>NC_064920.1:655745746-656060599 GCF_023897955.1 Schistocerca gregaria
GTCCGATCATTGCTCACAGTCAACATATATTGTTAATGCGCCACGAACCTAAATAGTGTGTTGCTGTGCAGAGCCCTGCCAGGTAGTGAGTTTGAGCGGAAAAATGGCCAAGGTCATTTCGAGGACGCGCACGTAGCAGGTAACATAAAAAAATCATTTTTCCTTTTTAGTATTGCAAACTCTCTTAAATGCAACAAATGTCATACAATATCTAACAAATACCCAATCTGATTAAAAGCATCCGCCCCCCCCCCCCCCCCCAAAAAAAACATACACTTATCAGATTAGGCTCATTGTGCTGTCACCTACTGTCAGGTACTCCGTATCAGCGACCTCAGTAGTCGTTAGACATCGTGAGAGAGCAGAATGGGGCGCTCTGCGGAACTCAACGGACTTCGAACGTGGTCATGTGATTGGGAGTCACTTGTGTCATACGTCTGTACGCGAGATTTCCACACTACTAAGCATCCCTAGGTCCACTGTTTCCGATGTGATAGTGAAGTGGAAACGTGAAGGGACACGTACAGCACAAAAGTGCACAGGCCGACCTCGTCTGTTGACTGACAGAAACCGCCGACAGTTTAAAAGAGGGTTGTAATGTGTAATAGGCAGACATCTATTCAGACCGTCACACAGGATCCACGGCAAGTACTATGACAGTTAGGCGCGAGGTGAGACAACTTGTATTTCATGGTCGAGCGGCTGTTCATAAGCCACACATCACGCCGGTATATGCCAAACGACGCCTCCCGTGGTGTAAGGAGCGTAAACATTGGACGACTGAACAGTGGAAAAACGTTGTATGGAGTGACGAATCACGGTACACAATTTGGTAACCCGATGGCAGGGTGTGGGTATGGCGAATGCCCGGTGAACCTCATCTGCCAGCGTGTGTAGTGCCAACAGTAAAATTAGGAAGGTGTGGTCGTGTTTTTCGTGGAGGGGGCTTGCACCCCTTGTTGTTTTACGTGGCACTATCACAGCACAGGCACAGGCCTCCCACTGTGGAAGAGCAATTCGGGGATGGCGATTGCATCTTTCAACACGATCGAACACTTCATAATGCACGGCCTGTGGCGGAGTGGTTACACAACAGTAACATCCCTGTAATGGACTGGCCTGCACAGAGTCCTGACCTGAATCCTATAGAACACCTTTGGGGTGTTTTGGAACGCCGATTTCGTGCCAGGCCTCACCGACCGACATCAATACCTCTTCTCAGTGCAGCACTCCGTGAAGAATGGGCTACCATTCTTAAGAAACCTTCCAGCACCTGACTGAACGGATGCCTGCGAGAATGGAAGCTGTCATCAAGGCTAAGGGTGGACCAACACCACACTGAATTGCGGCATTACCGGATGGAGAGCACCACGAACTTGTAAGTCATTTTCAGCCAGGTGTCTGCATACTTTTGTTTGCATAGTGTTTAACGGTAAGGCAGAAATTTAGATAGTTTAAACTGCCAGACATTTCCATAGGTGGAAGTGGGTTCTGGGCATAATTTACTGGTTATTAACTGAAGATTAAGACCGAAGAAATTAGGGGAAGGTAAGAAATTGAGGAGACGGGTCATGGATAAATTGAAAGAATCAGTGGGTGTTGAAAGCTTCAAAGTAATGATTGACTGATACAGGACGAAGGAACACGACAGAAGACGAATGAGTAATTTGAGACATGAAATAATGTAGGCAGCAGAGCATCGAAAAGGTGAAAAAGACAATGCTCAGTAGAATTTCTTGGATTACACATGAGATATTGAATTTTAATGAGGGAAGGAGACATAAGAAAATGCAGCCAATGACGCAGACAAAAGGAAATACAGAATTCTAAGAAATTACACTGACAGGCAGTGCATTATGCCGAGGTGAAATTGTCTTGAGCTAAAGTGCAAAGCTATAGAAGCGCGGATGACTGTCAGAATGATAGGTGCTGTTTGTAGGAAAATTAAAATAAAAAATGTTTTGGAGAAAACTCAAGTGATAAGCCAGTGCTAAGCACAGAAGAGAATACCGGAAAGAGGAAGGAACATGTAAGAGTGCCTGCACAAAGGAAACAACCTGAAGGAAAGTGCTATGAAAGAGAAGAGGAAGCAGATGAAGATCAGATGAGAAATACGATATTCGAGAAGTAAGCCTACCCAAAAAATACACTTGTATTTTCATCGGCCTTGAATTTAATACCGTATTTCTGAATGAATGCCGTTGAAATGGTAATATGGTAACAGACATTTAAAAAAATTCAAATAAAAGTTCTATGGTTTTTAATGTGCGTGACAGTTGTGCACCAAGATTTACCGGAAAGTCCTTTTTTTTCGAAATCTCCTCCCCTCACTACTTCGTTATTCATTTCGACTTTTGACTAATAACAAAACGTATAGTATTGGTAATACCTAACTTATTCATATATGATGAAGTGGTACTGCAAAGATGCTTTTATCAGAAATAAGCTAGAAATATCTACATCACAGTACGCGCGCTCGATATGTGTCCGCCTCAGTGCCAGTTGCCATGCTGGATTGTTTAATAAGTCTTTCCCAGATAAATATATCCTAATATATATTCTACATATATTGCTCTAATACATATTTTCTTTTAATTTTATGGAACATAAAATATCTTGTGTTGTATATGTGTTTTCTTTTTACATTTTGTGTATTTTTTTCACGTTGTCCTACCATAAAATTGCAACTGACCGATGTGCTTAGAGCGCAAAATCAAAGTATCGTACGCGTACCAAACCTGGTAGCATTAATGTCCACAGTATGGGGTGCATGATTTCCATGCGTCACAGTGCCACCGTCCAGTTCTAACTATGGCCACCGGGTGCTGTGACAAGTCATCGCGATTGGCAAAAAGTCCTTTTATTTGAAATCCTTTCCCCCACTACTTTGTTATTCATTTCGACATTCCACTTCTCACCGTTCGTACTGCACTTGTTGACGTGCCAACATGAGCTCGGACCCAAGGATCATGGCATTATTGATGAAGCTCTATTATCAAAACAACACTAATGCTGCAGCTGCACTTCGAGAATATCGCCGGCTGAAAGGATTACGGAAGGATCCTCTTTCCCCACCTGCTGTGCGGAGCGTGACGAAGAAGGTTCGAATCAACGGGAGAACTGGGCGTCGCTCCGGCAAAAGGCCGGCGACCGGTTGCACCCCATGTGGTTGAAGAAATCGCTGCTGCTATGCCAGACAACGCTGCACGCAATTCCTGATCGTCAGGCAGCGCGCGTGTTGTCACGACAGTTAAACGTCCCGTGGTCCACTGTACGGAAGATTCTTCGAACCATTCTCAAATGGTGACCGTACAAGATCCATATCGTACAGCAGCTTGCTCCACAGGACACACTACGACGTGTTGTCTTCGTTCTCCACTTCATAGCTAGGATTGAAGTTGACGAGGGCTGGCCCTGGACCATCCTATCGACAGACGAAGCTCTTTTTTTCTCTGACGGGTGAAGTGGGGGGATCTTCACCTCCATTCACAGTGCATGAAGTTCCTCTGTGCGGTGAACGTGTGACCGTCTGGTGTGGCTTCACGGCTACATTCATCACTGGCCAATTCGTTTTTGAACAGGTTGGCGCTCAAGGACCAAAGACGTGCAGTGTGACTGGACAGCGATACTGCGATATGCTTCGCCAGAATGTCATACCCGTCCTACGGGAGAGAGAGAGGCGCATTGAACTCGACAGTTTTCATGCAAGATTGGGCCCCACCAAGCATCGCTCTTGAAGTTCACCTGCTTCTGGGAAACACATTTGGAAACGATCTAATTATCAGCCGATCGTTTCCAGATGCTTGGTCGGCACGATCACCTGATCTCACTCCCTGGGTTTTCTGGTTGTGTGGCTTTATGAAGGACAGGGCTTACGAGGGGAACATTCACACATGTGCTGGTCTGAAGCGCAGTATATCAAGAGAGGTAACCAACATACCTACGGAGATGCTTTATTCTGATGTGTGGAATGAAATCCTGTGCTTTCAGACCCTGCTGGACATTAATGGGCGCCATATTGACCCCTTTTGTAGCAGTAATGGTGTCGGTATGTAATGGTATGATGTACCGTCGCAGCACATTAAAAGCGTTTCAATTGAATTGATTCTGCATTATTTCTCTTCCTAATCTCCTTGACATTAATGATACCAAATCTGGTACTCGACGGTAATTAATTTTCGTGTTATAACGTGTTAAATAGGGAACGCTTAATTGTAACCGCCCGGTACATTCGGCATTTTTTGTTTTTTCTCCGAACGATTCTGCGTTTCCTCATTGTAAGTACACATTTACAATAACGTACAAACAGTTTTAATTATAACATAGTTAAATCCGAAAAGGTTACAACTTGAAAGCAAAAAGATACACCAAATGTAAAAGGAAAACAAATACAATTAAAATAAAAAAATATAGAGAACAATACGTGTAGAATATACATTTAGAATATATTTATCTGGAAAACACTAAACAACTCAACATGACAATTATTGGCACTGAAGCAGACACATATCAGGCTTGTGTACAGCGATATAGAGATATTTCTAGATTATTTTTGACAAATGTGTCTTTGGAATACCACTCATATATGACTGAATTTGGTATTAACGATGCTATCTATGTATTTTGCTATTAGTCAAATGTCGAAATGAAAAACAAAATAATGGGGGGAGGGGATTTTAAAAAAATTACTTTTTCAGAAAATCTGGATGCACCGTTGTGACGTATATTAAAAACCAAAGATCATTTATTTGAAGTTTTTTATATCTGTTACCGTTTCAGCAGTGTTCGTTGAGAAATATAAAAAAAATTTCAAGGGAGTGTTTCACCCCCTTAACGGTCGTTTGGGCACGTACAAAAAAATGTGGATCTCTTATTTTGCTCTACACTACAACACGTTCAAAGCCGATCGAAATCGAAGTATATGTTTTTTGACAACATTGACTGGAATAACACAGAGTTTGAAGGTAGTAAGGATAAAACTCAAGAAGCGAAAAGTTATCTGCAGCATGTACAGAAACCGGGAAAGAAAAGCAGTAGTTGAGAAGAGAGTGACGTTCTTTTTGGGGTAATGAGACAAGATTGTAGCCTATCTGCCGCTTTATTCAATCTGTACATAGAGCAAGCAGCAAAGAAAACTAGAGCGATATCTGGAAAGGAAATTTAAGTTCAAGGCGAACAAATAAAAATTTTAAGATTCGCCAGTTATATTGCAGTTCTCTCAGAGGCGGCAAAGGATTTGCAAGATCATTTGAACGGAATGAATAGTGATGACGCTCAACGGAGCTTCGAACCTTTGGCATGTTGCCATCAGCAGAATGACTATCTGTAGGTGCTCTCGTTTGTCAAGTTAAACCAGCAATAAAGCAAACGATACGCGATTTGCGGTGGTTTACCTGTACATCAATTCCTAGTGGTCGCTATTTATCCAGAAGGCGATGCCCGGATTTGCTAAGTCTTGAAAAGAAATTCTAATATTAACATCAACAAAAGTGAAACGAGGATAATGGAGTGTACTCGAATTAAATCAGGCAATAGTGAAGGAATTAGATTAGGAAATGAGACACTAGAAGTAGGTTTGCTATTGGCGATGGTACAAGCAGAGAGGATATAAAATCCAGACTAGAAACAGAAAGAAAAGCGTTCTTGGAAGAAATGAGACTGTTAGAATGCCGTTCCTGAAAGCACGTACTGAAAAATGGGCGATAAGCAGTTCAGACCAGAGGCGTAACTCGCCTGGGGCAAATGGGACAGAACGCCGGGGCCCGAGAAGAAGTGGCGCACTGGCAGCCAAAGAAAAGAATGGAAAGCGTAATGAAACATATAAATCAAACTGAAACGTGGAACAATAGTAACTGAGAAATACTTTCTTTCTTTCTTTCTTTCTTTCTTTCTTTCTTTCTTCATCGTCGCCTTGTCCCACGTCACGTAGGGTCGGCGTTGCTCTTCTGGATCCTTCTCCTCCATAGTTCTCTATCCATTGCCTCTTCCTTCTTCCATCCTTCCTCCCTTAGATCTCCGGATATCTTATCCTTCCACCTCATCTTCGGTCTTCCTCGCCTTCTCGCTCCTTCAATCATTATATCTTCAACTCTGTTTCCGATATACTCTTCCTCTTTTCTCTGTAAGCGTCTGTACCACCTTAGTCTGCTCCCTTGTATCTTTTTCTCCATGGGTCCCACTTTCACAGCTCCTCTAACAAATTCATTTCTAATTCTGTCCTTCCTTGTTACCCCACACATCCACCTCAGGATCCTCATTTCCGCCACCTCAATCTTCCTTTCCTGGGCTACTGTGATTGGCCATGCCTCTGCCTTGTATATCATAGCAGGCCTTACCACCGACTTGTACACATTCCCTTTCAGCCCAATGTTTACCTTCTTGTCACACAACACTCCACTCATTTTCCTCCAGTTGATCCAACCGCAATTTATTCGGTGTTGTATCTAGCTTTCCAGCCCTCCATCCCTCTGTATGTACGACCCCAGGTATTTAAATTTGCAGAACTATTTCAGCTCATCATCCTGGATCTCGCTAGACCTCATCTGCACATCCTTCAGTGCTGAATATTCTGATTTTGTCCTGCTAATTTTCATCCCTTTTCCTTCCAGTACCTTCCTCCAGTCCTCCAGCTTTTCCTCAAGTCTGTCGATGCTCTGCTCACAAAGAACCACATCATCCGCAAACATCATATTCCACGGTGCTTCCTCCATCACATCTTTCACCAGCACATCCATAATCAGGTCAAAGAGCTAGGGACTAAGCGCAGACCCTCGATCTAACCCTGCTTTTACTGGTCCACTCTACAATAGTAACTGAGAAATGCTTCGATGTTTGTACAGGAATGCCAGTTGTATGTTGAAGGTCATTACCTGCGCACAGAACAAGTCCTCTGAGTGTGACAGGTAGTGGAGCTAGGTGGGCGCTTCACCTCCATCAGGGCACCACCCGAGAACACTAGCACTCCGAGGATCAGTGCGCTATGATTCTCTGCTTCCACAAGAAAGCCTGACCCGACGCCACAAGGAAATTTTTATGGTGTAGCCAAGGAGGGGTGAGTAGGACCGAAAAAATGGATGTAAAAAGTGCTCTCATCAATGTTACGACCAACAGAATATTTCCTGTCGGTTACGTAGTCCTCGGTGTGCAGGACTTGCGCTAGTCATTTCAAATTTATCCTTCTGGTTGTGATCCATGTACAGTACTTCCTGACAGCCGCAGTCGTCACTGACGGCTCCCTGTCTTATCGACAAGCGTTGGTTTATGTAGAGCAAATGATACCGTTCTCGTGAGACATTGGATTATCAACGAAATTTCCCCTCACTGAGTTTCCCTATACCATATCTTGTTTATTATATATAAATAACCAGGCTCCCAATATTGCCCGGGTATGTATTTATTCCAATCTTCTAATAATCCATCTCCTCCTTCACCCCCTCTCTGTCCACCTCCTCTACCCCTATCTTTGTCCATATCATCCTCCCCCCTCTCTGTCAATTTTCTCTGCTCTCTCCCTGTCCATCTCCTCGTTTCCCATCTCTATGTCCATCCCCTTCTCTTCCCTGTCCCTGCCCATCTCTTTCTCTTCCCTTTCTCTGCCTGTCTCCTCTTTCCCATCTCTCTGTCCTCCCCCCCCCCCCCGCCCCCCCCCCCCCAAAAAAATCTCTCTGTCCATCTCCCACTTCCTCCATCTCTGTGTGGCTCGTCCTCACCCTATCTCGTCCATCTCCTCCTCATGTTATCTCTGTCTATCTCCTACTCCCCCTATCTCTGTCCATCTCCTCCCCTTTCCTTTCTCAGTCCATCTCCTCGCCTTTCCTTTCTCTGTCCATCTTCTCGCCTTTCCTTTCTCTGTCCTTCTTCTCCTCTATCCATTTCCAACCTCCCATCTCTCTGTTCACCCACCCCCTTATCTGTGCCCATCTCCTCCTTCCCGCCTGCTGTCTGTCATCTCCTCTTTCTCTCACCACGTTATCACACTCACCCAAATAGGGCGCCAATGGTTCTAAACCCCACTGTATTTCTTTCCAGACTGTAAAGAACATGTGTACCATATTTTGTTGAAATTATTCCATGGGTTTAGAATGAGCTTCTTACTTGTAGCTTTGCCCATGCACGCACATATTTCACACTTATTTATGCACATATATCCCTGGATTTCTAGCGAGCTTCAACTTACAGTTTCGTTTTCAAGAGGCTCAAATTTTATGACACCATATCTTCTGAGGAATATGTTTTAAAATGATATAATTCAGCAGATACTTTATGTGGTATACTTGGATAGTGTAGGCGAAATGTGTTGCTAGTAGACTTAGTATTAAAGACGTTATAAATTATAACGTCATGTGTGATGCGGCAGTTTTTCAGGCATTTCAGCGTTTATGACATCACATCTGCTGAACTATGAGTCGTACAATGATATAATTTTTCTAGTACATTGAATACTGTTAGTAAACAGTCATGCTTCATGCGGCAGGTTTACTCACGAACATCAGTTATGTGTAAGCGATAAACTTTTTTCCTTTCATAATTTTATGGGTGTCGTCAACGACAAAAAGTTTCATAAAGGTTTGAAATTGTGTGTAAAGTTTGTTAGAAGTCACTGAGTGCCCTCTTTCTAAAATACTGGCTTTTTCACACCCGCTCTCATCCCTTTGATAGGTAGGTTGTTCTTACACTCACAGCTATGATTTCCAGGTTTGGTTGACGTAGACCCAGTCGTTTAGGAGGAGATGTGGAACATACATACATCCATTTTTATAATATGTATGGATTCAGGAGTATGAAAAGAAGGTAGCAAAGTGTTGCGAAAAAAACTCAGAGAAAAGGTGCAGAGTTGCCGAAAAGCTTTTACTCGTTTTCAAAATGACTGAATAAAGCAATAGATCAGGATCAATATCATTATATCCCCAGGTACAGCTTATATTCAACATAGTTCAGCGAAAAATGTACACTTTTAACGCGACACGATCAAGAAAACAAAACAACGTAGATGCAGATGTAGAAACGTAAATGTACTGCATTTAACAGAGAGTGGCCGCACGTGTGTGTGTGCGAACACGCACGTACCTGTGTGTGTGTGTGTGTGTGTGTGTGTGTGTGTGTGTGTGTGTGTGTGTGTGCGTGTGTGTGTGTGTGTGTGTGCGCGTGTGTGTGTCTGTCTGTTCTTTTCCCGTATTCCTCCTTTTCATCGTTTCTTGCTGTCTTATGTACATAGCTTTTTTTATCGTCTAGACTAGTGTGATTTCACAAAGTGTTGTCTGTTCACTTGAACGCTGCTTTCCTTCTGCTGTTGCCCTCCGTATTTTCTTCAATGCTGAGTTTTGTTGTTAAGCTGTGAATGGATTTAAGTATCACTAAGACACAGTTTGTAGGGTAATGATTGAGGGCAGCATATGTGGACTCTGAGTAATTGCTTTTTAGCTCTCTAGGCTATTTGCTTCAGAAAAGCAAACTTTCGTCTCCTTCTTTAGACGACATTTTCAGCAGCAATTCTAGCTTCGGCATTTTTCTGATTCACTCAGTTCCTCACCACTGACGGAAGTTTCATGTCACGCAACTCGGCGCAGAGATGCATCGTCACTAGTTTTTTAATTTCTAGTGCAATTTGGTCATTGTCAGTTGTTGTCAACAGTGCTCATATTGCCCAACATTAGAGCATTGGCCACTATTACACTTCATAATAAACAATCGGATACTTCTAGGCTTCACGCCTAGTCCATACTGAATAAAATTAGTGGTGGGTGTAGTGACACCTGTCGTCTCTCTGTATTTCTTGCAGTAGTATTCGCTCGAGGATACAATGACCTAGATGTTATCATGAGAAACTTGTGTTTTTTGTGGCTGCAAAACTCATTACGCTACAGCTGATTTACCCATCTTCTCTCTTCGACAATTGCCTTTATGCTCCTCTATTGGTTTTCCTACAGTTATTTTTGTTGTAACCACTTAAATTTGCTTGCAATGTGAACTACATTGTCCTTTTGATTACTGCCACGGTCCAACGGAAGCCCAGGTGAACGTCCGCCACAGCACCGTACTGCCAGCGGGCCGCGGCAGTGGCGGGGTGCCCATTTACGCTGATGAGTCGGACCATTCTGACCACCTGTTTAACAGAATATTGGTACACCACTGGAATGTAATACAATAGTTCGACAAGTCCTTACTAAGGCTGCAGAGGCTCGTGGCCCCAGATTTCTGGCAACGGATCACGCAGTTCCCTTAAATTGTGGGTCAGTTGTTTTTGGCCCCAGGAATCAAAGATATGTTGATCGGTTCAATACCAGGCGCATTTGATGGCCAAGACATAAACGTGAGTTCACTCTCGTACTCCTCAAACCGCTGGAGCACGATTCTGGCTTTGTAAAACGGGCAGTGAGCCTTCTGGAAATGCCACGGGCGTCGGGGAAGACTTCAAGCGTGAAGGGGTGCAAGTGGTTTACAATAACGCTCATGTAGCCTACAGCTGTCATTGTCCTTTCGATTGCTGCCGTGGTCCGACGGAAGCCCAGGTGAACGCCCGTACTGCTCCTACCGGGCCGCAGCAGTGGCCGGGGTGCCCGTTTCGCTACCAGCGACCTGGTGTGAGTAGAAACGCCGCTCATGTGACCAGGCGACACGTCTCCGCTGATCCGTGGTCCAGTAACGATGGTCCACTGTGCACTGGAGTCGTAGCTGACGACGTCGTTGGGTCAGCGTTGGAACTCTTAGGGGTCGTCCGCTGCGGAGTGCCACATTCGACAATGTACTCTGAACGGTGTGCTCCGACACACTTGAGCCTGCACCGACGTTGTGCAGATCTGCCACAGATCGCCGCCTATCCTGATTTACAGAGCAGGCAATCCAGCGACCTGTGCGTTCTGTGATGACACGTAGACGTCCGACAACTTGTCGCCTGGTCGTGGTTTCCCCGTTCCTCAACCACTTTCCATAGACGATCACGACAGTAGCACGCCAACAGGCGACTAGTTTCGCTGCTTCAGAGACACTCTCTCCAGGTGCTGGGCCACAACAGTCTCCCTTCTGTCAACGTCGCTTATGTAGTGGATGTTCCCATTTGCAGCCCGTGTTGTCAGAACTATTCCCTGTTTGTATTTGCTCTGCTTACACACTTTCGTAACTGGGCCATCCAGACTCCAGGTGTGCGGTGTTCGTGCTTTGACTCAGTGGTGTACCTGTGTTTTGGAAGTAAAGACCCGTACGAGATTTGCAGCCTACTAGGTTGCAGTCTGACGCGTTTCAAGGTGTCTCTAGCTCAGTTGCTGACTAACTAACAAAAAGTTTAGAGCGTAGCCATTTGGATAATGCCACGTATGCAGGTGGCACGTAATTGTGATGGAGAATCTGGAACATGTAGAAAGTTAGCTCCGACCTACAAGAAAATGTTGACAAATTTTTAGAATTATATTCGAGATCTTGCATGGTGAAGACGTCAGCTATTTCATCATCATCATCATCAACAACAACAACAACACAATTGCCGGCCGCGGTGGCCGTACGGTTTTAGGCGCTGCAGTCCGGAACCGTGGGACTGCTACGGTCTTAGGTTCGAATCCTGCCGCGAGCATGGATGTGTGTGATGTCCTTAAATTAATTAGGTTTAAGTAGTTCTAAGTTCTAGGGGACTGATGACCTAAGATGTTAAGTCCCATAGTGCTCAGAGCCATTTGAACCATTTTTTGAACAACACGATTATTTTTAGACTGAATTTACCTTGTATAGTTGACATTTAACATGAGTTGTCGATACAGTCATTCCTGTTGCACAGCTGCCAACTGTCTTGGAATTTGCATCCACTCCCTTGTATTGTATTGTATGTTAGCCTAGAAACGACTAAGAGGCTCCGTCCCCCCCACAGCCGCAGTAGTCCACAACCCCACAACGACTACTGCATTCCACTTCACCCTCCGCCGCCCCACACCGAACCACTCATTCAGGGTTATTGTGCGGTTCGGCGCCCGGTGGACCTCCCCAGGGAACGTCCCACACCAGACGAGTGTAATCCCGATGTTTGCGTGGTAGAGTAATGATGATGTACGCGTACGTGGAGAACTTGTTTACGCAGCAATCGCCGACGTAGTGTAGCTGAGTCGGAATAAGGGGAACCAGCCCGCATTCGTCGAGGCAGATGGAAAACCGCCTAAAAACCATCCACAGACTGGTCGGCTCACCGGAACTCGACACAAATCCGCCTGGCGGATTCGTGCCGGGCACCAGGCGCTCCTACCCCAATCTGGATACTCCCTTAGATTTGTACAAAATGCTTCACCAGACCATAATTGAATGATGGAGAACAGCAACTGCTGTTGTACGTAAGTTCTTCTACTCTGCTGACTCACGCTTCTTACGGTTATGTCATCCAAGTTCTTGTGCACAGCTGGTAAAAGCAAGCAACAGTTACTTGTGGTTAAGTGGACAATCCTTCCAGCTAGCATTAATATAGTTCTATGTTTCTCCTTCGGTATGCACTCTGTTTTTGTTGTTCTTTCTCTGCTAACAAATCAGAAACATTATCGACTCTAACAAGCTGTAATCCACACAAGTTGAAGAATTAAGAATTTTGCGTGTTGTATAGTTACAGTCTCTTTTACCCGATTAGAAACATAATAGATCATTATCTTTGTGTTTAAAATAATGATTTGATTGTCTCACGAAATTGTATGGAGGTTGATAGGTAGATATTCGGGTAAGAATTTAAATAGATGACAGTGTTGTCCATGGTGAGATGACGGACTACGTAAATAGTGGAGTCCATTCTGACACGACATCATGATGTGTGTTGCTCTGAGGGACTCTTGCTGTCCGGTGGCATTTCGGAATCATCATTCGTAGATCATACGGACAGCATCTGAAACTCCATTGAAAGCTGAGTGCATCTCACGTGGTTCTATAATGGAAACACAGGATTTCAAAGTCATCAAAGCCTTGACCCTCAGTGTGAATTTCTGAACTGGGTCAGTTTGTGGTAGGTTCATATCGATAACACTAAGTCTCGTCCTCAGTGATGATTTTTTTCCAGAAAAGAACTGTCCGCGTTTTGCATTTCAATCAAATTGCGGCAGGCGTTCACTTGTCATTTTGTTCTATTCTAGAGTTAACGTGTAAGGGTCAAACTTTACACACACTTTTCTTTTCTTCAAAACATTCTGATTCTGGAGAATGTCTGCAAATACTTGATTTAGAGATGTTACGCCATTGCGATTTGTGACACAACAACGTCGACACAGTACGGTCGCACATCCATTGCTTAACACCGCCTGCTCACAACTGACTGGTCGAATGCACATCTGATGTTTACATTTGGTAGTTCAAGCTGCCACCGTAGTTACTGCGCTAACGCCGCTTGTATACCAGATAAAGAATCAGGCTCGGAGCGTTTTGGACAAACGGTGTACATATTAGTGTCGGTGGCGTTAGAAACTGCTTGAATCGCTAAAATTGAACAAATCTCCAGGGCCCGATGGAATCGCTGTCAATTTCTGTACAGAATTTGGATCTGAGTTAGCCCCTCTTTTAACCACAATATACTGTAGATCATTCGAACAAGAAACTTTTGCCAGTGATTGAAAGGCAGCATACGTCACACCAGACTACAAGAGGAGTAGCAGCAGTGATGGACAAGACTAACGTGCAATATTTTTGACATACGACTGTTGTATAATTCTACAACATGTCCTAACCTCAAGCGTAATTAGGTATCTCGAACAGAACTACATCCTCCATATGCCAGCCAGCTTGGATCCCGAAAATATCGGTCATTTGAAACCAGGGTGCGATTTGTGCTTTTACCAATGGGGGTGATGTCTTAGGGAGTTAGTAGAATCATATATGTTACTAGCTTGCACCGTGGCGTTACGCATGGTTAAACAACTATTTATAAATAGATGTTAATGCCGAAACCCACTATTCACGTGTATGCACTATCAGAAAATCCATACCTTGTTATATCTTTAAAAGTACATTATAGGTAAAGCTTATTTACAAAATCATCTACATACAGGTATACGAGGGGAATTCAAAAAGTACAGGCACATTTGTGAAAAGTTGTACTTATTCTGATGATAGAAAGCTGAAACATATAAATAGTATTAATAGTAAGACTTAGTGTTCGGTTCCACAAATTTAAATTATATGTAAAGTTTTACTCCAGTGCGTGGGTAATAAGCATCCCAGGTTGGGATGCATAAACTAAAACCAGAGGAGGGGATGGTCTGATGCAGAGGGAGAGAAATCCCTCCATCCCCCCCCCCCCCCCCCCCTGCAAATTGCACACTGTTTGAAACGCAACTTTTGGTTATCTCACACGTCCTTGTAAAAGTTGTAAATCGAGGCAGTCAAGTAAATGCAGTATTTCTCGACTTTCGGAAAACATTTGACTCAGTATCACACATATTCTTGCTATCTAAGGTACGATCATATGGGGTATTAAGCGACATTTATGACTGAGCTGAGGTTTTCTTAGCAGCGAAGATACAGCATCTTTGATGGTCACCGACAGATGTAGAAGTAATATTGGCAATTTGCTTTGACTGTTCAAAAACGTAAAAGTTTGCACTTCACAACACACACACACACACACACACACACACACACACACACATACACATAATACCTTGTGATTACAATACCGAAGAGTCACAACTGGAACAATGATTTCATAATAGGCAGAGTCGTAGAAAAGCAGGTGTCAGACTTCGATTCATTTGTTGGATATTAGGGGCATGTCCTCAGTCGACAAAGGAGATTGCTTACAAAACGCTCTTGGGACGCACCTGTGGGATCTGTATCAAAAACATTAACAGTGAGTATTTAACGAGTACGAAGAAGGGCGGCACGAATAGTTACGATTTGTTCGACCCATGTCAGAGAGACATGGAATTGTTGTAAAACCTTAAATAGCAAGCGCTTAAAAATAGACCCAAACTACCTTGTGAAGAGCGTACTTACAGAGTTTCAAGAACCAGCTTTAAGTGAGAAATACGCAACAACCTAGAACATACCGCTCCCGTTAGGGTTCGCGCGAAGACAAGACTGGACTAATTACAGTGCGCATAGAATCGTTGTGGACAGTCTTCTCGCGCTCGATACGTGAATGGAACGGAAAGAACTCCTAAGAAGTAGTCCAACGGGAGTACCCTCTGCCACACACTTCATAGCGGTTTGCAGAGTGCAAGTGTAAATGTCGAAGCGAGCTATTCTGTAATGAGCATTGTACGCCCCTGTAACTCCCCGTCCCTCCAGCTACTTCTGTCGTGAACTAGAACTGCCTCTCTAATGACGTCTGCGTCGATGGCGCGTTGAACTCTGACCTTCCTTCCTTTCTCCGTTGTTCAACTGTGATGCGAAGCGACCAATTAGAGAACCCTCCTTTGGGAACAACTTTTCACAGTTTGAGAAGCGGGAACTCACCACCATAATTTTATGCGCACTCGGAAATATCAGATTGAGTATCAGTTTCTCTGTCGGATTACTAATAATTTATGTTTTCATTTGCACTATAGGATGGACTGTTGGTTTCCCTTACTCGGGGATTTCGTAGGAATGGAATTTGAAGACTGCACGCACGTCTAAAACCCGCACCTGTTTCAGTCACTTGAAACTAATCCTATTTGAATATTAGTGAGACAAGACGCAGCGAATGGGTGCCCTGAATATTTAATACACAGCTTCCTTTATTGTGCCTTCCAGTAATATGAAAGTAAGAAATTAGTATACGTTTTCTCCTGAGGCGTACCAAGGCTGGGCAACCTGGGCAAAATCCCGTAGCCCCCGACGGTAAGGGGGAGACCGAAGACATTGGAAGAAAGATAAAAAATAAAGTAAACATAAAATGTGACATGTATCGCGTTCAGTGATTTAGGAAATGACGAAAAACCTAAGGATGGATGGGAGTTGTTCCTGTGTGAAGAGAAGGAAAAAAAGAAGAGATGAAGTAGTGAACCGACTAGAAACTTATTAATTTTATTTATGTAATAGACGGAAATTAAATCTTTTTCTACAAGAGAAGGAAAGAGCTAATGAATGCTACAATATTTTTTGAGTTAGCGAAATCCCCTGTAGCGGCTAATTTATAGCTTCCTATATACGCTTTAGTTTTAGTGACACAATGCCTCTCGTGAACAATCAATGGCTGGTGGCAATGTGATGATGATGAGGTCCCATACTCCTTGGCGGAGCGTAGGGGACGATGCGGGAGAACGGCATCGCCGTACTAGGCAAGATCCTAGCGGAGGTGGTTTGCCATTGCCTTCCTCCGACCGTAATGGGGATGAATGATGATTAAGACGACACAACAACACCCAGTCATCTCGAGACAGGTGAAAATCCATGACCCCGTAGGGAATCGAACCCGGGACCCCGTGCTCGGGAAGCGAGAACGCTACCGCGAGACCATAAGCTGCGGACGGTGGCAATGTATATACGCTAATTTTATGGAGAGGATTAAGAATGTATCTTTTCTCATTACGAAATTTTCTAACCATTCGAAATCTCTAAAACATTGTAGTATAATAATGTTCGACTAACTTTTTTTCACAGCGTGCATGCTAGGTGGCGATAAGAAAACAAGTTCACTCGCTTTAATTGGCATGAATAACATTCTTAAACATCTTTTCCTAAAGATCTTTTAAGACATTTCCTTGAACTACTTCCACTCCCTCTCCCTCTTGCCTCCTTGTCTTCTTTAAGACTTAAGTGCTGTCTGTTAGGAAATTATGTTCCCTTCTACTTAAACATTACGAAAGTATTGACAACAACACTTCATCGTGCTGACAAAATCTAAACCGCTGACGCCTGGAAATCAGATAGGTTTCGTCCCCCTCACGTTGTGCTGCATGTAAACGTGGTGAGTCTCATTAAATGAAACTGTACAACTAAAACTCATGTTGACCAGATGTAGTACACTCAACAATTGAGTGTCATAGCAAAAGCATACCAACTACTAACACAGAAATAAGTACCCATACGACGATGTGGTCCCAGTAATGAACGAATGGAATTCAGTTTTGGTTTTTTAAAATCATGTAAGAACTCGTACCAATCGTTGTTGTCAGTGACAAGTGGCATGGGGCAAGGCCAGATTGAAATATCTATCACAATAAAATATCACATTTTAGAAACAAAAATGTCGGATTATTACCAAGAGCGTAAGAGCTACCGCAATAAACGTCTTTATTAGTGTATTCTTGAAAGGTAGGTGGAACCTATAAACAGAATGACTAGCTGAAGGTGTCGTACCCAAGGTAAACGAGAACTATATGCTGAAAAGACAGAAATACGCCTCATTGTTATTTGTTTCTAAGGCAAGGATTGAGCTAAAGATTTGGTTTCATGTTTAATCAAACAGAAGCTGTTTTGCTTCGCTTTGTACTAATTTCGTTTAAGTGTTTAATAAATTTCTGCAGATGATTGTTGTTGATCAATGCTTCATATTAGGTTTCGCGAACCTGGTGAGCTCACATGATCCTGGGTGCTCCGAAAACCTAAAGATGACCAATGAGCCAGTGAGATATCTTTCCCTTGTGGTTTCTACAATTTATGACCAATTCTGGATTAATCTTTTGTGCTAAATTTGCCTGTGGTCCTGAACTTAATCAACGTAATAGTTGTGAGGGGTCGCGCATGATAGACGATGAAGCAAACACGTGGCTTCCTTAGATTCACACATAGTTAGAAAGCCTCTATTGCCTGTTGTTATTTGACCTGAGTGCGTAGCAATTTATGACTCTGAAAATATTCCCGTTTGTACGAAATTTATCCATGAAATAACAGAACGTGATATGTGTACAATTAATGTAGTATGAGGTAGAAGCAAATTTTATAGCCCAACGGAACATGTAAAGGAGCTTTTAACATTAATTAAAGGAAGACAAATTGCAACCGAGATCTTTACCCACCCTAAAGTAACCATCTGCGCTAATGCCTCTCTAGTTGTAGAAGGAACGTGTGGTGTGCAAACGTGACTGCATACGGTACACCGGTATATCCTGAAACTAACGACAAGAAAATTACTCATAGCAATGTACTGTGTCCAAGCATTCGTTGCTGGAGAAGTGTAAGTTCTGTCCAACCCACTCTAATCTTGTTTGCTGGAAAACTTCCTGTAAAAGAAGAAAATGCTGTCTACTAAAGACAGTTTACAGCATTATTTATTCTTTTGAAATGTGTTGTACATGGAAATGGCACTAACATGAACAAAGGTAAGTGAGCACATATGCATATGAGCATATTGATCGTAGGATTGTAAAATAACTCAAGAGAGGAAAATAACGCGTGGGAGATTTTAAATTAATTTCCGTTATTATTCAGGAAATAGGCACCAGAACGTGTAAACAAAAATGGTTCAAATGGCTCTGAGCACTATGGGACTCAACTGCTGTGGTCATTAGTACCTTAGAACTTACAACTACTTAAACCTAACTAACCTAAGGGCATCACACACATCCATGCCCGAGGCAGGATTCGAACCCGCGACCGTAGCAGTCGCACGGCTCCGGACTGCGCGCCTAGAACCGCGTGACCACCGCGGCCGGCACATGTAAACAAGATATACAAGTCTCTCCAAAAAGACCTCATGGTTGCACGGTACTGCACATTAACAAAAAGTAATAAATTACCCCATATCCTTTCCAATCCCTGTACTACTATTTACAGATTGAGAAAGTAATGTGAAAGACTACCTATATCGTCGTATGACTCAATTTAAAATAGATAGAGATTCTCACAATTTCAAACAACGAGGACCTAACCTTTCTCACATGAATACACCGTGTCAAAAGCACGTCACACAGAAACAGTCGATACACCATGTAATATTGAACTCTGTCAATGCTAAGGAAGCAAGCAACGGTCTCACCAAAAATCCTCGTTACAGCTTAAAAATTCCCACTTCGATAATGAAATAGACAAAAATCTGAACTTTCCAAATTGTTAGCAGGCAGCGTGATGTTAACCGTGTCCGGCTCAGACCAAGTGAAGAGAAAGAGTGCTTTGTCTGGACACATTTTTCCCTACGAAATGGAAACCTGACATACAGTAGCCTGAACTATTGCATGAACACCTGCTTCTCCCTATTCGACCAGATATAAGAAAACATAGAGTATAACAGCGTCTTTCAGCCACACGAGTAGTTCACAGTTCTAGGTTCCCTATAGCTCAACATTCCACCGTAAAGTTTTGCACGTTTAATTCAATAAACTATTTGAACACGGGCAGCGCCTCGTGCCCCAATACGAAAACGTTTGTAATGGACAGCTTCCAAGGTGATAAAGTAAGGTGCGCCTGACATCAACTGACCACCGGTGGCACGTAGGTACATGTCCGAATCTTGCTTATCGTGGAACAGGCTGGCTCTGAGCACTATGCGACTTAACTTCTGAGGTCATCAGTCGCCTAGAACTTAGAACTAATTAAACCTAACTAACCTAGGGGCTTCACACACATCCATGCCCGAGGCAGGATTCGAACCTGCGACCGTAGCGGTCGCTCGTCTCCAGACTGTAGCGCCTAGAACCGCACGGCCACTCCGGCCGGCCGTGGAACAGGTTCAGGATATTTTGCAAAAAAAAATAATAAAAGAATATTTGTTAGAAAATATCTTAGTCCATCTTTAAAATCACAAAGTTGAAGATAATTAAACTGTAGTGCAAATATTACACTGAAGTGACATAAGTCATGGAATAGCGATATGCACATATACATATGGCAGCAGTATCTCGTACAGAAGATATAAAAGGGCAGTGCATTGGCGGAGCTGTCATTTGTACCCAGGTGATCCATGTGAAAAGATTTCTGTTGTGATTATGGCCTCACGACAGGAATTAACAGCCTTTGAACGCGGAATGGTAGTTGGAGCTAGACAAATGGGACATTCCACTTTGGAAATCGTTAGTGAATCCAATACTGTAAGATACACATCGTCAAGAGTGTGCCGAGAATACCAAATTTGAGGCATTACCTCTTACCAGGGACAACGCAGTGGCCGACGGCCTTCTCTTAACGATTGAGAGCAGCGGCGTTTGCGAAAGAATTCTCTGCGTTAATAGACAAGCAGCACTTCATAAAATAACGGCAGAAATCAACTTGGGACGTACGACGAACGCATGCTTTAGGACAGTGCGCCGAACTCTGATGTTAATGGACTATGGCAGCAGAGGAACGAGGCGAGTGGCTTTGCTAACAGCAAGACATCTCTTGCATGGACTCGCATTCGGGAGGACGACGGTTCAATCCCGCGTCCGGCCATCCTGATTTAGGTTTTCCGTGATTTCCCTAAATCGCTCCATGCAAATGCCGAGATGGTTCCTTTCAAAGGGCACGGCCGACTTCCTTCCCCGTCCATTCCTAATCCAATGAGAGCGATGACCTCGCTGTCTGGTCTCCTTCCTCAAACAACCCAACCCATCTCTTGCAGCGCCTCTCCTGGGCAGGTGACCGTATCGGTTGGACCCTATACGTTTGGGAAACAGTGGCCCGGCCAGATGAGACCCGATTTCAGTTGGTAAGAGCTGACGGTAGAGTTAGAGAGCGGCGCAGTCGCCACGAAGCCATGGGCCCAAATTGTCAACAAGGCACTGTGCAAGTTGGCTGAGCCATGCTGGCTCGTGTCGCACACTCTTGACGATGTGTATCTTACAGTATTGGATTCACTAACGACACGGCCTACTGGCGTGACTTCACCGTTCTGGCGCCCCGCGAGGAGGCGCGACTGCGCGCCGTTGCGAGTTTTGCAGTGATCTCTGAAACGAGGGCAAAACTGGTCTCTCTGGGAGAGGGAGAGAGGAAGAGGCGGCCGTTCGGGCACGAGGCGGTGCCCGTGATCAAATAGCGTGTTGCCTTGTAGGCACAAACCGTTATGGTGGAAGGTTGATCTACGGGGAACCTAGAAAGCTCGGGGTTTGGAAATGTAGTTTTCTGGTGCATTCCATTCGTGGGCTAAATAGATCAGCCTACCGGATTCCTGGCGGCATTTGCTGCATTAACTTAGACGCCGTGCACCTCCTGCAAGGGTCTACAGTTTCCTCACGCATTCGGCGAGACGCTCAATCGCATGGTTGCTGATGCCACGAGTTGTTATGGCGTTCGCTGCCTCTGCTTTGCTGTTGCATTGTATTACTCTCCGGCATTTTATTAATGTTACTGTGAGTGTATCTGTTTCGTTATAGACTTAAGGTTTTCCGTTTGTAATTGTTCCTTATCAAGATCTTTGTCACTGTAACCTAATAATTCGTAAACATTTCTCTACAGGTCGTGATCACGCTCTTCATAGTGACCTCATAGTGTGTATAAAGTTATTGTACTGGGCTAAAGGTTTCGGGGCACGTCACAGTTGTTTTAATATTCTCCCCTCCCGGGGTGCTAGTATCATACAAGTTTCTGCTCATTTGTGCTTAATCCTGGTTATTCATCTCAAGTACATTCATGTTTTGACTTGCATTGGTTTTAGTTATATTTTGGATGCGCGGCCTGGACAGTTCCTGAATGTGTTTATTGAGGTCATTAATAAGGTGAAATTGGATAGTTGTTCGCCATTGCCCTGTCTGATGCTGCGATAAGGTTCTCTTTGGCTGTTCATATGTGACTGCATCGGTCCTGGGCCTTACGTTCATGCCTCAACTATCCCTCAGGGCAAGAAACTATTTTCAGTTTAATTAATTGGTGTTGCAAATTATATTGAATTTGTTTTGGCTCTTTTAGAGCTTTCACTGTACGAATTTGTTTAGTACATAATTTAATGGATACTCAAATTCTAATTTAGTGGGCAGTTTGTTTCTAAACATTCGTCATTTAACTGCATCCAATTGAAGGAGCTTAGGTGTCTATATTGAACTACCTTTAGTGAACGGCTATCGTGCCTGTATTACTGTTTGATTCGCACCCGTCTTGTTCAGGCGATTCCTTCGCTGCGCTGTTTCCTACCTAGCAGCGCTTCCTGGCTTGGTTACGGGGTCCGTGTAGGGGGGGGGGGGGAGTGGCTGTGTACTGCCCCGTGCGTCCGCTCGGCGTGGCGAGACTCCTCCGGCATGCTGTTCGTCGGGCAGCGCGAAGCCTGACACCGTCACTTTGCTCTGCTCGCACCTCTCATGCAGTTTCGTCAGCTTCCTAAGCTGAGTTTGCCTTTCCTTCTGTGACCTTTCGCCTTTTGTTCCTCAGTGTCCGAAGTTTTGTTATTCTGTCTAGCGCCATGATTGTTAGTGCCAGTGCAACTCTGTGACATTAAGGACTTACTGCCCTTGACTCAAACATGTGTTATTCAGTTGTATCTTTGTTATTCGTTCTTTTACAAGAGACTTTTCTTAAAGATTATTGTTCTGAAATTGTTTCGCGGCTCACTGCTAATTTGATAGTACTTTAAATACCATTGTTTAGTTTTGTTAAATTCACAAGTTATACAATACTGAATATTTTTCCAACGCCTTATAAGTCCATTCTTTAGCTATACTAATTGTCATTCAATACTGCCTCACCTAAGAATTCTAAATAATTGGTGTTTCCTTAAAAAAAGTGATGCACAGTATTTCAACTTGTGATGTCATTAGGTATTTTATAATTACAGAATGAGATTTTCACTCTGCAGCGGAGTGTGCGCTGGTATGAAACTTCCTGGCTGATTACAACTGTGTGCCCGACAGAGACTCGAACTCGGGACCTTTGCCTTTCGCGGGCAAGTGCTCTACCAAGTGAGCTACCCAAGCACAACTCACGCCCGCTCCTCACAACCTTACTTCTGCCATTACCTCGTCTCCAACTTCCTGCGAACCTTGTAGAACTTGAAGGGCACTTGCCCGCGAAAGGCAAAGGTCCCGAGTTCGAGTCTCGGTCCGGCACACAGTTTTAATCTTCCAGGAAGTTTCATTTTATAATTGTTCGAATTCTTCGGGCAAATTACCCCTTTTTTATTGTGATTATCTCCTAGAAAAAATTAATTCAAATTTTGAGAAATGATGAATAATGTCCTAACCGGGGCTTAACCTTCAACGAGCCTTTCCAATGGAAAAAAATTAATGAATTCTTGGGAAATCCACAGGTGGTGCCTCCATAGTGGTGTGGGCTGTGTTTACATGGAACAATCTCGGTTCTCTGGTCCAACTAAACCGACTATTCACTGGAAAAGGTTATGTTCGGCTACTTGCAGACTATTTGTAGTCAATCAACGATGGAATTTTTTATCAACGACAATACGCAATGTCACTGGGCCACGGATGTTCCCGATTGGCTTGAAGAACATTCTGGACAATTCGAGTAATAATCTGGCCACTCAAATCGAGGCCGGCCGCTGTGGCCGAACGGTTCTAAGCGCTCCTGCTACGGTCGCAGGTTCGAGTCCTGCCTCGGGCGTGGATGTATGTGATGTCCTTAGATTAGTTCTAAGTCTAGGGGACTGATGACCTCAGATGTTAAGTCCCATAGTGCTTAGAATCATTTGTACATAAATCGACCGACATGAATCCCACTGCACGTTTATGGGACATAATTGAGAGGTCAGTTCGTGCGCAGAATCTTGCACTGGCAACACTTCCGCAATTATGGACGGCTATAGAGGCAGTACGGCTCTATATTTCTGCAGGAGACTTCCAATGACTTGTTGAGCCTATGCCACGTCCCGTTGTTGCACTATGCAGGGCAGAAAGAGGTCCGGCACGATAACGGAACGTATCCCATGACTTTTGTCACCTCCGCGTATATTAATTATTAAAGTGTCATTAAAACGTCGCCATTTCAGACACTCAGATAACGGAAAAGGTGCGTCTGGGGTGAGTGATAAACACCAGAACATATTCCTGTACATCATTTGTTGGCTGTACGTGCGCTGCTCCCTGAAAAAATTTATATGAATGGAATGTAAGTACATTTATGGTCTATTTTGGGTTACTTGCGAATTTATCCACGAAATTGCTTAATATCTTGAATCTAGTAGCATATTAACGGATATTCAACATTTTGTGGAGCACAAAAATAGATATAAGCTTTGCATCAATTGTTTAAATAGAATAATATAGCATTAACAGTTAAAATGACGTCTCTTCGTGTAAACAGAGGATTAAAAGCGAGGCTGATTGAGTCAAATGGTTCTGAGCACTATGGGACTTAACATCTATGGTCATCAGTCCCCTAGAACTTAGAACTTCTTAAACCTAACCAACCTAAGAACAGCACACAACACCTAGTCATCACGAGGCAGAAAAAATCCCTTACCCCACCGGTAATCGAACCCGGGGACCCGGGCGCGGGAAGCGAGAACGCTACTGCACGACTACGAGCTGCGGATGCTGAATGAGTCAGTTAGCTCCCAGTTTAGTTAACTGGATATCAGTGTTTTGCGTCCACGGTATAAAGAATAAGAATATGATGTTAAAATGTATTGATATTATGTTTACGGCCTACTATCCTTCGTTCTGAAAATGTTGTATACTCAATAACGGTGCCATGACATACAACTGGAAGAATAAGGGAGGTCAAATTTTATTTCGTGGACTCGATAGGAGCATGGTTCACCTCCTTGTCGCGCAAGCCATACGAGAGGGCCATGTTACAGTGACGTAAATATACAGGGTGTCCCAGGAGGAAAGGAGGAATGTCAATACTCAGGGATATGACAGGAAGGACCATTCAAAATAAATAGGTCAAGTAAAGATGGGTTCTAAAATGCTTACCTTCGGAGCTATGAGCACTTCTGCGGCTTCGATAATGTGAAAAAATCTCTTTTGCTGCAAGCTGTTTGCTTTCCATGTTTTGGTAGGTCGTAGTACAGACCACAACAAGAAAAAATTGGCTAATGAACTTACGCTCTAAAGTGCACACCTTCAGTAGAAGGAATGTGTTTCATAGTAGCGAAGACGAATAAGTGCTTAAGTATGCCCCCATGTTTACTAGAACTTTTTTGGTCTGGTCTATAGTACCACCTCTCGAAATATGAAAAGTGATGAGTTTGAAGCAGAAAAGGTTTCACAGTATGAAGAAACGCTAATATCCCATGAAATAAGCCTTTTAGAGCCCATGTTTACTAGACTCTTTGCTTCGAATCATCGTTCTGGTCATATAACTGAATATTCACCATTCCTCCTGGGACACCCTGAGTAGTCACAGCGTGCTTGTATACAGACGGGGTGTAACGGGTACAAGAGCAAATACGTTTATATGTCGCAGCTTGAAATGTGCACCCATCAGTGTGTTGGTTGTTTTTCACTGTGCTGAACAGTCTTGCTACAAACACGTTACAAACTTTACTACATGATGTTCTATGCACGATCGTGACTTCACCGTTAAGTGGACTACGATGTAGACTAACCATCTGAGATTCACACGTCCTCACTTCAACACCTGGCCTACCCCCCCCCCCCCCCGCCCCCTCCCCCAGGGGAAAGTAAGCATTAATGGCTTGCTCTTGCCATATGTACTTGGAAATACTAACCAACCTAAAAAAATGCTCCTCTTAATAGCTACAATTAATAGCCTGCAAATGACACAAATACTATCCGTTTTAAAATATATGGCCTTCCAAACATTTTTAAGGAAAGTGTTCCATGACGTCCAATAGTAAGAAGCACCGGAGCTCCTAGCCAAAGATCTCGCTTCTTTGCTGAGACTGTTGGTGGACAAATGGTCAAATCACATCCGTAACTCGGCTGATTTTATCAATAGACTGGGGGCTCTCCGTCTAAGCAGTTCTGACCGTTTGGTTAGCTTTGAGGTGGTATCACTTTTTACAAAGATCCATATCGCAGATTCTTTGGTACTAATTGGCATAAAATTTCAGGTGGACATCACTGCTTGTTTCGTCATGTTATATACTCAACTTATTTTATTTTCAACAAAGAATATTTTGAACACACTGACAGCATCGTCATAGGCTGCCCTCTGTCTCCCTTGGTGTCAACCTTCTTGTGGAGGATTTCGAGGAGAGGGTGCTTGAATCAACTACCCTTAAACCAACTGTATTTTGGAGGTATGTGGACGATACTTTCAAAATGTGGCCTCATGGAGAAAATAAATTGATAGAGGTTTCCCACCACCTCAACTCGACTCACAAAAACATTCGGTTCACTTTGGAAATTGAGAAATATGGCTTCTTAGATGTTCTGGTTAGACGGAAGAATGCTGACTCTCTGGGGCATTTAGCTTAATTCAAGCTCACTCATACTAACTTGTATCTGCAAGGGTCAAGTTGTCACCAACTGTCACAAACCACGAGCGCGCTTAAAACACTCGTACACAGAGCTCACGCTGTTGCAGATCTAGGTAGTTTACCAAAAGAGCATGCCCAGCTGAAGATTGGGTTGAGAGAAAATAGATATTCCACCCATCAGATTAAAAGGACACTGCCAGTTAAAACCAAGAATCAGGAAGTGGTGGTGGTGGTTAGTGTTTAACATCCCGTCGACAACGAGGTCATTAGAGACGGAGCGAAAGCTCGGGTTAGGGAAGGAAATCGGCCGTGCTCTTTCAAAGGAACCATCCCGGCATGTGCCTGAAGCGATTTAGGGAAATCACGGAAAACCTAAATCAGGATGGCCGGAGACGGGATTGAACCGTCGTCCTCCCGAATGCGAGTCCAGTGTGCTAACCACTACGCCACCTCGCTCGGTAATCAGGAAGTGGACAAAAAAGAGAACTCGCTGCCAAAATCTTTGGTTTTTCTTCCTCTCTTGGGCAACATTTCGTTTGAAACAGCAAGAATAATCAGTAAATTTCAGGTGAAAGTGATTCTCTGTCCACAATCCAAGATTTCAGACCATTTAGAATCAGTGAAGGACGACTTATTATTACAATGGCTTATTCTCCCTCACATTAACCTTTTCTCTGGCAATGTTAATCAGTTGAATATGTTACCTAGACAAATGTATTCGCTAAATATCGTTACTCTACATTAATTATTTTTTGATGTTGAGGTTTTTTTCTGTCAGTGTATACATGTGCCTTATGATGGAGTTCACACACACACACACACACACACCACACACACACACACACACATATATATATATATATATATATATACTCCTGGAAATTGAAATAAGAACACCGTGAATTCATTGTCCCAGGAAGGGGAAACTCTATTGACACATTCCTGGGGTCAGATACATCACATGATCACACTGACAGAACCACAGGCACATAGACACAGGCAACAGAGCATACACAATGTCGGCACTAGTACAGTGTATATCCACCTTTCGCAGCAATGCAGGCTGCTATTCTCACATGGAGACGATCGTAGAGATGCTGGATGTAGTCCTGTGGAACGGCTTACCATGCCATTTCCACCTGGCGCCTCAGATGGACCAGCGTTCGTGCTGGACGTGCAGACCGCGTGAGATGACGCTTCATCCAGTCCCAAACATGCTCAATGGGGGACAGATCCGGAGATCTTGCTGGCCAGGGTAGTTGACTTACACCTTCTAGAGCACGTTGGGTGGCACGGGATACATGCGGACGTGCATTGTCCTGTTGGAACAGCAAGTTCCCTTGCCGGTCTAGGAATGGTAGAACGATGGGTTCGATGTCGGTTTGGATGTACCGTGCACTATTCAGTGTCCCCTCGACGATCACCAGAGGTGTACGGCCAGTGTAGGAGATCGCTCCCCACACCATGATGCCGGGTGTTGGCCCTGTGTGCCTCGGTGGTATGCAGTCCTGATTGTGGCGCTCACCTGCACGGCACCAAACACGCATACGACCATCATTGGAACCAAGGCAGAAGCGACTCTCATCGCTGAAGACGACACGTCTCCATTCGTCCCTCCATTCACGCCTGTCGCGACACCACTGGAGGCGGGCTGCACGATGTTGGGGCGTGAGCGGAAGACGGCCTAACGGTGTGCGGGACCGTAGCCCAGCTTCATGGAGACGGTTGTGAATGGTCCTCGCCGATACCCCAGGAGCAACAGTGTCCCTAATTTGCTGGGAAGTGGCGGTGCGGTCCCCTACGGCACTGCGTAGGATCCTACAGTCTTGGCGTGCATCCGTGCGTCGCTGCGGTTCCGTCCCAGGTCGACGGGCACGTGCACCTTCCGCCGACCACTGGCGACAACATCGATGTACTGTGGAGTCCTCACGCCCCACGTGTTGAGCAATTCGGCGGTACGTCCACCCGGCCTCCCGCATGCCCACTATACGCCCTCGCTCAAAGTCCGTCAACTGCACATACGGTTCACGTCCACGCTGTCGCGGCATGCTACCAGTGTTAAAGACTGCGATGGAGCTCCGTATGCCACGGCAAACTGGCTGACACTGACGGCGGCGGTGCACAAATGCTGCGCAGCTAGCGCCATTCGACGGCCAACACCGCGGTTCCTGGTGTGTCCGCTGTGCCGTGAGTGTGATCATTGCTTGTACAGCACTCTCGCAGTGTCCGGAGCAAGTATGGTGGGTCTGACACACCGGTGTCAATGTGTTCTTTTTTTCCATTTCCAGGAGTGTATGTAGGGTGGTCCATTGATCGTGGCCAGCCAAATATCTCACGAAATAAGCGTCAAACGAAAAAACTACAAACAACATAACTTGTCTAGCTTGAAGGGGGAAACCAGATAGCGCTATGGTTGGCCCTCTAGATGGCGCTTCCATAGGTCAACGGATATCAACTGCGTTTTTTAAAAATAGGAAACCCCATTTTTATTACATATTCGTGTAGTACCTAAAGAAATATGAACGTTTTAGTTGGACTACTTTTTTGGATTTGTGATGGATGGCGCTGTAGTAGCCACAAACATATGGCTCACAATTTTAGACGAACAGTTGGTAACAGGTACGTTTTTTAAATTAAAATACAGAACGTAGGTACGTTTAAACATTTTATTTCGGTCGTTCCAATGTGATACATGTACCTTTGTGAACTTATTATTTCTGAGAACGCATGCTGTTACAGCTTGATTACCTGCAAATGCCACATTAATGCAATAAATGCTCAAAATGATGTCCGTCACCTCATTGCATTTGGCAATACGTGTAACGACATTCCTCTCAACAGCGAGTAGTTCGCCTTCCGTAATGTTCGCACATGCATTGACAATGCGCTGCCGCATGTTGTCAGGCGTTGTCGGTGGACCACGATAGCAAATATCCTTCAACTTTCCCCACAGAAAGAAATCCGGGGACGTCAGATCCGGTGAACGTGCGGGCCATACTATGGTGCTTCGACGACCAATCCACCTGTCATGAAATATACTATTCAATACCGCTTCAACCGCACGCGAGCTATGTGCCGGACATCCATCATGTTGGAAGTACATGGGCATTCTGTCATGCACGAAACATCTTGTAATAACATCGGTAGAACATTACGTAGGAAGTCAGCATACATTGCGCCATTCAGATTACCATCGATAAATTGGGGGCCAATTATCATTCCTCCCATAATGCCGCAACATACATTAACCCGCCAAGGTCGCTGATGTTCCACTTGTCGCAGCCATCGTCGATTTTCCGTTGCCCAATAGTGCATATTATGCCGGTTTACGTTACCGCTGTTGGTGAATGACGCTTCGTCGCCAAATAGAACGCGTGCAAAAAATTTGTCATCGTCCTGTAATTTCTCTTGTGCCCAGAGTCGTCGCCATGCAATTCCTGGTGCACAGAAATATGGTACGTGTGCAATCGATGTTGATGTAGCATTCTCAACACCGACGTTTTTGAGATTCCCAATTCTCGCGCAGTTTGTCTGCTACTGATGTGCGGATTAGCCGTGACAGCAGCTACAACACCTACTTGGGCATCATCATTTGTTGCAGGTTGTGGTTGACGTTTCACATGTGGCTGAACACTTCCTGTTTCCTTAAATAACCTAACCATCCGGCGAACGGTCCGGATACTCGGATGATGTAGTACAGGATACCGAGCAGCATACATAGCACACGCCCGTTGGGCATTTTGATGACAATAGCCATACATCAACACGATATCAACCTTTTCCGCAGTTGGTAAACGGTCCATTTTAACACGGGTAATGTATCACGAAGCAAATACCGTCCGCACTGGCGGAATGTTACGTGATACCAGGTACTTGCGAAAAACGTGGTCCAACTAAAACATTCATATTTACGAACATGTAATAAAAATAGGGGGGTCCTATTTTTAAAAAAACGGAGTTGATATCCGCTCAACTTACTGCAGCGCCATCTAGCGGGCCAACCATAGCGCCATCTGGTTTCCCCCTTCAAGCTAGACAACTTTCGTTCTTTGTAGTTTTTTTCGTTTGATGCGAGATAGGAAAGTAGCAATGATAGAAAAGACTGGCAAACAATAGAAAGCGCTGAGGAAGGCCGACGCTTTCTTCAGGGACAGGTATTAAACAAATTTTACATGTTGCGAACAAATAGGCGATAAATTCCTGGAGACTTTAAGCATAAAATATCTAGGAGTATGCATCGAGAGTGGAATGAACTTATGAAACTAGTTATAGGAGAAGCAGATGGCAGGTTGAGGTGCAGTTGAGGTCTGCTAAGGAAATCTTAATCACCTACGGCAACAGTATGTTCAGAACCTTCGTTCGACTTATTTTTCGATAGGTTTGGGACTCTGACCAGTCAGGATTAATAAAAAAAAAGGAAAGAAGGTCCAAAGAATAGTAGTACGTTTCGTCACTGGCTTGTTTAGTAGACGCCAGAGCATCACCGACGTACTAACCAGATTCCAGTCACGACGGTACAAAACAGTTGTAGTGCAACACCGTGGGATTTACTATTAAAGTGCCGAGTGGATCAGTAACAAGCAAAGTCAGGCAACAAATTACTTTATCCCAAATGCATCTCACAAAATGACTTTGAGGGGTAAACCAGATGGAGTCGTACCAACAGTCGTTCTTCCCACGAACTAATCTCGACTAGAGCAGCAAAAGAGAGAAATTATGGTGGTGCCACAAATATTGTCCTCCTCACAATGAAAAGCGGCTTGAGAAGTATAGGTGTAGACGTCATCTGAAGATGAGGTACACGATAAGTCTGTATCCTCAAAGGGACGTTGTGCTCAAGGCTTCGTCATTTCTTCAAAGTTGTTAGTGACAGCGATAACTTCACAGCAATGATTGCTAGAAGAACTCTGTCGGCAGTAAAGCTCTTGTGCTCTGTATCCACAAGCACGAGCTGACATTTACACCGCTTGCCAGCGTTGCAGATGATGATGGTAGTGATGGATGAGAGTCTTCTTCTGTTGTGGCTCTACAGATCGTTGTGACCCTTAATCTGTTCAGCAATTTTTCACCATTTATCTCGGTCTGTTTCTGGAGCTCTCCAGTTTCTACATAATCCATTTTAGGAAGATCCTTAATACCTCCATCTGATTCTCGGCCGACCACGCCCTTTTTGTTCGTCTGGATTTCCTTGTAATTCCTTTTTGGGTACTTCCGCATCATTCATTCGCGCTAGATGCCCAGCCCGTTTCAGTATGGATGGTTTTACTATTCTTCTGATGGTGGGTCTTTTTAAACGATGTATAATTGATGATTGTATCTTTTCCTCCATATTATCTTTTTCAGAAACTGGGCCGTAGATTCTTTGAAAAATCTTGTTTTAGAATATGTCCAGCATTATGATGTCTTTTTCTGTTAGATTCCAAGTTTCGGAGGCATAGGTGAGCACTGGTCATAGTTTGTGTTTTTAGATGAGTAACTTCATCGTATGGTCAGTAGCCTTGAAGATAAGTCTTGTTAGAGGAAAATATTCTCTGTTTGCTGCTACTAGTCTCTGTTTGATTTCATAGGAAGTGTCGTTTTAGTAGGTTACTGTCAAACGCAGATGCCTTAGCTGTCCAACTCTCTCAAAGGCATAGTGTCCCACTGTTACTGAGTCTTGCATGTTCTCCTTTCTAACAGACACATATTTTGTTTTCTACTGATTATCTTTAATTCCATATTGTTGCTAGCCAGTTCCAGGGTGATAGATGTCTCTTCCATTGCCTTTCAGTTTCTTGCCGCTGTATGTATATCATCCACATAGGTATCTGCATTGAGATATAGAAGATTGCACCCTTGCTCAAAAGATTTGCATCTCTCATCACCCTTCCCGAAAAGCATAAAAGTTTTTTTATATCTGGTGCATTAATAGAAGTGTGTCACAGTTACCAAAATGGAAGCTTGCACCATACGTGGTGGTGCTACTATTTGAAACTGATTACAGCAGCTTCATCACTTGCTAAAGTAAAGGACAATGGTCGAATTCAGACCGGATTGGCAGGGAGGTGCTTACAAAACAAAAACCACAGAGCTATGTGATGACTAAGCACATGGGGAGACACAGCTAGCTTCAACAATGTGGCAGAGGAAGTGTCGTCACGCCCTATTCGACTCTCGCCGCTCAACCCAGAGAAGATACTGCAGGTGGTCTTGAGGAGACTCCGAATTACTGAAGTATCGTAACCCCAGAACAAGTCAATTTCGAGCTTGAGGAGCGACATTTCACGTTGTCGTAGGCATCAAATCTCTACAAATAACTCAGGACATGCTGCTGCTTTGATCTCGCATCTGAACTAGGGAAGATCTGACATCAATATCCGCGCTTTCTTATCACTTACGCCATACTACAGCGTAGCCGACTGTGTAGGTCATATTTATCTGAAATCAGCTTCAGCACTTCCTTAGCTCCAAGGTCATTCCAGGGATTACGACATCTTGTTAAGTGCAGATATGAAGGATGGTTCAAAATGGTTCAAATGGCTCTGAGCACTATGGGACTTAACATCTGTGGTCATCAGTCCCCTAGAACTTAGAACTACTTAAACCTAACAAACCTAAGCACATCACACACATCCATGCCCGAGGCAGGATTCGAACCTGCGACCGTAGCAGTCGCGCGGTTTCGGACTGAACGCCTGAACCGCTAGACCACCGCGGCCGGCGTGAAGGATGGGAGGGCCTCCCCATCCCCCTGCACTTGTGCAAATTTTACATGAAGCACCGCTCAGCCCTTGCACCCGCACTCCCGCGCACCTCAGTGTCTGTGATGTCACGGTACTATTACTAATATGTATGAAGTATAAGCATGTAAGTACTAATCTACCTATAATCGTCATATCGATTGGTTACTACGCAAGTTATAGATCTTTTAATTAATGTAACTGATTATTCTCCCTTATTTGCGTTGTGGGCCATCATCTCCCATTTTTTCTATCTTTTCCTTTTTAATCAAAGCTTGTTCTCGTAGGACAGTCCTAAAACACACAATGGTTGTGATCATAATATACGTTTCACTACTTCGCAAAGCAAAAATTTCTCTAATTGCTCTCGATAAAATTCAGAAGTTTAATACTTCCTTGCCATATCTGTATTGGACTCCACGTTACGTCTGTTCCTACTGTTACTAATTCTTTTCGTATATGGGCGGTATTATTGCTGCAAAAATCTTCATCGTCATAGCATCAATCTCAATCGGCTGCTCGTCGCATACGCTACAAACTGTACAACCACACAATGCACAGAGCAGTCATATGCCGGCCGAGCGGTTCTAGGCGCTTCAGTCCGGAACCGCGCAACCGCTACGGTCGCAGGTTCGAATCCTGCCTCGGGCATGGATGTGTGTGATGTCGTTAGGTTTAAATAGTTCTAAGTTCTAGGGGACTGATAACTTCAGATATTAAGTCCCATAGTGCTCAGAGCCATTTGAACCATTTTGAACCAGTCATATACTTTCTGATTTCAGATGTACGCTTTCCCTTGTGACCTTTTTTCTCCACCATCTCGACAAGAGAAGTAACAACAGAGCTTAATGTGACCCCACGTCTAAGCAAAACTGTAGATCATCAATTACGTATACTAGCGGTCCCACTTCTCGTAAATGAAAATGAAAACGATGTGACGACGCGAGCAAGGATCCAATTTCATCTTTAATTACAGTACAGAGCGATCTCGTATTTGTCTTTGCGCAGTCTTGCGTCCGGCGAGTTCTCTTGTCACAATGCGACCTCACAACTGGCATGCTTAATTATTAACTTTTGTGTGAAACCTTACACTAGTATGACGTCCGATATTCCTCCTCTAACTAGTAGTAACAGCCACAATTCACAGATTCTACCTGATTCTCTATGTAAGACCCACAAACATCCTGGTACGGCAATTGACACACGATGCACGATTTTCGAACAGAATTTGCACAGTTTATCAACACACGCCCGATATTCACTCCGATGATGTACAAAACATACTGACTGAATATGCAGGACGAATCACCTAAAACTTGCATCACAGATATAGCGGAAATGGAAAACGCTAACAATGTGCGGTTTTTACAGAGTGGATTGGTAGTCAGCGGCTCGTATTGTTAGCCAATCAAAAGACTGTAATAATTTTTTGTGCAAATACACACTTTTTCAAACGGAATAATGAATATTGACATTAACGAACTTAAAGTAGAGTAATTTGGAACGTCAGTGGTGTTTGTTGCAAGATTCTGATGCGAATCGTTTACGAAATATTGTATTTCGAAGAGTTTCCTCACCGCTTGTACAATACCTGCCGTAGCACATACTAAAGAACAACATGAGTGCGTACACCAATAATGTGGATTCTGAACAGTAACGTGACAACTGACTCACAGGTTGCGTTCAAAATGACCACCGGCAGCGAGAATAGACGCTTCCAGTCTGGTACGGAATAACTGCTGAACACGTGCTAGCATTTCAGCGGAATTGTCCGAGCAGGCTGCAGTAATATCACGTTGCATATAGTCGGGTGCAACTGGTATGCTCTTGTAGACAGCGTCTTTCAGCTTTCCCCACAGAAAAAAGTCTACAGGCGGGAGGGCGTCTTCTGGGTGCTCCCACACAATGTAGTGGAATTTGCTTTTAAGTCGAACACGAGGGTTGTTATCCTTTCGCTCTGGCAAAAGCTGTCCTCTCTTTGGGCGGTTGTTCCAGCAAAAGTAGGTTTGTGCCGACCCACCCCTCTGAAGGGACAGGTCTTCCAGCGGGCTGGCCACCTCCCTAGAACGAAAATTCCTATGGCCGTCATGTTGTGTACGCCAGCCTCGACTTTTTCAACCTCAGTGCGCACTTGCGATTTAATTATTAGATTTGCATATTGCTTGCATGAATTCATACAAAATTGACTCTACCTTATCGAGTTTGGGTTCGAATGAAACGTCTTGATGTGCAGAATATGATTGTGAGGACGGAATATGTAAGAAATTAAGGTCAGGAGACCACGCCACCTTACAAAGTGACTGACGAACTGAAACAAGCTTTGGATTTCACCAAAGCTTTCGACACTGACAACTTGGGTATTCCACTTGTTAAACTCAAAAGTCAAAGCTTTTCTTCACGTGCTGTACAGTGGTTCAACTAATACCTCACATACCGCCAGTAGTGTGTAATGATCGGAACAAAGAGGTCAAAATAAAAGAATGCAGGATCAGGGATCCCAAAAGGTTAAGTAATGGGCCCATTACTTTTCTCATTATGTGTTTATGATGTATAACCTATTATATCCCATTGAAAATATTACTTATACGCTGACAGCCTTCGGTTATACCTAAGTGCAAGCGCAACACATCTTAGCACAGCCGTCCAAGACATAAATGCTGACTTATTTGGTTTATCATAATGGGAGAAGATATAGATTTGAAACTTAACCCATCTAAAAGGCAAGCAATATTAGTTGCCCACAAAAGATTACTTCTCAGTTCAAAAAACCTATTCTGCCCTTAATCATAAACAGCACAGAAATCACCTTTTTTCTGCTGCAAAGAATGTAGGGATAAACTGATGGAGCAAAATTCATGGGATATCTCCTGGTATCCTGTCGGACCTCCATTTGCCCGCCATAGTACAGCAGTAACTCGACGTGGCAGGGACTTGACAACTCTTGGAAGTCCTCTGCAGAAGTATTGAGCCACGCTGCCTCTACAGCCGTTCATACTTGCCAATGTGATGCCGCTACAGGATTTTGTGCATGGACTGACCTCTCGTAAATGTTCGATGGGATTCGCTAGACTTATCCAGAATGTTCTTCAAACCAATCATGAACAATTGTGGCATGGTGAACTGTCGCACTGTTATCCACAAAAAGTCCATCGTTGTTTGGGGACATGGAGTCCATGAATGGCTGCAAATGGTCTCCAAGTAGCCGAACATAATCATTTCCAGTCAATGATTGGTTCAGTTACACCAGAGGACCCAGTCCATTCCATGTAAACACAGCTCACGGTATTATGGAGCCACCACCATTTGGACAGTAAGTGCCGACAACGTCCATGGCTTCATGTGGTCCGTGCCACACTCGAACCCTACCGCCAGCTCCTACCAACTAAAATCGGGGCTTATCTGAGCAGTCCACGGTTTTACAGTCTTCTAGGGCCGAACCGATATGATCACATGTCCAAGACATGCTGCAGGTGATGTGCTGTTAGCAGAGGCACTCGCATTGGCCGTATGTTCCCTTACCCATTAATGCCAAATTTCGCTGCACTGTCCTAACGGATACGTTCGTCGTACATTGATTTCTGCTGTTATTTCAATAGTATTGCTTGTGTGTTAGCACTGACAGCTCTACGCAAACTTCACTGCTCTCTGTCACTACGAGAAGGCCGTCGGCAACTGCATTGTCGTTGGTGAGAGGAAATGTCTGAAATTTGGTGTACTCGGCACACTCATGACATTGTGGATCTCGGAATTTTGAATTCCTTAACGATTTCAGACGTGGAATGTCCCATGAGTCTAGCTCCAACTGCCATTTCGCGTTCAAAGTCTGTTAATTCCGGTCGTGCGGTCAATAATTACGACGGAAACTTTTTCATATGAATCACCTGAGTACAAATGACAGCTCCGCCAATGCACTGTCCTTTTATGCCTAGTGTACACGATATACGGCCATCCGTATTTCTCCACATCGCTATCCCGTGACTTTTGTCACCTGATTGTAATTCTGGACTGTCATCTAGACTGGACTCAACATATAATTGTAGTCTGTAAGGAAGTGTCAGCATCGCTTGGCTCACTAGAGATATACGAAAAAAGTACTTCCTCTCGAGCTTAAAAAGGAAGTCATAGTGTGACTAATACTCCCCATCTTTGATTATGGTGATTCTGTTCTTCAAGGACTTCCGTATGAGAGCTCACGTCGGCTGGAACTGGCGTTGAATGCTTGTGCATGATACATTTGTGATGCACGCTATTTCGACCATATCACTCCTGCCTTTGAGAAATTATCAAGGATACATGCAGATAAGCATAGAGATTATCATACCCTGTGTTTGCTATATCGTCTTCTGAATTATTGTACTCCTCACTATTTATCTTCAACCGGCGCGCTACTATCTCAACAACACAGCAGAAATGCTAGTTCTCAACAAAGCAAAATCCTATGTACCACTACGCAACCCTGCCATGTTCTCTATTTCATTTTCTTTATCAGAAACCCGACGTTGGGATAATCTTCCTCAAAATATTACAGAAATTAAAATCCATCCAAACTTTAAAAGATAACTAATTAATGGCCCACCTTCTATCACATTAGCTACCTCTTCTTGCAACCCACTCTCGTCAGCCCTCCTTCCGCCACTACTTTTCCCTCCCTTGTCTGCAGAATTCTCTATTTAAATTCTCTTCTCTCCCAGCAGCTATTCTCAGTTTCATTTCAATCTACATATATATCTACATGGATACTCTGCAAATCACGTTTAAGTGCCTGGCGGAGGGCTCATCGAATCACCTTCACAGTTCTCGATTAGTCCAATCTCGCATTGCGCGCGCAAAAACTAACTATATCTTTCTGTGCGAGCTCCAATTTCTCTTATTTTATTATGGTAGTCGTTTCTCCCTATGTATGTCGGTGTCAACAAAACATTTTCGAATATGTAGGAGAAAATTGGTGATTGAAATTTCATGAGAAGATTCCGCCAGAACGAAAAACGCCTTTGTTTTAATGATCCTTTCCTCTTTCATTATCCCTTCCATTTTTAATACCAAACAAGGCTTCAAAACGGTTAAACTAAGAAATATCATTCTTAATGCCTCCATTATTTTATTATGACTATTAGTGTTACTGTCATCAGTGTTGTTGCAAATTATTCATTTGTATTAATGATGCAAAATATTATTATTAAGTTTGTTATCTAATAACCAATTACCATCATTCTTAATCGCACCATTATTTTATCGTCATTAAATGTTACTATTATTATTATTATTATTGCCAATTATTACTTGCAAATTATTATTATAGTTATTGTTATGTAATTTTTTTGGATGTGTTATTCTTGGTCAGCTGTAAGAGGGGGTCTTAAGGTCGTAATCTGGTCAGAATAAATAAAGTAAATAAATAGAGGCTTGGTAATGTCATATTGCAGTCTCTCTGGAAAAATGCCTTTAATTAGTGGTGCATTATATATTTCACATAAGACTGGCCTTATTGTATGGGAGCCAGTCTTTAGTGATCTTTGGGAATACCATCAAAACTATGTGAGATTTTATTTTTGAGAGAAAATATAATTTTCTTAATTTGGTGATGCATTCATATGACTGTATTTTATGAGAGTTTCTTCTTGAGCATAGCGCTGTGATTCTTCTCTTGAACTGTTTGTCTCTGTGCTTTCTATTAAATTTAAGAAATAATTGTTAAATGTATTTACTATCTGTGATTCACCATCCTTCCATTCAGATCAGTAGTGATGTTATCCTGTTCTGCAGCTGATTGTCTTGCCTCTCGTTTTCGAAATTGGTAATTGGTGGTAAGGGCTTATGGGACCAAACTGCTGAGGTCATCGGTCCCTAAACTTACGCACTGCTTAATCTAACTTAAACTAACATACGCTAAGGCTAACACACACACTCATGCCCGAGGGAGGACTCGAATCTCAGACGGGCGGAGCCGCGCAGAGCGTGACAAGACGCCCAAGATAGAGCGGCTACCCTGCGCGGCTCTCTCTCGTTTTCCTCCATTCCTTACAGTCTTATGTCTGTTGTCGGATATTATTTGCATGTCCTCTGAATTTTTATTAACGTTACTTTGTAATTTTGAGTAGTTTTTACAGTGTGCAACTAGTGTAGGGTCTCTTCTTGTTCTTGGCAACAGATATATTTCTCCTTTCCCTTTATAAGATTCTTTAATCCCCCTAATGACCCTTGTTTTTTTACGTGACTGTTTAACGTTCTTTCTGATTAGTTTATTTGAAAAGTTATTTTTAAATAATATTACGAATTTAGCATGCAATAGATTAAATTTTATGATAGCGTCTGGTTCATTACAACTTTCATCTCATGTTATCTTTCGAAAACTATTCTTAAAGACATTTATCTTGGAGTTATTAATTATTGAAACTGATTTCCAGTGAGCAGTATCCATAATGTAAGGCGTTGTGTTATTTATCCTAATTCACAGTGTATCAGGATCAGAGAGATAGGATTTGTTACTAGGTAAACAGTTATATTCTTGCTTTGAGCTTCACGGAAGAAAACATTATCGATTAGAGTCCTATTGTCTTTATCCATCTGTCTTGAAAAGTTAATTACTAATATCAAACCGTAGGATCAAAATAAGATTTCCAGAACATTTTTCACATCAGAATCCTTTAGAAAATCCACCACATCGAAGTCACGACAGACTATTAATTGGCTGCTGCTGTCTGACAGATAGCACAGTAAGGAATCCAGAGCCCTCAAACAGTTCAAAATTTCCCACATACCGTGTATATCCACAACTGTAACACTTCACATATGCAGAGAATACACCACGCCTGCCCTCACACCTCTCGGCACATCTACTTCCACACAATCCATTGTTAATTTCACAGCCGGATGGGGATCCTCGGGTGCCACTGAGCGCACCCTCCTCGACATACCAGGTGGCAACCCCGTCAGGTAAACATCGATCGCCCTCTTTTCGGCCTCCTACAGCAGAATTTTATTCGCTACGTCACTCTGAGACAGTTCTTACGTTTGTACAATCACATTTCTTATTTTGTCGCCAAAGTTTTCCACGGCTTCACCTTGCTTCTTCTTAATGGCGCTCAATTTCTCCCAAAAGAATCTCGCGCTATGCTTTTTTTTATATCCCTGCAGAAGCCCCTGTTTCACCTGACCAAATGCCTCCACCTTATTCAACGCTTCTGTGCATCTCACAAAAGTTTTTTCCACTCCCGTTAAATGGAACTTCGCTACCTGCAACAACTGGTCATTGGGCCAGCCCCTCTACTCGCCAACGTTGTCAGGTCCTCCACGAAAGACATCACATCCTCAGATTACCTTCCAGAAAATGGTCTGACTATATTAGCGGCAGTTGGATCTATTACAAGGTTTGATGCCTTACCAACGCTAACTCCTCGTCATTGGCTGCAAGCTTATTAATGAAGAACGCATTTTCTGCTCTCCGTCATGCCAGCCTATTAATTAATGCCTGGACTGCCCCCGGCCCAGTGACACCCTGCGTCTCTGACTCTGCCATTACAACACCTTTGTTCTTCATCCATAAACAGTACAAATATGTAGCAATTACTAACTGTCAAAAAGAAAACAGTTACAGCTTCCGCTTATCATCAGCGATCTAGATTCTCTACACTGCTTCGAAATATAACCAAAATGACTACACATAAAGAGTTACAGATACAGCACAAGTTTTGGAATGCCTAAGCAGATTACAATGCTAACACATCACAGGCTTTAAATACTACTCTTCACTGTTGCCACGAAATTCGGACACGTCAGCCGGTGCTTCTGGTCTAAACAAAGTAACACTCGAGTTGATCCCTTGCCTGCCACACACATAAAAATTAACAAATAGGTCCTCCACTCACCCAACCACGATGGCACTGCAGGTAGTGGTTCAGGCATCGCCCTGTGTGGACGATAAATCCACTGATGTCAACTGAAGGTGGCGCCAGTACTTTACAGCCGACCTTAAGGGTGCCGTGGGGCATCTACTTTGTCAGGAGTCTGGGTGGCCAGTGGTGGGACTGATGGCAGGCTAATGAGGACCAGGAAAAAGCGGCTGTCAAAATTAACACTTTATTCCCAAGTGAAACACTGGTTCTGAAGCGTGATGGGGGCACAAACACGCGCCTGCCCTACAGGAATGGGCCAGTAGTCGGTCAACCGGCACCTAGCGTCCGTCCAGCTGGCTGCAACGCATGATTGTACCCTGCGTTGCTCACGTCTGGACTTGGCACAAGGCCCACGGTTATGATGTGTGGGCCACGTACTGGGATCTTGCAGCTGTAGCCTCTCTTTGACGAATGACTGCACCCAGGTGGCCAAGGCGAGTGGCAAGAGGCACACCCACTGCGTCATCGGAAGGTGGTTGCTGTGCCTGAGGTGTAACGCGCTATTTCCCGGCATAAGTTCAGTTGCGGCTTGAGCGGACTGAAAGGCCCACTGCCTTATGGCATCAAGTCCAATGCGCAGATTCAGTGCAGGCAGCAGGTAACTCGGAGGCGGCTCGAACCCGTTTCGTCTCCTTATCTGGCATAGTCCCTGCGTCCTTGTGGTACCGCTGGACCTGAATAAACCTGCTAAAAAAATCAACGGTTACATACACGAAATATCAGCGCATTTGTTGTACCGCTGCGCTGCTCCTTGTCACAGAGCTGGCCGGGGTGGCCGAGCGGTTCTAGGCTCTATCTGGAACCGCGCGACCGCTACGGTCGCAGGTTAGAATCCTGCCTCAGGCATGTATGTGTGTGATGTCCTTAGGTTAGTTAGGTTTAAGTAGTTCTAAGTTCTAGGGGACTGATAACCTCAGATGTTCAGTCCCATAGTGCTCAGAGCCATTTGAACCATTTGAACTTGGTCACAGACTGGGCAGCACCACCGTAACGTCGTCGATAGAAGCATCTCCTTATCTGCGGTGTGCATTACTACTGTGCTGACAATTTATGCCAAGTGAGACTAGCCTAAGCCGCAATAATTTCACGTAGTTGTTGTCTTTACGCAAATACTGACACGCCGTGCTCACCAGCCACAAGCGGCTAATGTAATGTTGCACTGTACCTTCTCACTAATTTTAATTTTAACTTGGTAGCTGCGCTACGAAAATAAGGAAGGAAGGAAGATTAGGGTCTAACATTCCGTTGACAACAAGGTCATTAGAGACTGGACACTAGCTCTGATGTTTCAAGAAAGGGAAACGCAATCAGCTGTCTCCTTACAAAGCAACCATACTTGTATTTTTCTGTAATGATACAGGGAAATCATGGAAAACCTAAATCATTACACACAGATACCTCTGTGAGATCAGCGCGTTAAATGCGTGTCGGCGACGTTTTCTCTTCTTGGGGACGTTACGTCACGAACGCTCCACTCTGCAGCAGTGACTCACGCATAAGTCCATCCCGAGTGTGTGTTCCTCGCATGCCTGCAACGTCTTCGCTCCTTCAGGCCGCTCCGCGCGACATTAACCCTTTGTGCGTCACATTTCGAAAATAATTGGGGACAAATTTTTTGTGGTGAATATTTACTGTATATGTTGCACATATGCCATATCCATTGCAAAAGTCCTTTTGAAGCTATTGGTTAATAAATAAAATAATGATTCCAAATGGCATCATTAGAAATTACACAATAATTACTCAGAAAATACGTACATAACTGTATTGTAAACTTACGTTATTTATTTCCGTTGCCCTTGATTAACTACGTAAAGTTGGTTCCATAACCAATAATTTCAGTATACACAGAATAAAACTAAACACAACAGTTATTGTTCACTCACAAATTCAATAGCACAACTCACGACACTTCTCTGTTCTGCACGTCAAACGAACGGCGAGTCATGAAAGCAAACGCCATTCTGATCTGTTGGCTAAACTTGGGACAACGTCAAGCGATGCCAAACGGTATCATTGAAGCAAAAAAAAAAAAAAAAGGAATAGTTAATGATGCCATTTGGAATCGCAGACGCAGAAAGTGTTAACAGGAAAGACCGGGCAGGGAGTTACTCGTAGATAGAACGTTCTTTTGGTAACTGGAACAGACTGCCTAGTGCAGAGTCGTTTCAATGCGCTAACAGTGGCACCATTCCAATGAAGATGCGATATTCGTATTTTATTCACAGGTGATATACTATAGGAAAGTGAAGTAAAGAAATTGTACATTCAGTTTTGTGTATAATTTTGTGTAGTCGTCATCAGTGAACAAAAAACGATATAACAAATTGCACAGTACGACATTTGTGGTCATACACTATGTATCAAAACAACTGTGAGTAACCTGACAAAACATCTAGAGTTACGACATTGAGCAATAAGTTAATAAATTCAGAAAGTGCTATTAATGCGATCTGTTTTGCTAGTTTCAAAGTACTTCACAGACCATGTGGAAGCTATTAAATAATTAATATGTTTCAGGGAGCTATTAAATGCTTGGAACTAGAATTTCGTATCTTATTACTCAAATAATAGTTTAGCTCACCGCTGTGGCTGTGTTACTGCAGCTGAGGCCGATGGAGTGCATCGGAAGGCATCCTAGCAAGGAGGCACATGGGGAAATGTGGCCACAGTACACACAAATGACAAATCAGCGATCACATTGCAAGCTGTCGCAGTAGTGAGGTTCTGAAATGCATCGTTGCAAGCTGAGGCGGACAGCAAGCCTGGGTGCAGAAGAGACGTGGTGTTAGGTGCACGAGCTTTTCATATGCCAGCTGATGTCAAACGTAGAACCAAACTCACCGGGGAATATAGCCAGCTCCCGCACTGTGCCACAGGGAGTTATGCCTGATACATTCACAGAACACAGAAGTAAGTAGAGGCGCCTTTCCCGTGGCTAAGAACAGGAGGGCGTATGTCTGAACACTCCACCCTTTGAATACCTACAACGCCCAGTGCAGCACCAGCCGCGCTACTCTTTTCTCTGTGTTCTCTTGTTTACTCACTACTTCATCTCGCTTTTCTATCGGGTTTACTTCAGGTTTGTTAGCTTTCAAGTTAACTAAAACTTTTTCATTTTACGACTGCTCACGGCACGGCTTTGGTGTGAATTCACATGTTCTTGACTGTTGTTGAAATTGCTCGTCAATATTTTAAAAAGTTTTAGTCTTCAGTTACTTATTTTAAAGTTTATTTGTGTTAATATTTGCTATGTTACTGACTCGAGTGGTCTATTATTCGTGAGTGTGCTTACGTCGTTCATCTAAGTCTCTCGCCTCAGCATTGTGTTTACATTTCGCGGCGTGCGGTTCTAGCTGTAGCGGTTATAAAGCTACTGTCAAAATTGTTTGTGCACTGTATTCGAATATTAAATTTAGTAGTTTTCAATCGTTCATCCAAATATCAGCAGCGTGTTTACATTTCGCGGCGTGCAGTTTTAGATGTAGCGGTTCTTAAGCTCTGACAAAGTTGTTTTTGCACTGTTATACAGTTATTAAATTTAGTAGTCTTCAACGGTGTCTTGCGCTGTTTGTAACGAAAAAACGGCTTAATAAAATTTTGGAAACGTTCGCTCACTGAGTTTTTTTTAGAGTTTTCTGTGCGTTGAAGTCGTTTAGTAAATTTCGTGCGGTAGTTTTCAGCTGACGTTTCTTATTGTTCCTAGTGAAATACTTCAGTAATATTTTCATTTACCGCTTTAACTTCAATGTGTGTTGCAGTGGCCGCTTGAACTTTTGGTTTTTGCTAACAAATTTTGTAAAGTTTTGTTGGTATTGGTATTAGTTGTGGGTTAGCACTATTAATAAAAGTTGTTGCTTTCTTAGTAGAGAGAGAATTTAGAGGCTAATTAAACTTAGGTAACGAAGACATTAATTTTTTTTTTTAGAAACTGTAAAACTTTACCATGAGTGAGAAGTGTGGGCTGTCTCGTAGGTTCGTGAGTAGTGGGTTACCGTGTGGGATTTGTTCAAAATATTTTCATTGGAGGGGAAGGGGGGGAGGGGGCGTGGTGGGAATGCAGTGAGGAAGCCAGTGGGCACCCTAGCGAGATCCTCTCCTGGGAATGCAGAATTTGTAGTAGAAATAAGTTGACAGAGGAGCAGGAGCGTAAGATTTGTTCCCCTCACGTTCAGTTACAGTACGCAAAGGAGGAACTAGATAGATTGAGGAGGGTCAAGGGTGCTGGGGAATGGCAGCTGGCAGTTGGTAAAAAGGCAGCTACGTGGAGGAGGTAGTCAGACAGTTTTACTTTGACCAACTGTCAGAGATGAATGGAAAGGAGCCTCTTGTAGCTGTAGATGTAGGGAACATGCAGCAGTCCTCAGCACTTAGGAGGCCTAGGTCAGTGCAATGTCTAATAGAAACAAGAAGGTTCTGCTGCTATGTAGTTCGCACAGTAGAGGTGTGGGCCAGCAGTTGCAGGAAGTGTTGGGGAGTGAGTACCAGGTCACCAGTATTGTAAATCCTAGTGCAGGGTTGGCTCAGGTGGTTAACAACATAGCTAAGTTATGTAGGAATTTTATGAAAGAGTATCAGGTAGTGACTGTCGGTGGAGCAGGGAGTAGCCTTCATAGGGACAGTGAACATGATGTAGATGGTGACCTGGTAAAGATAGCTAAGCAAACTTGTGGCACTAGCGTGCATTTTGTGCAACTGTTTCAGCGTCATAATCGGCCCAATCTTAATGCGGCTTTTAGGTGTGTTAACATGGGGCTGGAGAAGGCACTAATGGCAGAGGGCGTGGGTCACCTTGCAGTGGTGCCAGTTGAGTCTATCAGTAGATCAGATTTCATTAAGCATGGCCTGCACCTCCGTAGGTTTGGGTAGGGGAGGCTGGCAAAACTTATAGGTTACAGTGTAGTGGGTAGTGGTGGGATCACTCATGGAAAAATCCCTGTAGTAGTTGGTGTTAGAGCTGCACCTCTTTTAAATTGAAATGCGAAATGCAAAATGAAAGCAGCCCTCAAAAGGTCAATGAGAGGTTCTTTTAACGAATTTGAAAGCAAAATTTTATCTGCAGATTCAAAAAACAGCCCCAAAAATTTTGGTAGTACGTAAAATCTATGAACGCTACAAATAATGCAATACCTTCTCTTGCTGACAGTACTGGTAATATAACGGATGATGATAAACAGAAGCCCGAAATTATAAACCTAGCTTTCAAAAACTCGTTTACGGTAGAGGATTGCAGCGCCATTCCCCTTTCAATTGGCGAACAAACGCAAGGATGGCTGACATAGTGTTTAGTGTATCTGGGATTGTAAAACAGTTAATCTCCTTATATTCCAGGGAGGCATCTGGCCCATACGGTATCCGCGTAAGATTTTATGTTGAATATGCTACAAACATAGCACTATTCGTATCCATCATCTAACAGAGATCATAGGAACAGCGGAAAGTTCCACGGGAGTGGAAGAAGGCCCAGGTCATAGCAATCTATAAAAAGGGTAGAAAATCGGATGCACATAATTACCGGCCAATTTCACTGGCATCGATTTGTTATAGAGTCATGGAACATTTTGTGTTCAGACATAATGACCTTTCTAGACTCTGAGAAGCTCATCTGCATAACCAGCACTGTTTTAGGAAACAGCGGTCATGCGAGACACAGTTGGCTCTCTATGTGCATGATATACAACAGGCTCTAGATACCGGCTCCCAGGTAGATGTCATATTTCTCGACTTTCGAGAGGCGTTCGACTAAATTCCGCAGTGTCGCTTGCTCCAAAAAGTGCGCGCTTACGGTCTATCCGATTACATATGCGGTTGGATGGAAAGTTTTGTAACAGACAGAGAGCAATATGTCGTCCTGAATGGAGAGACAGATACAAGCGTAACATTAGGTGTGCCCCAGGGCAGCGTAATAGGTCCACTGCTTTTTACGATGGTACTGACAGCGGCATTAGACAGTTTGCCGATGATTCTGTAGTCTACAGGAAAGAAGTATCACACGAAAGTTGTGAACAAATCAATGAGGATTTTCAGAAAATAAATGCGTGGTATAATGACTGGCAGTTATCTCTCAATATTAGTAAGTGCAACCTATTGCGTATAACAAAGCGAAAATCTCCATCAATCTAAGAGTACAAAATAAATGCCCAATCTTTGGAAGCGGTAACATCCGTCAAGTATCTGGGCCTAACTATTCGAAATGATCTTAGATGGAACGATCAGATTACACAAGTAACGGTTAAGGCGAACTCTAGATTGCGGTTTATTGGTAGAATCCTGAAGCGATGCAGTCCTTCAACAAAGGAAATTACGTACAATACTTTAGTCGTCCAGTCTTAGTGTTTTTCGTCTGTATGGGACCCTTACCAGTTGCGTCTAATTCAGGTGAATGAGAAGGTCCGAAGAAGAGCGGCAAGATCCGTGACTGGTACTTTGGCCATTGCGAGAGCGCAACAAATCTCATAGAAAGTTTGTGGGACACACTTGCAGACAGACGACGCGCTAAACGGAAGAGGCTGCCCACTAAATTCCAAAATCCGATCTTCACCGAGGATGTAGAGCATATATTGTTACCACCAACTTTCACATTGCGCAATGATCACCATTCAAAGGATAAGGGAAAATAGAGCTCGTACCGAGGCGTTCAGACAGTCGTTTTTCTCTCGCGCGATCCGCGAGTGGAACAGAGGGGGAATATGACTTCGGCGCGAATAGTGCCCTCCGCCACATACTGCTTGGTGGCTACCAGCGGAATATATATGTAGATATAGAACTCAGCTGATAAGTGTACTTGCTTAAAGGAATTCCCTCTAACCAAGAAATCACCTCCAGGAGAGGTCAGGTATCCAAGTAGAGAAGGAATTAGCATATTTCATCAAAATATAAGAGGTATTAGAGAAAAAGTTAGTGAACTGATTATAGATGTTGACTCTGATATTATTGGTATATCGGAGCACCACTTAAATAATTGGACAATTCAGAGGCTTCCTTTACCAGGATACAGATTAGCTGGCTGTTTTTCAAGGAGTTCCTTGCGAAGTAGTACACCGTTTGAATCCATAGACGTATCATGGCACTCTACTGAACAGATATTTGAATGCTGTGCAGGAGCAGTAAAATTTAGGGAAACTAAACTTCTAATTGTCGTTGTTTTTAGGTCCCCTAACTCTGAATTCAGAACATTTCTGCCCAAGCTGGAGAGGATTATTGGGTCACTTTGTAGGAAGTACCAGAAATTAGTTACATGCGGTGACTCCAATATTAATTTTGTAAATGATGTGGTTCATGGTGTGGGTTCCTGTAGTCATGTCCTAGTTCATGAACTACGGGCAACGTATGAGTGGCCAAGTAAGTGGTCCCGACAGTCGGGATACCAGTTACTTTGGAATAAGGCTGGGCACCTCGGATATATTCTGAGTCGTGGTCGCCTTTGTGCTCAGACGGCAAAGACTACCAAATCCACCGGCTGGTCCCTCAACCGTTAGGGGTAAAAGCCAGTGGGACTCGGGGCAAGTAAGGCTAGCAACCTGATGGCAACAATCAGAGCAAAATGCCTCGGACCTTTGGAGGTGACAGAGCCCCACCTCCAACTCACAAACCAGGGACTCCTAAGATACGACTTGGCAAACGAATGGTAATGAGATAGGGAGCTATTAATAGCAATGGGGGCTACTCTGGGAAGAAGGTAGAGTTGGCAGAGGCTGCAAGTAAGATGGGGTTGGAAGTTTTAGCTGTTAGTGACATTCGGGTGAGGGGTGAGAAGGAAGAGGAAGTGGGAGAATACAAGGTCTACCTGTCAGGAGTCAAAGCAGGAATAGCACAATGGCGTGCAGGGCTTTACATCAGGAAAGAAATGGAATCCAGCGTAGTTGCAGTAAGATACGTAAACGAACGACTGATGTGGATAGATTTGACAGTGTCTAACAAGAAAATTAGGATTGTGTCAGTGTATTCGCATTGTGAAGGGACAGATCAAGATAAGATGGATAGTTTTTATGACGCACTCGGTGACATAGTTGTTAGAGTAAAGGTCAAGGACAGTGTTCTGCTCACGGGTGATTTTAATGCCAGGATTGGAAATCGAATCGGAAGGGTATGAAAAGGTTATGGGTAAATTTGGAGAGGATATGGAGGCCAACAGGAACGGGAAACAACTCTTGGATTTCTGTGCCAGTATGGGCTTAGTAACCACAAACTCATTTTTTAAACATAAGAACATTCACCGGTATACTTGGGAAGGCAGGGGAACCAGATATGTCATTGACTATATAATAACAGATCAGGAATTCAGGAAGGCTGTGAGGGACACACGTGTATTCAGGGGATCTTTTGATGACGCTGATCACTATTTAATCTGCAGTGAAATTGGTATTGTGAGGCCGAAAGTGCAGCAGGTCAGGTCCATATGTAGAAGGATAAGAGTGGAGAAACTTCTGGATAAGGAAATCAGGCACAAGTACATAACAGTGATCTCAGAAAGGTACCAGTTAGTTGAATGTAGGCAATTACAGTCATTGGAAAAGGAATGGGCAAGGTACAGGGACACAGTACTAGAAATGGCTAAAGAATGTCTTGGAACAGTAGTGTGTAAAGGTAGAATGAAGCAAACAGCTTGGTGGAATGACACAGTCAAGGCCGCCTGTAAAAGGAAAAAGATGGCGTATCAAAAATGGCTACATACTAGAACACAGGTAGACAGAGAAAGGTATGTTGAAGAAAGAAACAAAGCCAAACAGATAACTGGAGCATCCAAGAAGAAATCTTGGAAAGACTTTGGAAACAGGTTGGAGACTTTGGGTCAAGCTGCTGGAAAATCATTCTGGAGTGTAATTAGCAGTCTTCGAAAGGGAGGTAAGAAAGAAATGACAAGTATTATGGACAGGTCAGGAAAACTGCTGGTGAATCCTGTTGATGCATTGAGCAGATGGATGGAATATTTTGAAGAGTTGCTCAATGTAGGTGAAAATACGATGAGTAATGTTTCAGATTTCTATATACAATGGGATAGGAATGATGATGGAAATAGGATCACATTTGAGGAAGTGGAGAAAATGGTCAATATAATGCAGTGCAATAAAGCGGCTGGGGTGGATGAAATTAAGTCGGAACTCATCAAATACAGTGGAATGTCAGGTCTTAAATGGCTACACAGGATAATTGAAATGGCCTGGGAGTCGGGACAGGTTCCATCAGACTGTACGAAAGCAGTTATCACACCAATCTTTAAACATGGAAACAGAAAAGATTGTAACAACTACAGAGGTATCTCTTAAGCAGCGTTGTGGGTGAAATCTTCTCAGGTATTGTTGAAAGGAAAGTGCGAGTATTAGTTGAGGACAAATTGGATGAAAATCAGTGTGGGTTTAGGCCTCTTAGAGGTTGTCAGAACAAGATCTTTAGCTTACGGCAAATAATGGAGAAGTGTTACGAGTGAAACAGGGAATTGGATCTATGCTTTATATATCTAGAAAAGGCATATGACCGGGTTCCTAGAATGAAGTTATTGTCAGTTCTACGAGATTATGGAATAGCTTTGCTTTTGCAAGCAATTAAAGGTCTTTACATAGATAGTCAGGCAGCAGTTAGAGTTGACGGTAAATTGAGTTCATGGTTCAGAGTAGTTTCAGGTGTAAGACAAGGCTGCAACCTGTCTCCACTGTTGTTCGTATTATTTATGGATCATATGTTGAAAACAATAAACTGGCTGGGTGAGATTAAGATATGTGAACACAAAATAAGCAGCCTCGCATGTGCAGATGACTTAGTTGTGATGGCAGATTCGATTGAAAGTTTGCAAAGTAATATTTCAGAGCTAGATCAGAAATGTAAGGACAATGGTATGAAGATTAGCATCTCCAAAACGAAAGTAATGTCAGTGGGAAAGAGATATAAACGGATTGAGTGCCAAATAGGAGGAACAAAGTTAGATCAGGTGGACGGTTTCAAGTACTTATGATGCATATTCTCACAGGATGGCAACATAGTGAAAGAACTGGAAGCGAGGTGTAGCAAAGCTAATGCAGTGAGCGCTCAGCTACGATCTACTCTCTTCTGCAAGAAGGAAGTCAGTACCAAGGCTAAGTTATCTGTGCACCGTTCAATCCTTCGACCAACTTTGTTGTATGGGAGCGAAATCTGGGTGGATACAGGTTACCTTATCAACAAGGTTGAGGTTACGGATATGAAAGTAGCTAGGATGATTGCAGGTACTAGTAGATGGGAACAATGGCAGGAGGGTGTCCACAATGAGGAAATCAAAGAAAAACAGGGAATGAACTCTCTGGACGTAGCAGTCAGGGCGAACAGGCTTAGATGGTGGGGTCATGGTACACGCATGGGAGAAGCAAGGTTACCCAAGAGACTCATGGGTTCAGCAGTAGAGGGTAGGAGGAGTTGGAGCAGACCAAGGAGAAGGTACCTGGATTCGGTTAAGAATGATTTTGAAGTAATAGGCTTAACATCAGAAGAGGCACCAATGTTAGCACTGAATAGGGGATCATGGAGGAATTTTATAAGGGGGACTATGCTCCAGACTGAACGCTGAAAGGCATAATCAGTCTTAAATGATGATGATGATGATGATGATGATGATGATGATGATGATGATGATGTGCAAGATAAAACATGTTGGTAGATCTCCTAAACTCATATTATCGGGTGCAGACTCTCTTGTTTCCAACTAGTATGCAAGGGAGCAGTAGCACAGCCATAACCAATATTTTTATTCATTCTTCATTACTAGACGGGCATTCTGTTAGTAAATTGGTGAATGGCCATTAAGACCATGATGCACAAATTTTAACACTAAAAGGCTTTTGTTCTCAACCAAAGTCACATATAATTACAAACTATGTAACGGCAACAGAGAGATTTTGAAGCCTCGTTAAGGAACAAGAGTGGCTGGATCTTTATAGTGCCGATAACATAGATGACAAATATAATGCATTCCTTAACACATTTCTCTTGCTCTTTGAGAGTATTTTGTAAACGCCTGTTTGGTGTAATTGCTGAATCGAAGTCTATTATATGCTTTATAGTCTGTAATATGTCGTGTGCTTCTTGTATCGAAATGTATTTCAAATTACGTACAAGTGCCCAAGAAACGCGGTAGCGATATTATTGTTGTGAGAGTCTGTCGTCCAAAGAAATTATATCAACTGTCAGTGTAAAATTCGGTGCTGCTAATGACATCCACTCGCTGGTTCTTTGTGTATAATACTGTATAATAAAATATGAAATTGCTTGAGAGGGCAGTTCTTCATACCACTTCTTAGTACCGCTTCTTCAGTTCGCATTTTTTAAATGCTTCTTAATCCTGGCTGTCTTCTTATGATTGTTCAGGTATGATATTTTGAGGAAATGATAAAAAGTTTTGCCTTACGTACGAGTTCTTATTGGATAATGCACAGTGAACCACGATCCCTCTTCTAAGTTTCAAGAACACCTTCTGTGATGTAAGAAATTCAGCTATTAGGCTTCAGTTACTGAAATATAATCCTATTAATGAGCCTTGAGTTCTGTTTGCATTTTTATTTATGGTATGCTCTGCTTCATACTTTCATTCGGTGCATGTGATTGATAACAAAATTCAATTATCTGGGTGTTTTTCATAGAGCAGATTACAACCTGCATTCTTTTACCAAGACCCATAGCGAAAGTTTATTGGCAACATTACCTGATTTAAGATTATTAGCACCAGATACGACGGACAAGATTGAACGACACAATAAATTTAGCGCCCGTTCGAGGACATTATGAAAACTGATTGTGTCATTAATTATTTACATTCTACATACAGTTCGTTGTCTGTTACATGAAATTGATGTAACAATTTCTGCAGTGGAAAACAAAGAACCTCGGAGGTCCAGTAGCGAGGGGGCAGAGACTTCACGCAGATACAATTACACTTTTCAGTAGTTTTGCGTATCAAGCAATAGAGTGCTCAACGTTCAGTGCAATGCAATTTTTCAAAGCTGTGCATGGACAATTTCAACAGTTTGAATTTTAGCGCGTGCCATATGAAAACAATCAACCACGCGCTACGAGACTGTTATGTACGCCAGACATGGTGTGACGTCTTCATTGCTTGATACTATCATTAATACAGCCAATTTTATTAAATTATTCCTTACTTTATCAACGAATACTGAATTCAATGATTTTTTTCTGTGAGTGAGTGATGCTAAAAACGCGATCAGTGAAAATATACCGGATGATCAAAAAGTCAGTATAAATTTGAAAACTTAATAAACCACGGAATAACGTAGATAGAGAGATAAAAATTGACACACATGCTTGGAATGACATGGGATTTTAGTAGAACCAAAAAAAGCAAACAAAGTGTTGCTAGATGCGTGAAAGATCTCTTACACGCGTCGTTTGGTGATGATCGTGTGCTCAGTCGCCACTTTCGTCATGCTTGGCCTCCCAGGTCCCCGGACCTCAGTCCATACGATTATTGGCTTTGGGGTTACCTGAAGGAGCAAGTGTATCGTGATCGACCGACTACTCTAGAGATGCTGAAAGACAACATCCGATGCCAGTGCTTCACCATAACTCCGGACATGCTTAACAGTGCTGTTCACAACATTATTCCTCGAATACAGCTATTGTTGAGGAATGATGGTGGACATACTGAGCACTTCCTGTATAGAACATCATCTTTGCTTTGTCTTACTTTGCTATGCTAATTATTGCCATTCTGATCAGATGAGGCGCCATCTGTCGGACATTTTTTGAACGTTTGTATTTTTTTGGTTCTAAAAAAACCCCATGTCATTCCAAGTATGTGTGTCAATTTGTACCTCTCTATCTACATTATTCCGTGATTTATTCCGTTTTCAAATTTATACTGACTTTTTGATCACCCGGTACTTAATTCATTAGACAAAAAACTGCAGGCAACTGGTATATTTTGTGATCTCTCAAAGGCATTTGACTCTGTAAATCAAAATATCCTTTTAAGTAAATTAGAATATTATGGTGTAACAGGAAATGCTGCAAAATGGTTTAAATCTTATATCTCTGGCAGGAAACAAAAGGTGTCATTAGGAAACAGACATATAATAAGTTATCAGGCAACATCCAACTGGGAACTAATTGCATGTGTGGTCCCACAAGGTTGCATCTTAGGGCCCTTACATTTTCTTGTGTATATCAATGACCTTTCATCAGCAACATTACCAGATGCCAAGTTTGTTTTGTTTGCCGGTGGTACAAACACTGCAATAAATAGCAAATCAAGTGTAGTCTTAGAAATATCGGCTAATAAAATATTTGAGGACATTAATCACTGGTTCCTAGCCAATTCTTTGTCACTAAATTTTGAAAAAACGCACTACATGCAGTTCAGAGCTTGTAAGGGGTGTTCAAATGGTTTAAATTGGCTCTGAGCACTATGGGACTTAACTTCTGAGGTCATCAGTTCCCTAGAACTTAGAACTACTTAAACCTAACTAACCTAAGGACAACACACACATCCATGCCCGAGGCAGGATTCGAACTTGAGACCGTAGCGGTCCAGACTGTAGCGCCTAGAACCGCTCGGCCACTCCGACCGGCTGTAAAGGGTGTCCCACGAGTATATGCCTATTATATGATGACAAGGAGATAGAAGAAGTGGACAGTGTTAAATCTTGGGATTACAGCTTGATACTAAATTCAGCTAGGAGGAGCACACCATAGAACTGCTAAACCGTCTAAGCAAATCTCTATTTGCAATGCGAATTCTGTCAGACATAGTTTATATTAAAATGAAAAAGCTCGAATACTAAGCCTACTTTCACTCTATAATGTCATATGGGTTTATTTTTTGGGGCAATTCATCAAGCCAAGCCAAAGTTTTCTGTGCACAAACACGTGCAATAAGAGTTATTTGTGGTGTGAACTCAAGAACATCCTGTAGAGGCCTGCTTAGGGAAGTAGGTATACTAACTACTACTTCCCAGTTTCCTTAATGAAATTTGTCATTGAAAATACATCACTTTTTCAAACCAACAGCTCAGTTCATGGAATCAATACTAGAAACAAAAATAATCTTCACAAGGTATTAAAATCACTTACACTTGCACAAAAATGTGCTCACTATTCAGGAACATACATTTTCAGTAACTTTTCAGCAACCATAAAAAGCTAAAAACCAATGAAATTCAGTTTAAGAGAAGCCTAAAGGATTTATTGGTGGCCAACTCCTTCTACTCCATTGATTAATTTCTCAGTGGAACTAACTGATTGTGTGTGTGTGTGTGTGTGTGTGTGTGTGTGTGTGTGTGTGTGTGTGTGTGCGCGCGCGGGCGTAAAGTACAATATAACATCTGCACCATTTCAGTGTGGTAATGTGTTCATTGTAAATAAGTATTGTAGTAGTTCTATCACATGTTTATTACCATATAAATATTTTTTTTTTAAATTTTAAATTCAGAGCATTAATGCGATCTTAGTAAATGAGTGTTGTAAAACGATTCTTTCATACAGTGTTCATTAAAAAACAGCTTATTTGTTTTAATTGTAAATATTTGTCGTGTATTATTGTTTTTCTGGCATGTTTTACACCCTGGAGGACCACCCCACAACAGATCAATTGGAATGAAAGTAAATGTAATCTAATCTAAAAGACACTTCAAAACTTCCCAATAATGATAATAATAACTGAAGTGTCTCATAATGAGAAATGAGAAGGAGTGAACTGTACGTACTTTAAAGAAATTTTTTGAATCCAAAATGCCGGCTGGTGTGACCGAGCGGTTCTAGGCGCTTCAGTCTGGAGCCGCGCGACCGCTACGATCACATGTTAGAATCCTGCTTCGGGCATGGATGTGTTTGATGTCCTTAGGTTCGTTATGTTCAAGTAGTTCTAAGTTCTAGGGGACTGATGACCTCAGATGTTAAGTCCCATAGTGCTCAGAGCCATTTGAACCATTTGAAACCTGTTTTTTATTGACCTGTTTCAATAGGTAAGTCTGCCATCTTCAGAACTTAAAAACTATTATGTTTGTACGTCGTGTTCCATTGTGCGAGCATTACTCATGCCATGTCAACATTGCAGTGGAGAGTGTATTGCACATTCCACGCATGTCTGTCAAGAATAAAATTACAAACAGGTATCACAAGTAAAAATATACACAACTAAAATGAACCTTGTGGAACTTGGTATGTCTACATATGTACTACTCCTCTGATGCTTGTCAGTTATTAAAACCCACAATATATAGTAAAAGTACACAGTTATGCCAATATTTATATTCCTGTGACGAGTGAAGCACATCTTAGAACCTTCTCACTCGAAATACATAGTGCAACTCAACCACAAAAAGGCGTACTTAGCGTTGCAGTAGGTCATACCTGTGGGCTGCTGCCATCACAGTACCCGCAGGAAATACAGACGCAGTTGCGTATTCGCTTCTAACAAGATGCAGTCCCAGATTAGAACACTGTCGCCGCCATGTTGCGTCCTTTGCACGACATTCGTGTGGTTACAATCTAGCCCAGTCGTTTGCCAGACGAACAGACGGCTATAAAGACTCTCGAGAGCAAGCCCTGAGTTTATGCAGAAGTGATTGTCTCGCTGTTTCTGGGTCCACTCACGCTGGGCAAGACGTCACTTTCGCTGAGTGACGCGATGGCCTTGTTTGGGGTGAATATATCGGGTTGGTGGTGAGTATAAAGAGAAATCTTTCGGAAGCTGACAGTACGTAGAGTCAGGAAAGATGAGCGACCCTGGGTGGATATCTAAGGGCACCAGGGTCAGTACAGCGATCCTGAAGCTGGGCTGCAGCACACAGCCGACCTCGCGTTCTAACGTTAATGTTTTCTCCCTCCTGTAATGTTCTCCACCGCCGTAAAAAGCAGCTACGGCAACATTTAACGCTTGCGCCGACGCGCGCAGTGGCCGTTCTGTAGTCAACCAGAAATCTCACTGCGCTAAATGAGTTATTACTTTGTGTTAACTGTAGCCTCCTGCTTCTCTGCGGCTCGAATACAGTGTGTCAAATGCACACATCACACAGCCAGAATCACTAATCTAAGGTCTCTGCTCGCAAGGACAATGTTGTTGTTGTTGTTGTTGTTGTCTTCAGTCCTGAGACTGGTTTGATGCAGCTCTCCATACTGCTCTATCCTGTGCAAGCTTCTTCATCTCCCAGTACCTACTGCAACCTACATCCTTCTGAATCTGCTTAAGGTATTCATCTCTTGGTCTCCCTTTGCGATTTTTACCCTCCACACTGCCCTCCAATACTAAATTGGTGATCCCTTGATGCCTCAGAACATGTCCTACCAACCGATCCCTTCTTCTGTTCAAGTTGTGCCACAAACTTCTCTTCTCCCCAATCCTATTCAATACTTCCTCATTAGTTATGTGATCTACCCATCTAATCTTCACCATTCTTCTGTAGCACCACATTTCGAAAGCTTCTATTCTCTTCTTGTCTGAACTACTAATCGTCCATGTTTCACTTCCATACATGGCTACACTCCATACAAATACTTTCAAAAATGACTTCCCTACACTTAAATCTATACTCGATGTTAGCAAATTTCTCTTTTTCAGAAACGCTTTCCTTGCCATTGCCAGTCTCCATTTTATATCCTCTCTACTTCGACCATCATCAGTTATTTTCCGCCCCAAATAGCAAAACTTCTTTACTACTTTAAGTGTCTCATTTCCTAATCTAATGCCCTCAGCGTCACCTGACTTAATTCGACTACATTCCATTATCCTCGTTTTGCTTTTGTTGATGTTCATCTTATATCCTCCTTTCAAGACACAGTCCATTCCATTCAACTGCTCTTCCAAGTCCTTTGCTGTCTCTGACAGAATTAGAATGTCATCGGCGAACCTCAAAGATTTTATTTCTTCTCCATGGACTTTAATACCTACTCCGAATATTTCTTTTTTTTTTCCTTTACTGCTTGCTCAATATACAGATTGAATAACATCGGGGATAGGCTACAACCCTGTCTCACTCCCTTCCCAACCGCTGCTTCCCTTTCATGCCCCTCAACCCTTATAACTGCCATCTGGTTTCTGTACAAATTGTAAATAGCCTTTCGCTCCCTGTATTTTGCCTCTGCCGCCTTTAGAATTTGAAAGAGAGTTTTCCAGTCAACATTGTCAAAAGCTTTCTCTAAGTCTACAAATGCTAGGAACGTAGGTTTGCCTTTCCTTAATCTTTCTTCTAAGATAAGTCGTAAGGTCAGTATTGCCTCACGTGTTCCAGTATTTCCACGGAATCCAAACTGATCTTCCCCGAGGTCGGCTTCTACTAGTTTTTCCATTCGTCTGTAAAGAATTCGTGTTAGTATTTTGCAGCTGTGGCTTATTAAAGTGATTGTTCGGTAATTTTCACATCTGTAATCACCTGCTTTCTTTGGGATTGGAATTATTATATTCTTCTTGAAGCCTGAGGGTATTTCGCCTGTCTCATACATCTTGCTCACCAGATGGTAGAGTTTTGTCAGGACTGGCTCTCCCAAGGCCATCAGTAGTTCCAATGGCATGTTGTCTACTCCGGGGGCCTTGTTTCGACTCAGGTCTTTCAGTGCTCTGTCAAACTCTTCGCGCAGTATCGTATCTCCCATTTCATCTTCATCTACATCCTCTTCCATTTCCATTATATTGTCCTCAAGTACATCGCCCTTGTATAGACCCTCAATATACTCCTTCCACCTTTCTGCTTTCCCTTCTTTGCTTAGAACTGGGTTTCCATTTGAGCTCTTGATATTCATACAAGAGGTTATCTTTACTCCAAAGGTCTCTCTAATTTTTCTGTAGGCAGTATCTATCTTACCCCTAGTAAGATAAGCCTCTACATCCTTACATTTGTCCTCTAGCCATCCCTGCTTAGCCATTTTGCACTTCCTGTCGATCTCATTTTTCAGACGTTTGTATTCCTTTTTGCCTGCTTCATTTACTGCATTTTTATATTTTCTCCTTTCATCAATTAAATTCAATATTTCTTCTGTTACGCAAGGATTTCTACTAGCCCTCGTCTTTTTACCTACTTGATCCTCTGCTGCCTTCACTACTTCATCCCTCAAAGCTACCCATTCTTCTTCTACTGTATTTCTTTCCCCCATTCCTGCCATTTGTTCCCTTACTCTCTCCCTGAAACTCTGTACAACCTCTGGTTCTTTCAGTTTATCCAGGTCCCATCTCCTTAAATTCCCACCTTTTTGCAGTTTCTTCAGTTTTAATCTACAGTTCATAACCAATAGATTGTGGTCAGAGTCGACATCTGCCCCTGGAAATGTCTTACAATTTAAAACCTGGTTCCTAAATCTCTGTCTTACCATTATATAATCTATCTGATACCTTTTAGTATCTCCAGGGTTCTTCCATGTATACAACCTTCTTTCATGATTGTTAAACCAAGTGTTAGCTATGATTAAGTTGTGCTCTGTGCAAAATTCTACCAGGCGTCTTCCTCTTTCATTTCTTAGCCCCAATCCATATTCACCTACTACGGTACTTTCTCTCCCGTTTCCTACACTCGAATTCCAGTCACCCATGACTATTAAATTTTCGTCCCCCTTCACTACCTGAATAATTTCTTTTATCTCATCATACATTTCATCAATTTCTTCATCATCTGCAGAGCTAGTTGGCATATAAACTTGTACTACTGTAGTAGGTGTGGGCTTCGTATCTATCTTGGCCACAATAATGCGTTCACTATGCTGTTTGTAGTAGCTTACTCGCACTCCTATTTTTTTATTCATTATTAAACCTACTCCTGCATTACCCCTATTTGAATTTGTGTTTATAACCCTGTAGTCACCTGACCAGAAGTCTTGTTCCTCCTGCCGCCGAACTTCACTATTGATATTCCCACTATATCTAACGTTAACCTATCCATTTCCCTTTTTAAGTTTTCTAACCTACCTGCCCGATTAAGGGATCCGACATTCCACGCTCCGATCCGTAGAACGCCAGTTTTCTTTCTCCTGATAACGGCATCCTCTTGAGTAGTCCCCGCCCGGAGATCCGAATGGGGGACTATTTTCCCTCCGGAATATTTTACCCAAGAGGACGCCATCATCATTTAATCATACAGTAAAGCTGCATGCCCTCGGGAAAAATTCCGGCTGTAGTTTCCCCTTGCTTTCAGCAGTTCGCAGTACCAGCACAGCAAGGCCGTTTTGGTTATTGTTACAAGGCCAGATCAGTCAATCATCCAGACTGTTGCCCTTGCAACTACTGAAAAGACTGCTGCCCCTCTTCAGCAACCACACGTTTGTCTGGCCTCTCAACAGATACCCCTCCGTTGTGGTTGCACCTACGGTACGGCTATCTGTATCGCAGAGGCACGCATGCCTCCCCACCAACGGCAAGGTCCATGGTTCATGGGGGGATGGGGGGGGGGGGGGGAGGGTAGGACAATGTTATTCAGTCTAAATGGTTTCATGCTTTGTGAGATGTAAGTTGCGTTTCACCATGTTGTCCTGCTACCATTGAGACCTCACTATATCACTCTGATGAAATGTTTTTAGTGTGGATGCTTCAGATACTTTGCTAATAAAACACAGAAAGTGCTAACTGAACTAAAATCGCAGTAATATAGTCAAGAATAAAATATTGCAGCACTTAGATTACGTTGGGAAAGACACATAACTACAGAACGATGAAAAAAGCGTACAAGTTTAAGTAATATGTGGAACAGGTAGAGATTATTTAACGAAGAGGAGTGAGTGTCGCAGGCTTAAAATAAGAAATAGCACAATTTTCAAATACAGAGTCTAATTTTTTATTCTTTTATGTACCCACACAAGTTTAGGGCCCCCAAATCGTCTCTCACTAAACGTTCTCAATGTCTACACTTACACTTGATTCAATTGTGTACATCTGAGACATTACAAGGTGTACAATTTTGCTTCCGCCGTTTGCCGATGGGCGGCGTCAACGGCAAGTAGCAGTCGTAAGAAACAGATCGCAGACGTCAGGCAGTTAGCTTGGGCCTCGGTCAACAAAACCTCATTCAAACATTAGTCGAATTTGTCTGCATCATAAAGTTGTTCTTGCTTGAAAATTTCAGTGTACGAGCCTAATTCTCGTCATTTGCGGGAGGGGTTACCATTTTGTTTCAATATGAAGAGAACAGCGGCTGAGTCTCATCGAATGCTCTTGAGTACGTATGGTAAGGACGCTATTAGTGAAAGAACGTGTCGTGAGTGGTTTCAACGCTTCAAGAACGGTGATTTTAACGTCGTAGACCGGCATAGTGGTGGAAGAGAGAATGTTTTCGAAGATGCAGAATTGAAGACATCGCTGGGTGAAGACTCGCATCAAACTCAAGAAGAATTGGCACGATTAGTGGGAGTGACACAGCAAGCCACTTCAAAATGTCTCAAGGCTGTGGGCATGATTCAGAAAGAAGTCCCGTGTGAGCTGAAATCAAGAGTCTTTGAACAGCGTTTGTGTGTTTGTGAACATTTGCTTCAGAGGCAAAAACGTAAGGGATATCTGCATCGAATTGTGGCAGAGGACGTAAAACGGCTTCAGTACGATAACCCTAAACGCAAAAACTAATGGGGATACCCGGCTATGCTTCCACGTCGACGGCCAAACCGAATATTCACTGCTCCATGCTCATGCTCTGCATTGGTGGGACCAGCTCGGCGTTGTGTACTATGAGGTGTTCAAACCAAGTGAAACAGTCACAGGTGCTCGTTATCGAACGCAATTAATACGTCTGAGCAGAGCAATAAAAGGCAAACGGACGCAAAACAGCGAAAGGCACGATGAAGTGATTTTGTAGCACGACAACGCACGACCCCACGTAGCAAAAGAGGGGAAAACGTATTTTGAAACGTTGAAATGGGAAGTCCTACCCCACACGCCGTGTTCTCCAGAGATTGCTCTCTCTGACTATCACCTGTTTAGATCAATGGCGCAGGGCCTGGCTGACCAACACTTCCGATCTCATGAAGAAATTCGATTGATTCGTGGATCGCTTCAAAAGATGAGCAATTTTTTCGACGCGGGATTCGTACACTGCCCGAAAGATGGGAGAAAGTAGTGGCCAGCGATGGAAAATACTTTGAATGATACATGTGTAACCAAATTGTTTCATTAAAGCCTCAGATGTTGGGGAAAAACGGCGGAAGCAAAGTTGTACACCTTGTATAATGAGGCTAATTATAATGATCAATACAAATAATAAGAGTGAATAACACTAAGGATAACAATGGTATCAATTAATTAATCACTTTTGAATCTGTGTTAAACGTCATCAGAAATAGAAGGAAAAATTACGTAGGGGAAGACTGAAGTTGCAGTGACAGCAGTTGTTGCAAGATAGGGGACTTGTAACACAGAGACTTTTCGAATACGTTTAGATCTCAGCAGCTTTCCAGTCCGGTCCCATTGTAAAGAGAAAAAGCAAAATGAAATTATAACTGCATTTCGAATCACAGATTCGGATTGCTTGTGCAGTTACGAGTTAAATGGTAGGAGGCACGGGGCTGTACGCTAGTTAATTAATAAGTTGACGAATTTAATTTGCTTATATATACATTAAAAGTAATTTTCGCAAACCAACTGAAATCACCGATAGATTCGGTAAGAAAAGGACTATCGAATGGTGGGAGCAGAATAACTTACGTGGTCAGCAATCATTTAATTCATAAAACGCTCAAGATATTCTAAATCTGCAGAAGTTGTTGTGGCCTGGCCGTAAATTACAAAATCCAAGCTAAGGCGACGGTTACGCGGAGGGCATTAAGCCTTGGGATAGTCAATGGAACTGGCGCCATCCCCTGGACCAACAGCCTGCCCATGGACAGGCCGAACTGCCCAAAGGCAAGCACACAGTTGTGCGGCGTTCTAGGTAACAGAACTACTGACGTGACAGACGCACTCTCGGTCACAATCCGTCTCTGTTCTTGGTAAGTATTAAATGGCGAGTAAGTCCACGAGTGTTCATGGCCTCCAGGCCGGGGATGAGCAGGAGACGGCTGCGCTGCTTGCCATCAGCTCTGTGTTTCCCCGTTCTGTACTGTGTAAACTTCCGTCGTATTTGAGCATTCTGTCGTGTTTTACGCTCGCTAAACTACGGCTGACTTATTTTGTGGCATTCTGCAAGTTTTCTCATAGTAGCTGAAACACCTAGACGGCGCCAAGTGTTCCACAAACAGACAAGGAACCTCATTTTTAATGTGTACTCCTTCTTCAAACGTGAGACAGATTTAGGCGAGCCGGCCTGTGACGTTGCGAAGGTGCAGGAACATAAAGTAACTGCTGTCTACAGTGTAGGAAAAGATAGATTGTTACATGCCCTAAAGAAGATATGTTAAGCTGCAGATAGGCCCAGTTACAAGACACTTACATAAAACTTTCGTCCATAACATTCATCAGCAAAACAGAAACACCATTCGTGTGTACAAACACGCACATCTCGTGTACACGTGACCGACAACTCGCAGCTCGGGCCGGGCCGGAATGCTGACTTGAATGTATAAATGGTGTGTGTTTCTCTTTTGCTGATGAAGGCTGTCGCCGAAAGCTTGATGTATTGTATTATAACCGGGGACCTAGAAACGACGGAGAGGCTCCGTCCCCGCCGCAGCCGCAGTGGTCCACAACCCCAAGACGACTACAGCAGTCCACTTCACCCTCCGCCGCCCCACACCGAACCCAGGGTTATTGTGAGGTTCGGCCCCAGGTGCGCCCCCCCCCCCCCCCCCCCAGGAAACATCCACACCAGACGAGTGTAACCCCTAAAAATGGTTCAAATGGCTCTGAGCACTATGCGACTTAACTTATGAGGTCATCAGTCGCCTAGAACTTAGAACTAATTAAACCTAACTAACCTAAGGACATCACACACATCCATGCCCGAGGCAGGATTCGAACCTGCGACGGTAGCGGTCGCTCGGCTCCATACTGTAGCGCCTAGAACCGCACGGCCACTACGGCCGGCGTGTAACCCCTATGTTTGCGTGGTAGAGTAATGGTGTTGTACGCGTACGTGGAGAACTTGTTTGTGCAGCAATCGCCCACACAGTGTAACTGAGGTGGAGTAAGGGGAACCAGCCCGCATTCGCCGAGGCAGATGGAAAACCGCCTAAAAACCATCCACAGACTAGCCGGTTCACCAGACCTCGACACAAATCCGCCGGGCGGATTCGTGCCGGGGACCAGGCGCTCCTTCCCGCCCGGAAAGCCGTGCTTTAGACCGCAAGGCCAACCAGGAGGGCAAGCTTGATGTAAGTGTCTTTCAATTGTGCCTGTCTGCAACTTAACGTATCTTCTTTACGGTAAATAGCAATCTGTCTTTTCCTACATTGTTGACATTCCTACCTACAGTTTGCACTGTTCGTAGTTGCTGTCTATGCAATCTGAGCCGAGTTGAGAATGCAGCAGTCCTTATTAGCTACGCAGTCACAGGCGATTAACGCTGTCGCCGACTCGAACTAGTGCGGTAGTTGCTGCCTTTTTCGTAATGCCATGTGCTGATTTCCATCACTTTGGTAGGAACCATGCAAATTGTCTTTTGCTTTACATAAGACTTTCGCAATAGAATTCTCGTCCTATATTTACCTGCAATTTTGCACCACGAGGAATTAGCTTCATGGTATTTACAATTCAAGAGCGGTAATGTTCGTCGCGTTGCTCGTGTCTGCGTGCTCGTAATTCATGATTACTCGTAGCATTCTTGGTTCTAAATTCTCAAGGTTCTTCTCTGATTTCTGTTCAGTGCTCTCTCTAGGGACTGGAGATTATTTCTAATGTCGGCTGTGTTTTTTCATGATTTTTGTCTTGACTCGGAGCAAAACTGCTGATCACCGTATAGTCCAGAATTGTGCACAGACAAATTCCTACTTTACGTCACTAGATTGCTTCGAATTTCTGTATTTCGTTTATAGTACATCAGATTGAATTACCACTGTCTGTTACTGGTCTGTAGTCTCCACGTGTTCCCTTCTGTAATCAGTTTATTTATTTATTTCGGAAGCTGAACTTCCTGTAGTACGAGGAGGGAGCCAGTGCCTCCACGGTCCAGTGGGAGCAGCGACAAGCAGAACTTCTTTATTTCTTGCAATTTAATTCCGCGAAGCTCTCAAAACATCTACAGACTGTTTCAATAAAAGGACTGTAGACATGGGGCAGGAATATAAGATGGAGCTTAAATGTCTTTTGAAGCTCGTTTTGAGGAAACTCGTCCCAAAGTTGGTTTCCCGAAATGGAAAATAATTTTGAGAAGATGACTGAGTTATGTTGTGGTACAGTAAGGGATTTTAGTCTTTGAGAACGAGGGCTTTCGCTATGATGTTCAGGTAGTAGTATTAGAGTTGAAGATAAATAAGACGGACTGCACTGCCTGAACAGACAGCAGAGGTATCAGGCGGGTACGAAGTCTCCTGTGAAGCAGTCCTTGCATAAAAAGTTCTCGGTTATCTTGCAGCGTGAAATTCTAATAAAATACGAGGCTTTCGATGGCTGCCTACATCATCATCGTCGTCTGACGGTCGTGGATTCCCACCTTCATTCCCAGAGGACGGCATCTGATTGGCTGGATTACGTCACGATGACATCATCATGATGATGCATCCCGAGGCGGCGGCCTCTGCGCCAACATATTACGTCAGTGCTCGTTGCCCAGCGTCACCACTCCTAACTGGTTATAAACCATACAAAGCCTTCCTCTGCGATTTTTCTTTGCCAAGTGCACGTGTTCTAAGTGCCTGTTTTGTAGTTGTTAGCATATAGCCTAATTTCTACAGTTTTCCTAATCACAGAGGCCCAATAGTTCGAAGTCTGAGTAAGATTGTGGTACGTTCAAACATATCCTTGTGTTTATTGACTATAGACTCTGTTTAGTCCCCACAGATTTTTCAGAATTTTTGTACTTCTCGTGACGTCAATGTTCAACATGCTGATACAGCACAGTGAGTCACAGATGCTGTCCTCTCGGCATAAAAGAGGGAACCTCGCCAGTTTCACGACAGCACTGACTTAGCCCCTGACAACGATGCCTGAGGAAGATTCAGATTCTACCAGAATTCGATATGGAACGTTAACCGAAAACTTTTTGTCGAGCAGCTATAACAATTTCTACGCTTATTTACGCATAGCCATGATAACTGTACATACACAGGACTGATACAGTCGAGAAAACGGTTGTCAGAAACGCACGCAAACGCTCATTATCAATTCCGGTCGGTGTGAGCTCTTATATGAGCGGACAAAGGATAAAAGAGGGCAGATACAATTCGAAACGGTGTTAGAAATGATTGGAGGCAGTGAGTGAATTCGCCACTGCGAAGAGCGGGTAAAGATGGGCGAGCCCTTAACGCTACGCGCTACGACCTAGCTACTAATTGTGATAACCCCAGGGAGTCAGCGCAACGTAGTGTCTCAACTGAAACATGATGAGGTCTTGACAGTCTTTGCTGTTACCTAGCGCGCATGACCATCACCCACAATGAAAAACTAAGTTCTCCTAGGAGACATTCCATAAAATGACGTTAACTGGATATCACAATTCGTTCATTGCAAACACATCAGCTACAGAAAAGGTCATTTTAATGTAATAGACCTTTATAATAAGGTTGCAGTTTTCTTCGTACATTCGACCACGAAGGCGCAATGTGATAGAAGCCGTGAAAATTCCTTACGGCTAAAACTGTATTGAGTCAAACTGACCTGACAAAAATCTTAGATTCTCTGTCCTTTTTGAGCAATAAGTACTTAAGTGGCTTGCACCACTGTATTAAAACAAAGATTAATGAATCTATACACATTAGTTAAGAATTAGAAAGATAGAGCAATACGTGATTTACATTTAAGTAATGACAGAAGCCTAAGATTGGCAAACTGTCTTTCAGATTAACATTAATCACACTAACACAAAGAATTCATTCATATTTTAACATTACCGCTACATTTTTTCCTCGTCCATACGTATAATTATTTTTAAATGTCCATCAGATAGCAGAGACAGAGAAACAGTCGTCAAGACGCTCGTAACTACACAATATTTTTATTTTTATAGTAAAAAATCGGTAAAAACGGAACCCTTACCTGATCACGTTGTTGTCTGCCCGTCTCTCTGTCTGTCTATCGTACTATTAAAAAACTTTCTGCTCGGAACGGGTATACGTATCAAGTTGAAATTTATGTCACTTACAAAGGCCGGCCGCGGTGGTCTCGCGGTTCTAGGCGCGCAGTCTGGAACCGTGCGACTGCTACGGTCGCAGGTTCGAATCCTGCCTCGGGCATGGATGTGTGTGATGTCCTTAGGTTAGTTAGGTTTAAGTAGTTCTAAGTTCTAGGGGACTGATGACCACAGCAGTTGAGTCCCATAGTGCTCAGAGCCATTTGAACTTACAAAGGCCTATGGTTCCTCGGTGGTGCAAAAAATTAAAGCTTCAAGTGAATGCAGTCAAAAGAAACGGCCATTTGGGTCACATATTTTGATACTCGCTAACCACTTATCAAAACCTATAGGATACTTCCCGTTGGCCTAGAACCAAGAAATTTGGCAAGAAGCGGGGTTTCACAATACAACTAAAATAAAAAAAATCCGAAAATTTTTAATTTACAATTATAAAACTTATACGCAAACTGTGTCCCAGGCCCTGGCGAACCCAGCGGTACCGACCGGCCGCCGTGTCAACCTCAGACCTCAGGCGTCACTGGATGCGGATATGGAGGGGCATGTGGTCAGCACACCGCTCTCCCGGCCGTAAGTCAGTTTACAAGACCGGAGCCGCCATTTCTCAATCAAATAGCTCCTCAGTTCGCCTCACAAGGGCTGAATGCACCCCGCTTGCCAACAGCGCTCGGTGGGCTGGGTGGTCACCCATCCATGTGTTAGCCCAGCTCGACAGCACTTAACTTCGGTGATCTGACGGAAAGTGGTGTTACCACTGCGGTAAGGCGTTGGCTATAATTATATCAAACGAAAATATATTTCTTTTGACATTTGTTATCCGGTGTCAAACTCGTAATTCAATCAGTAGTTCTGCGTTCAGAATGACTGGCTCGCAATGCTAAAACTCAACTATCAGGCAAGGAATGACGTTACTATCCATATTACGCGTTTCGGAATTTATCCCACATCAAACAGGTCCTATCCAGGAGGAGTGATTACTGTATGTAGATATGACATTTCAAGTTGAATGTGAAACACTCATTCGCAGACTAATCTAGATATCTGGTGATGGGTAAATTCCGAAACGCGCCGTATGAGCAGTCCGATAGTCGACTTTTACCATTGCCACCCAGTCAGCCTGAATGGAGAACTACAAGTTATATAGTAATAAATGATAATTAATTGAAACCCTCAGCTACCGACAGGTGTTATTGATATACCTCGATGGGGACAGCTGAATATGTGTGCCCCGACCGGGACTCCAACCCGAGATCTCGTGCTTACATGGCAGACGCTCTATCCATCTGAGCCACCGAGGACACAGTTGAATAGCGCGACAGCAGGGACTTATCCCTTGCACGCTTCCCGCGAGAACCACATTCCCAACTGTCCACAATCTACTTACGTAATGTACCTAGTAGATATTTGCCCATCCACTCATTACTCGCGCACACTAAGGTGACGATTCCCGTAAGAGTTCGGGCAGCCTGTGAGCATTCGCACAGACGAAGGTCAATGGCTGCGTAGCCTATATATACAGGGTGATTCAGAAATGCATGTAAATATTTTAAGGGTGTATTTGTGAGGTAAATATAAGACAAAAATGTTCTATAAATGTTTTTCCATAAACGTTTAATTCCAGAGTTATCGTTAAAATACGAAAGTCATGTCCGTATCAAAACGACGTCAGTGCAAGCAGCAGGATGCCATATTCTGGTACGTAATGCACATACGTATCTCCCAACAGTTGATTCGAAACTGCATGAATAGTGTTTCTTTGTGTTTGCAATTGCTGTTTACTCCTACTGTACAGAAGATGGCGCTGATGTTGTTGGTAACGGAAACGTACTTCCTGTCGTTCATTCATCGTCGGAAGGCTACAGGTTTCGTGCACATGATGTACTCAAACAGTGAGTATGCTGATATGCACCTTGTGTATGGTGCAGCAGATGGAAACGCACTTGCAGCAAGACGAAGGTACAGTGAGCTGTTTCCAAGACGACGGTTACCAAGTCATCAGACGTTTGTATCTGTGGACAGACGTATGCGGGAGTATGGCATTCGTCCTGGGCCACATTCAGGTCGACCACTTGAGCATGCAGTGAACGTCGAGGAACATGTTTTGGACCTGGTAGACCAAGATCCAGCCATCAGTACGAGACAAATTAGTGCAGCTGTACGACTTCCACAATCTACTGTATGGCGGCTGCTTCGGAGACAACAGTTGCATCCATTTCACCTGCACAAAGTGCACGAATTGACACCTGCAGACTATCCTCGCCGTCAGCAATTCTGCCAGTGGTTACAAGAGCGTCATTGGAATGATCCAATGTTCATTCGGCGGATATTATTCACAGATGAGGCCATGTTTACTCGTGCGGGTGTAATCAATTCGCATAATATGCACCAGTGGGCTGTCGAGAATCCTGGCGCGAGAATTGTGCGTGGATATCAACATCAATTCTCTATAAACATTTGGTGTGGTATTGTGGGGAATGACTTACTCGGACCTCATGTTCTACCTCCAAGGCTGACTGGACACGCTTACCGCGAATTTTTGGAGGGGGAATTGCCTGGATTGTTACAGGATGTCCCTCTTGCAACACGAGCCACCTTGTGGTTTATGCACGATGGTGCTCCTGCCCATTACAGCCGCAACGTAAGGGCGTACCTCAATGATGCGTATCCACATCGATGGATAGGTCGCAGAGGACCAATTGCTTGGCCAGCCAGATCACCTGACCTGAACCCTTTAGACTTTTATTTATGGGGCCGACTAAAGACATTGGTGTATTCTTCTGCAGTGCCGAACAGAGAAGTGCTACAACAAAGAATTGAAGGTGGTTGTGAAATTATTCGTGGAGAGTTGAACGGACTGTGTAATGTGCAGAGATCATTGCGGCGACGAGCACGGGTCTGTATGCAAGTTCAGGGACAGCATTTTGAACATGCATTGCATTAAGATTTGTGCAAATACAGTACAGTACAGTCTGTAAATTCTTCACGTATTTTCCTTAGTTATTTTGCATTGATTTAGTTCAATCAACAGGAACTAAAGTAATACAGTATTCGCGAGGAATTGTTTCAGTTTGTTACGTCACGTTTATTTACCAGTTTGCGTTTTTAGTCCAAATGCACTGTAATTAAACTGTCAACTCTGGGAAGTAAATACTTTACGTTGTATTGAATGTATTATCATGTTTTGTTCATAACTCTGTAATAAGCCAAGTATAGCAAAAATTGTATAGAACATTTTTGTCTTATATTTACCTCACAAATACACCCTTAAAATATTTACATGCATTTTTGAATCACCCTGTATATCGGTTGAAGCACACATTTTCAGCTGTCCCCATTTCTTTCGAGAGCAGTTACTGTCTTCATATATATAGTTAAAGCAGCCATTGACTTTCGTCTGTGCGAATGCGCACAGGTTGCCCAAACTCTTACGGGAATCGTCACCTTAGTGTGCGCGAGTAATGAGTGGATGAGCAAATATCTGTTAGGTACATTACGTAAGTAGATTGTGGACAGTTGGGAATGTGGGTATCGCGGGTAGCGTGCAAGGGATAAGTCCCTGCAGTCGCGCATATCATCTGTGTCCACGGTCACTCAGATAGATAGAGCGTCTGTTATGTAAGCAGGAGATCCCGGGTTCGAGTCCCGGTCGGGGCAACATTTTCAGCTGTCTCCATCGAGGTATATCAACAACACCTGTCGGTAGCTGAGGGTTTCAATTAATCATCATTTATTTTAGAGGAGCTGAACGGCCATCAGTGGTATCTGTTCTTTCGTGAACAGTTACTATATCTTCTTATATAGTAATGGTCACCTGCCTCCTGCGTGGCTTTGCCAGATTTATGTTATTGAAGTTAAAACTTCCTCTAAAATCTTGGAATTACTGTGACCTATATCTTGCCACTATTAACGTCGATAGAAATCGAAAATGTACGAGATTCTCGACTCCCGGAATGGATGTAATGTCTCTACAGGGTGTCCGGAAATTCCCTTTACAAACTTCTGTGACTTGTTGAGGGGAGTGAGTACATAATATTTTGTATGGGAACCCATGCCCAATAACGTACTGTTTCCGTTCTACGACGGTTTCAGTTCAGATGTGTAACGCGTCCACGTCTGCTGATGGAAAGATGGCTGGCCGAGGTGATCCAACCACGTGGCCGCCACGACCGATTGTTTTAATTCGTATGGACTACTTCTCGTGGGGTCGTGTGCAAAGTTTAATTTACGAAGCTCCTGCAGAGAAAGGATTTGCTGGCATGCACTAACAATTGTACAGACAACAGGTGTGGTGGAGAGCGTGTACCATAAGATGCTTCTTAGGTACAGTGTCTGTAACATCGTTGTAGGCTGCCACGTGGAGCCGTTCCTGTGATGCATCAGCACTGTTCTTTACTTACAGTACTGGGCTCCTTTTTGTTTTGGAATAATGTAAACAAGTAATTTTAAATTTTAATGCAAACAAATGTTCTTAAGTGATAAATGGATGTTTCGTTATGTTTCCTTTCGAATTGTCACTTAATAAGTGTACTGCGCCACGCATAATTCACTTCCTCAAGTAGAAGTGGATGAGTTAAGCATCTGAATTGAAACCGTCGTAGAGCGGAAAAGGTAAGTATCCGGATATGGGTTCTTTTTCGTGATATTATGTACTCGCTCACCTCTACAAGCATTAGAAGTTTGTAATGGGAATTTCCAAACGCACTGTACACGTAATTAACTTCGTATGGAATCCTCATTGTGCGAGGTCTACTCGCACTTGGCTAGGCTTTTTTTTTTTCAGTCATTTCGCTATAACTTCCGTGAGTAGTTGGTTGCTCTGTATCGAATTTGAAATCTTCATCTGCAGATCATAATGTACGCTGTGTCCGGTGCTGCTGCCTGTTGTCGCAATCCATGCCTTCTATTTCATGTCTTTACTCATAGAACGCGCTTCCATCGTTTGGTAGAAGTTTCTCTCGACACTCCGCGCGACAGTGTAGCTACAAACATATAAACAGAAAAGGAAAATTTTAATTGACTTCTTATCCGTCCCTTAATGTTAATTAAGCTAACTTTATTTTGTTTCCAGTTTACTGTCTTATTTATAGTGTTTCAAGACACCCATTCGGCACTTGTTCCCATTCGTGTTGAAATGCACAAAAGTAAAGAAAGAAAAAAGCACGCTCCGTCTGCTTACAAATGTGTTATACTGACTCAGGACAAAAAAGGCCGCGACAGCAAAGCGAGAGCCACACACTCAGCGCGTCGCCCGGCCAGTCGATAATGTCTCCGCCCCGAGACGGCTCTGTGTCACAGGGGCCGCGATAGAAGGGCTCTGCACTTCACTCCTCTAGTGGTACGACCGTCACTCTCAACGCAACGCTCACGTTGCGTGTTTCGTCTTCCAGTCGAGAGATCCCACTGAAAAGCCCTAGACCTGTGACTGAAGAAACTGAAGAACGTTTTGGACATTAGGAACGTTCCGAAGATGTTCTCGAGTGTTCTGGCTCTTACATATGAAAGTGATAGAACCTTAACGTGCTTAATAAGTATCTCAAGGCATTTCATTGTTTGCTTAACACACTTTTCATGAAATCTGGGGTTTTTTACTAGAAATATCATGATTCTACTTGAGCAGTAAATCATTGTGAAAAGCCTATCGGTGAACAGACAAAAAATTGAAAGCGCATCTGCATTACAAATCGCTGCTAAGAAACTCTTTGTAGTAAAGAAAATCCATTTATCTGGAAATTCAAATATCTTCACTGTAGGAGAAACTACTTCTTTATGGTGCGTTTAAAATTAGTTGTGACTTTCCGCATTTGGCTCACCGATGGGGACAAGACACCGTCGCCTAGGTAACACCAATGGCGAGCCGGCTTTCCGTACCACGCCGCCAGCAGTTCGGATGGTACAGCGTCCCTGTTCCCACCCCGTGGACAAACAGAACCACCTGCTGTCGCGCATTAGATGCACCTACGTTCATTAGCTCTCGTTGAAAAGTGGTATCTGAGGTTCGCATTAAAAATTGTCCTTCAAGAACATGTTCGCCAGCTGTGGAGATAAATTTCACCTGCAAAATATTACTCCGAATTCGACCACAATAATGGACAATGCGCATACCAGTCTGTTGTGATAGATCAGGCTCCAATAACGCAGTGGAGGAAAGCAGATATTTTACTATGGATAGACGGAAATGACCTGGATGAAGTTGAAAGTCGAGTTGATGGAACTTGTAGTGCTGTACATGCCAAGTACACCACGCTTCCAGGTCGACGAAATGGCTAACGCTAAAGGGCATAGTTTAATCAGGCTTTCTCCGTATCATGCTCATTGAAAACAGAATGAGAATATACGCGTCTAGATGAACAGTAATGTGGCAAAATACGACAAGAAATTTACGCTCTGTGAGGCTGAAATACTGACAAAAGAATCCATTTCAACTGTTACACCACAAGACTGGTCTCGAGTTTCAGCCATACCAAGAAGATAGTTGAGGAGACATGGATAATAAAGGACTGTGACTAGCATTGCCGTACGCCGCGGATTTCGAGGACAGTCCGCGATTTAATGTTCGAAGAGGAGTGTCCTGGACGAGGAGGAAAATGTCCGCGAAAAAAGTGGCTAGTAAGCAAAAAAAATTTTTTTTACGCAAGTTTTGCCACTGGCCACCGATCAAGTGTTGCATAACTCCTGCAAACTTAACGATAGTCGTTGAAACCTGTGCTGATATTCCGTGTCACTTCAGAATCGCTCGGCTATTTTCAGAACGGACTGTGGAATCAGTACAATAATCGATTCTTTGCGATTGTTTTAGTTTTCCTGTGTTGGTTTACAACGTCTCTGCTGTTGGTATCTGATATCCTTTGGTCGTGTAAAGTTAACATTCAGCTGTGCGAAGTGTACTTCTGGTGTTGTTATTGCACAGAATTTGAAATTTAAAATGTCGAAACGAAAAGTACATTTTGGAAAAAAATATATTGACGCGTTTCAAAAGTGGAAGAAACGAAGAAGAAGCTATTTGCAAAGTGTGTGGGTAAGTACAATGCATTGTAGGTACGTAACAGTAAGCAATGCCTATCATTTGTAGAAAGCATACAAATGAGTATTATAATTGATCAGATTACTCAACAGTACGTGTTTAAAAACCAAGTCTCCCGCACTTTTATTTTCTGGCGATAGTTTTCAGTAACTGAAAAAACCTATTTTCACCGTTTCATCAAATTTAGTTTTCAGGGTGTCCATAGAATGAAAGGGCTGTCAGAAACGCATGTTTTGAGGCGTAAAAATGTAGTAGTTGTGACACTTCGAAACATAGCGCAATAGATTGTGGACGTTTACGTAATACCGTACATAAACTAAAATTTTAATCAGAAAGATGAAAGAACGTTGTGTGATTCTAGGTTTCAACCACATATTCATAATTACCACTGTAAAGTAATGATGAAGATTCAACCGAAATGCAAACCAATGGTCGCTTGCCCAACATATTAGTCCGTGTTCCAACCACATCTTTATAATCAACGAATTATGTCCTTGATTTTCGTCCATGGATTATGCAACCCTAACTGTGACGAGTTTCGAGTAATACCTAATTTCTCCTGTGCCATGTTAAAATCTGCTTCTTTTGCATAATATCCAACTGTCTAACATTCTAATACAGTTGAAATTGTGACAGAATCCTAAGACAGTGTGTTATTAAACTAGCAACTGAGGACAAATCAGGTCAATTGTTACGAGGAAGCCCATTCTCGGTACAAAAATAAACGTTCAACTTCTTCATTTATACTATTGCAAAACCCACAGCAATTTTCGTTTCACCATCTATTTATGGTCCATGGAAGTTACATTATCTCATCTAAACAACTGTAGCGCTGGATATGGAAGTTTCGCATATCACTCATATGGAAAAATACTCTGCGTACTATCATTTGCCAAAATCTTCTTTTGATATCTGAGACTGTTTATGAGACTCGAGGGATTTATGAATCTTTCATTCTGGTTTGTTCACTAGCGCGTGCATTCGTGACAGAGCCCTTTACATAGATTCCATTTCCTCGACGTTGGAGACAAATAGCGATATCCTTCAAAGTTTAAAGAATAATTCAATACGTGATCTCAATTTCAAACGCCACAATACATGACCTAACACGCACCAAACGCAAATTCATAGCGACTCATGTTTCTTACTGCATACTTTCAGAATTTCGTACAGTAGTTTACATAAAACCAAAGTACAACAATAGCTATGAGCATTAACGAAATAATAGTAGTTCATCATGAAGCTGACGAATGAAGCTGTGAAATATGCGAGAATCAGAATTCATTATCGCATAGTTTGTTTAAAATTGCTTGAGAAAGATTGCAGATCGGCCGGCTTGCGCGGTCTGCTGCTCATCCAGTCAAGCGAGCTTAACAGGTTCCGCATTCAGTACACGGCGGGCAATTACGCTACCGACCACTCGCTCCGTACTGAAATGTCAAAAGCTGCAACTTATTTTAAACGCACTACAGTTTTACACTGCGGTGGTAGAAGTCACGGTATGCCTCCTAATAATGTGCGCACCTCTTTGTTCCCGGCGTAGTGCAGCATGGACTCAACATGTCATTGGTAGTCCCCTGCAGAAATATTGAGCCATGCTGGAGGAGGAGGACATTAGTGTTTAACCACCCGTCGACAACGAGGTCATTAGAGACAGAGCACAGCCTCGGTTTAGGGAACGGTGGAGAAGGGAGTCAGCCGTGGCCTTTCAACGGAACCATCCTGGCATTTGCCTCAAGCGATTTAGGGAAATCAAGAAAGTGTTGCAGGTGCAGGATTTTGTGCACAGACTGTCCTCTCGATTACGTCCCATAAAAGTTAGATGGGACTCATGACAGGCGATCTTGATGGCAAATCGTTCGTTCGAAAATTCCAAAATGTTCTTCAAACCAATCGCGAACCATTGTGGGCTGGTGAAATGACATCGTTGTTTGGGGCCATGAAGTCCATGAATGGCTGCAAATAGTCTCCAAGTAGCCGAACACAATTATTTCCAGTCAACTACGGATTCAGTTGGACCAGATGAACCATTCCATTCAATGTAAACGTTATGGAGCCACCACCACCTTGCACAGTGCCCTGGTGGCAAGTTGGGTCCATGGCTTCGTGGGGTCGGCGCCACACTCGAACCCTATCATCAGCTCTTACCAAGAGAAATTGGCACTTATCTGACCAGGCCATAGTTTTCCAGTTTTTAGGGTCCAAGCGATATGGCCACGAGTCCAGGAGAGGCGCTGCAGGTGATGTGCTGTTACCAAAGGCGCTCTCGTCGGTCGTCTACTGCTATAGCCCATTAACGCCAAATATCGCCGCACTGCCCTAACGGATGCGTTCGTCGTACGCCCCACATTAATTTCTGGGTTATTTCATGCAGTGATGCTCGTCGGTCACCACTGACAACTCTACACGAATGCAGCTGCTCTCGATCGTTATGTGAAGGCCGTCGGCCAGTGCGTTGTCCATGTGAGAGGTAATGCCTGAAATTTGGCGTTCTCGTCACGCTCTCGACACTGTGGGTCTCGGGATACAATTCGCTAAAGATTTCTGAAATGAAATGTCTCGTGCATCTAGCTTCAACTACCATAGCGAGTTCAAAATCTGTTGATTCCCGTCGTGCGGCCATAATCATATTGGAAATCTTTTCACATGAATAACTAGAGCACAAATTGCAGCTCCGTCAAAACAGTGCCCTTTTATACCTTGCGTAGGCGATGCTACCGCCGTGCATATCGCTATCCCATGACTTTTGTCACCTCAGTGTGCTTAAAGTGTATAAATAATTAAAATGTGTGGTAACAGTGAATTATGATCAGACTGCACCACGAGTATGCATTGTTTATTAAGTGCAAAGTTCATTAAGTGTCTGACGATTTTATAAATGAAAAGCACAAAAACGTGGATGTTTGTAAATATGAAGACCCAGTCAACATGTGTATCATTTAACTGTGAAACGTTGTGATGCTTTCACCCACCTATTTGTGTGACAAACATATATCTACGTTATGCAAGTGACTGTAATTAGTGCTTTTGAGTTCACGTATCATATTTGTGTTTTTCTGAGAGAAACTTGGAATGGGAAGGAAGAAAAACACAGAAACATGATGTATTTGTCGAATAAAATCAAGGCAGCTTTCGGTTATATCCTCACCAGCGAAGGATATATCATTGTTTACAACACTGTGAGCCCTCGTCCACAGGATACAACAAAAAACTTTTAAATGTTAGGCAAGGTGGAAATTTCCCTGCCTAGCAGTGACTGTGACGCTCTAACACAATGTGCAGAGACGCACAATCAATAATCTTGCCTCCAGCTAGGCGCCACCGAGATTTGAAAGTTAATTACAACTCGTTAGCACATTCAGTTTGTCTCGAGAAACCCTGCATAAAATGTTGATAATGGAAGTTTAGAAAGGTCAGTTAATAATCTTAAATATCTCGACGAAGTATATGTTTATCACTGTTTCATAGTGTAATCAAAAATCAATTGGCAATCCAACGCTTCTTATGACGACTCTGTTAAGTACAACGGTGATTATTCAGTGCACAACAGGCAGCTGTAATGAGTTGGCACATTCACTTTCTCTCACACGTGTCAACATAAACATTCACTCATTTATGGAGCTACGCAGTAGAGACACTCCTTAAGTGACCAAACCAATTTTGTGCATTGTGGGTCAAATGTCCAGTACACGATGCGAGGTAATAGCTTTTAATTAACAGATGACAGTCCGCCTCCTTAGCTGAGAGCTCAGCGCGTCTGATTGCCACGTAGCAAACTCAGATTCGATTCCCGGCCGGGTCGGAGATTTTCTCCGCTCGGGGACTGGCTATTCTGTTGTTCTCGTCGTCATTTCATCATCATCGTCACGCAAGTAGCCCAATGTGGCGTCAATTGAAGATACTTGCAACTCGGCGGCCGAACTTCCACAAGTGGGGACTCTTGACCACCAACGTCATGCAGACACACACAATACATTAAAATATTTAGATTATGCTACTTCACAAATGACAACATTTTTAGAACAATTTTGGCATGAGGTTGATTTATTACGGAGTATTTGGATTTAATTAAACGATACTTCAATTAAAAATTTAAATATGTCATCAATTACAGAAAGGGATAACCGTATTGGGACGAGAGAGCGTGGAAAATCATGCTTTGAATGTAAATTATTTTTCAAACAATACAACATTATCAGTGGTCAGAATACTACAGTTGTACCTAGGTTAGAGAATAGAATGCGGCAGTTTACGTTGGCAACGTCTCCTCCAAGCCACTCTGAAACACATCTCTTTTACAGCAAGCTCTTTGGTTTCCATATTTTTAGAGGAGGGAGCATGCATCAAAACAAGAAAAAAGTCAAGCAAATAAGGGCTCCAAAATGCACACCTGAAGAGCTACGTGTACTGTTTAGTAGAACATATTTGTTTTACAGCAACGAAGATGAACAAGTGCTCAGAGCTCTTTACGTGTACATCTTAGACCCCATGTTTACTGCATTTTGTTCTTGTTTGCTTCCATACAACCTCCTCCAAAAATACGGAAACCAAAGAGCTTTCTGTAAAAGAGATGTATTTCACAATAGCGAAGATAAACCAATTTATACATGGTTGATCGAGAGGAAAGGTACAAGCTTTGACGAGTGATACTGCTGGTGATTCTGTACAAAAAACTTCTAATAAACATATGCCCTTTCTTTAACCGACTCCGAAAACAGCTAGGAAAGGTGGAGGTGACGGTAAATTATGATACTGTTATGTTATGGTTTGTTTAACTGTGTACATTCCCTCGCAGAAGATGGTGAAACAGTCCACCGCCAATTTCAATGCATGTTGCTGTTCTTGTAGACAGGTGTTGTGTCGCCGATCGGAGCTCAGTTTTGCATTTGTTTACCTGGGCACAAGCATGTAAAATATGAGTGAGAAGTTCCTCTCTTGTGTCCACTCTGCGCTTGTAGACGTAGCTCTTCAGCCACACCCACAAACAGTAATCCAATGGGGTAAGACTGGGTGACCTCGGTGGCCAAGCAATGACTCCACGGCGATCGATCCAACGACCAGGATACGTTGTGTTGAGATACTGTGTCACTGGCGGTACGGAATGTGTAGGAGCTCCGTCATGCTGAAACTACACACGACGTCGTGTTGCCAAAGGGATATCCCCCACGTATTTTGGGAACACACTTTAAAGAAACTCAAGATACTGTGGCCCAGTAAGACGGTTATATAAAACAACTGAACCGGTGAGTTGGTCATCATTAATACCACACCATACGTTGAATGAGAAACTTCGTGGAAAATTAGTTCCCACAGTAGCGTGTGCATTTTCATTTGCCCATACATGAGAGTTGCGCGTGTTGTTGATTCCGTTGCGGGTAAATGTTGACTCTGCAGTGAAGAGAATACGTGGAATTAACAGATCATTGGCAATGATTCACTGACAGAACTCTTGCCTGGCGGCAGAGTCTCCTCCATGCAGATGGTGTACGCTCTGCCGATGAAAGGGATACTGTACTGTATTGTACTGTGCGTATCACTCGTGTTTGTGGAATACCAAGTTGGGCAGCAATTTCTCTAGAGCTAGTAGGAGGGTTGCGTTCCACTACTTGAAGAATGTTCTCAACTTCATTAAGAGTTTATTGTACGGGACGTTCAGAGACAACATATACTCTGGGAAGCGTACCACGCTCACGCAATCCGTGAAACACCCTGCTAAACACCGTGCTATCTGGCACTCTGCAATTTGGAAATCGTTGTTGGTATTCTCGCACAGCATCTCTGGAATTCCCATTGGACAAACCACAGACAAACACCATGTCAGCATATTCTGCATGTGTGAAGATCCGTGGCATTTTCACTACACAATAACTACTTCGTTATTCACGGCGGCATAGCGGTTCTAGGCGCTTCAGTCCGGAACCTCGTGACTGCTACGGTCGCAGGTCTGAATCCTGCCTCGGGCATCGATGTGTGTGATGTCCTTAGGTTAGTTAGGTTTAAGTAGTTCTAAGTCTCCGATGTTAAGTCCCATAGTGCTCAGAGCCATTTGACCCATTTTTTTGTTCACGTAAAAACACTGTAGTACCGTACACTACGACAAGCACTGTCGGACTGACACTTGAGGTAAACAACTGCACCACGCGCAAGTGAACTGCGTACAGACACGGTTAGTAAGGAGGACGCTACACGTTTCCCGTTCCTAGTCGTTTTCATTGGTTTACCCGGAAACGGTTAAGAAAAGGGCATATGTTTATTACGAGTTTTTTGTTCAGAATCACCCTTCGAAGCATGTACCTTTCCTCCTGACTCGCCCTGAATATTATAGCCCATGTTAATTAGACATTTTTGTTCTTGTTTTGGTCCATACTACCACCTCTGGAAGTTGCCTATCCTACAGTATTAGCAACAATAGTACCGATACATCTATTTCAGTGTCAGAAGCATCAGAACAATTTTCGTTTATATCTTTTATCTTGGTCGTTCCGGAACAAGGTCCCTTACCACAGACTGATACATTTACGCTTCTCCATTACCCCTGAAAATTTCTAAAATGTTTCAAATGGCTATAAGCACTATGGGAGTTTACATCTGAGGTCATCAGTCCCCTAGAACTTAGAACTACTTAAACCTAACTAACCTAAGGACATCACACATTTCCATGCCCGAGGCAGGTTTCGAACCTGCGACCGTAGTAGCAGCGCGGTTCAGGACTGAACCGCCTAGAACCGCTCGGCCACAGCGGCCTGTGAAAATTTCTAATTTAATCACGAAATCATGCTACATATATGCATATTAGGATCACTGGCATCCATTCTTGTTTCCAATAAGCAAACTTAAAAATAATTGTATTTTTAAGGCGGTCAAAAGATTGTTGAGAAATCCGTTTTCGCCCTTGCTTTTAGTCAGCATCCAACAAATATGGCAGCCATATTGCAAAGAGTACAAAGTATACTACACTTCGCATTATAATTGCTTTTTTCATAAGCTCTTAATGGACTATCGTCAAAAACCACATTGTGGACTGGCTCGACGTTTTCATCTGCGATTGCGTTTCTGTGACAGCATTCATGTGAATCATGGTCATTATACAGTACGTAAAGTGACCGATTCGTTTCGCGGATGAGATTTGAGTTGGCAAACGATAGGTGCGTTCTGTCAGGAACCTCGGTTCGGCCGAGTACTTGCTAGGGATGGTGAACATCAGAGTGCTGAAGGGTGAACCCAGGCCGCATCTTGGTTGCAAGTGGCCGCATCCGTTTTGAAGTTCGTTGAAAACAGTAATGAGCTTCGCTGCAAGTAAACAGGCACACCGTCTAGGGCTCGCAAGAAAGAGAACACTTGTCAGGCGAGAGCAGAGAAGTATGCAAATTTAATCACTGTGTGTGGTACCAGTAACATACCGAGTTGATTTTACGATCAGATATTGCGCAGTTTCATACTGATTAAAATGGGGGATCTGACAGGACTGAAGAAATCACTGGAGTTCCAATTAACAACAGGCACCAACTTGAACTGTGGCAGTCAGAGGCTTGGCAACAAGAATGGGAGGTTAGTGAAAAGGGGCGCCGTGTATACAATATATTACCTGACACAAGGAGCGACTGAAGAGGAGCTACACCATTTACACCACATGACACTGAGCAACCACTCAGTCTGTACATGCGGGGCAACTGGAATCCTGGAACACACCGTCCGGACCTGCAGGCTGTTCTGTAATCTAGGGCAAACAGGACAACACAGAAACACATTAACACAAGACACCATATAAGACATAGCGCGTAACGGAGATGCGTGGAACACACTTAACACATTAGCCGACACAATATTTGCAGCACTACACACTGAGTACCTAAATAGATGACTACGTTGCAGACTGCAAAATATGAGGGGCTACGACAAAATTCCGCGCGGAAAACAAACAATGATGATAGACGAATGCACAAGAGCCAAGACTCCACATAAGAAATCCACCCAAGAAAATATAGACTACAAACATACGATGTTTAGACACACTTAGCGACTAGAAAATAACCTAAAAATAGCCTAAAACATAAATAGACGCATACAGGGTGGTCTATTGATCGTGACCGGGCCAAATATCTCAAGAGATAAGCGTCAACGAAAAAATTACAAAGAACGAAACTTGTCTAGCTTGGAGGGGGAAACCAGATGGCGCTATGGTTGGCCCGCTAGATGGCGCTGCCATAGGTCAAACGGGTATCAACTGCGTTTCTTTTAAATAGGAACTCCCATTTTTATTACATATTCGTGTAGTACGCAAAGAAATATGAATGTTTTAGTTGGACTACTTATTTCGCTTTGTGATAGATGGCGCTGTAATAGTCAGAAACATATGGCTCACAATTTTAGACGAACAGTTGGTTACAGGTAGGTTTTTTAAATTAAAATATAGAAAGTAGATACGTTTGAACGTTTTATTTCGGTTGTTACAATGTGATACATGTACAATCGTGAACTTATCATTTGTGAGAACGCATGCTATTACAGCGTGATTACCTGTAAATACCACATTAATGCAATAAATGCACAATGATGTCCGTCAATCTCAATGCATTTGGCAATACGTGTAACGACGTTCCTCTCAACAGCGAGTGGTTCGCCTTCCGTAATGTTCGCACGTGCATTGACAATGCGCTGACGCATGTTGTCAGGCGTTGTCGGTGTATCACGATAGCAAATATCCTTCCCCACAGACAGAAATCGGGAGACGTCAGATCCGGTGAACGCGCGGGCCATGGTATGGTGCTTCGACGACCAATCCACCTGTAATGAAATATGCTATTCAATACCGCTTCAACCTCACGCGACCTATGTGCCGGACATCCATCATGCTGGAAGTACATCGCCATTCTGTCATGCAGTGAAACATATTGTAGTAACATCGCTAGAACATTACGTAGGAAATCAGCATACATTGCACTATTTAGACTGCCATCGATAAAATGGGGGCCAATTATCCTTCCTCCCATAATGCCGCACCATATATTAACCCGCCAAGGTCGCTGATGTTCCACTTGTCGCAGCCATCGTGGATTTTCTGTTGCCCAATAGTGCATATTATGCCGGTTTATGTTACCGCTGTTGGTGAGTGACGCTTCGTCGCTAAATAGAATGCATTCAAAAAATCAGTCATCGTCCCGTATTTTCTCTTGTGCCCAGTGGCAGAACTGTATGTGACGTTCAAAGTCGTCCCCATGCAATTCCTGGTGCATAGAAATATGGTACAGGTGCAATCGATGCTGATGTAGCATTCTCAACACCGACGTTTTTGAGATTCCCGATTCTCGCGCAATTTGTGTGCTACTGACGTGCGGATTAGCCGCGCCAGCAGCTAAAACACCTACTTGGGCATTATCATTTGTTGCAGGTCGTGGTTGACGTTTCACATGTGGCTGAACACTTCCTGTTTCCTTAAATAACGTGTCCGGACCCTTGGATGATGTCGTGCAGGATACCGAGATACATAGCACACGCCCGTTGCGCATTTTGATCACAATAGCCATTCATCAACACTATATCGACCTTTTCCGCAATTGGTAAACGGCCTATTTTAACACGGGTAATGTATCACGAAGCAAATACCGTCCGCACTGGCGGAATGTTGCGTGATACCACGTACTTATACGTTTGTGACTATTACAACGCCATCTATCAGAAAGCGAAAAAAGTGGTCCAACTAAAACATTCATATTTCTTTACTCATTACACGAATATGTAATAATAAATGGGGATTCCTATTTTAAAAAACGCAGTTGATATCCGTTTGACCTATGGCAGCGCCATCTAGCGGGCCAGCCATGCGCCATCTGGCTTCCCCCTTCAAGCTATACGAGTTTCGTTCTTTGTAGTTTTTTCGTTTGATGCTTATTTCGTGAGATATTGGGCCGGTCACTGTCAATGGACCAACCTGTATATCAACATAAAACAAGATTTCATTAATGCGAGCGGCATCCCAGTTCCGAGCCCCGACCTTTCCACTTGGACATCGCCCTGACAATTAGGAAACTGAAGGAACTGGGGTTAATCATTGCACTCTCTCCACTCCAAGTTATGGAATTGTTGTGTCAGAGTGATGGTGGTGGCCGCAGATGAGAGAAACAGTCGAAATAGATAGTAGGTAACGTAGACAAAAGAGCTGCGGTGGTAGGAGAAGTGCAGCAACATGACGTGGCATGGACTCGACTAATGTCTGAAGTAGTGCTTGAGGGCACTGACACCATGGATCCTTCAGAACTGTCCATAAATCCGTAAGAGTACGAGGAGGCAGGGATCTCTTCAGAACAGCTCGTCGGAAGGCATCCCATATATGCTCAATAATGTTCGTGTATGGGGAGTATGGTGGCCAGCGGAAGTGTTTAAACTCAGAAGACTGTTCCTGGAGCCGCTCTGTAGCAATTCTGGACGTGTAGGGTGTCGCATTGTCCTGCTGGAATTCCCCAAGTCCGTCGGAATGCACAGTGGACATGAATGGATGCAGGTGATCAGACAGGATGCTTACGTAACTGTCATCTGCCAGAATCGTATCTGCTATCTGCACGTATCACTGGTCCCATATCACTCCGACTGAACATGTCCCACACCGTTACAGAGCCTCCACCAGCTTGAACAGTCCACTGCTGACATGCAGGGTCAGTGGACTCATGAGGTTGTCTCCATACACGTTAACGTCCATCCTCTCGATACAATTTGAAGCGAGTTTCGTCAAACCAGGCCACATGTTTCCACTCACCAACAGTCCAGCGTCGGTGTTGATGGGCCCAGTTGAGGCGAAAAGTTTTGTGTCCTGCAGTCATCAAGGGTAAACAAGTGCGCCTTCGACTCCGGAAACCCATATCGATTATGTGTCATTGAATGGTTCGCACGCTGACATTTGTTAATGGCCCAGCTTTGAAATCTGCAGCAATTTGCGGAAGGGTTGCACTTCTGCCACGTTGTTCAGTCGTCATTGGCCTTGTTCTTGCAGGATATTTCTCCGGTCGCAGCGATGTCGGAATTGGATGTTTTACCGGATTCCTGATACTCGCAGTACACTCGTGAAATGGTCGTACGGGAAAATGCCCATTTCATCGCTACCTCGGATATGCTGTGTCTCATCACTCGTGCGCCGACTATAACACCACGTTCAAGCTCACTTAAATCTTGATAACCTGCCATTGTAGCAGCAGTAACCGATCTAACAACTGCGCCAGACATTTCTTGTCTTATATAGGCGTTGCCGACCGCAGTGCCGTATTCTGCCTGTTTACGTATCTCTGTATTTGAATAGGCATGCCTATACCAGTTTCTTTGGCGCGTTTCCCAGTGCGAAGCACAAGTTTCAAATTTGGCTCTAAAGCGCTTACAATTTTCTTCTGTAATGGTGGAAAGGCGTGGCGTCCTGTGACGTCACCGTCGGGCGACTTTTCAAACAACAAGGTGCCGTCATATGCGTAAGAAAGGCCACTGCTCAGAAGTTCACGTGACGTGTGAAGTGTGTTAATGATGGAACATTGGCACCAAAGTTCAACACAATTCTGCCCAACGCCACCGTGAAGGTCGTCACAAAAGGAATTTGGTCGATACATCATGCCTGCCTGGTCTTGTCTTCTCTCTGAGAATTTTACGACGGTAGACAAATACTTTCTGAAGGCAATGGGTACAGATATCATTTTGGTGTTTCGCGTCGCTATTAACGGATGCCATCTTCATTCTGTGCATTGTACTACTAATCTCGAGTTGCATATTTCTTATTAGAATTCAGTTACAGCCTTCTTCACCTGTAACTGTAATGATCTCATGAATTGTTCATCACACAACAGGTACTGACAGCAGACGGCTTGTCTTTTCTGAATGGGCTACCATCGTTCAAGGCCTCTTTCTACGAACTAGGCCAAGTTATTTCTCAAACTGTGCGAAAGTCTACTATGTCACACAGTCTTGAAATAAGTAAACTTCACATGCTCATAGTAACTGGTTTTATTGACAGTACCACGTAAACGAAACGGGCCATGATGCCTGCGGCTCGGGATGAGATTCTCTCCTTCTTCACCAGACACTCCCTCCGACTGTATTTCTTTGGACAGTAGGACGACAATGAGTTCTCATCTCAACACCGCCCAGGAGCCAAGCTCGCTGGACCAGCAAGGAGGTGACCGGCTAGAAGCAGAAGTCTCCAAGTAATCAGCTGTCAGATGATGTCGTAAGAAGTAGATTCACTGTCCTTCTTTAGTTGTAAATGACATGAGATGTTAAAATACTCAAACATAGTCTTAAAAACTGCTCTAACATGGGTATGTCTTTAACAGATTCAAATCGCTATACATATTCGTAAAATTCTTGTCAAAGTCGTCAGGTAGCCTGGACGTCAGTGGTGAAACGAAACTTGATGAGCAAAGACTTCTGCCCACTTTCGAACCACAAGGGGCAAGTCCCACTGAAACTTCTGGGTGTAACTGCTGGTATTTTTACATATTTTTTTCATTTCAACACTGACCTACAGAATTTTGCCTGACAAAGACAACTCAGACTTAACCTATTCATTTATTACCCACAATATACAAGCTCAACGCAGTCTGACTGCTATACAATGACAACATGGCTTCAAATAATTAACACAAGAGAACGACCCTGAATTGCAAGGAATCCTAAAAATAGCCCATATTTTTTCACAAGTCACTTACCTCAAAGAAAACCATAGCAATTACAGCAAGCAGCAGCTACTCTAACTACTATAGACTCTAACTACTAGGAGGCATATGGTTATCAAAAGAAAGATTTCGTTGAACAGCGAAAATGTATTTAGAACATTTTACCTTATTCATGCGACATCCAGTTCCAAAAATTATATAGTTGTCAATAATCCCACTACCCAAACATTACCAACTACATCCATCCTCATTTTAGAATGCATGTCCTACCAACACCGAGTCTCCACTAAAACATCATGTCCAAACTCTTCACTGTCCACTTGCTAACTGCTAGTCCGTCCAACCACAGAATCTCTTGACGAGCGCGCAGATCGCTGTCAGCCATATTAATACGGTCTATAGGGCTGCCAACATACAAACAGGCTACTTACATCACCAAAAGCTCATCGCGAAATTACAGTAGTAAGCCTCTGCAAAACGTAAATGAGAATTTTTATTCAATTCAATAAACGGATATCTTGTTTAGTTTGAAAACCTTAGACACGATACATTTCCTAAGAAACTACTTACAAGGCATCAGTCCTAAAATATTGGACCGAGTATTTAATTTTCGCTACTAAGGCATAATTTCTTCAACACTGGAAAGTGTTGATATGAGGAATTCTCAATGCCGTTGGCGGCTATAATTTTAACTCCGTGTTTCCTCTGAAAACACAATATGGTCCCATTGCACTCACCAGCTTACTGCGTGTGTAGATTAACGTCAACACAAATAATAGTAAACCAGATGCATTAGGTCATGTTTTTTTAATATTCTCGGAGTGACATTCCTTCGTCCGTAACAGTCAGTGTAATTCGTTTTACACTTTATTTATATCATTCGTGAATGAAATCACGTCCAGAATCCGCCTGAGACGTTAACTTACCTTTTGTCTGTAAGGAATGAGGAACTGTGACATAAGCTGAAATCGCTTACAGCTATGATATCGGCTTATGAATTGCAAGCCTACGTGGGTAACAGATAACCAGGAAGAGCCTTACATCATGATTACGAGACGTGCCACGTCGGAACCCCCATTTATAACAGCAGTCTAGAAGCAGTGAGGAGAGGAGCCTCGGGGAGGTCAGGACTTCCTGAGACCCTGACAGCCATCTGCCATTCTGTACACCTCGGGTGGCACAGCAGCGCAGCCCCTGTGAATCCTGAGCTGCATCTCCGCGCGTCGGGGGCTAACCGTCCAGACAAATGAGAGATCCAGCTTGATTCTAATACCAAGTACAGTAGTGTTGTGTAGTGTAGTGCTGTGTAGCATTGTGTTGTACGAGGGTAATCCCAAAAGTAAGGTCTCCTGTTTTTTTTATAAGTTACAGAACTGTTTGTGTGGCAGATGGTAACACTGTTATGAGGAATGCTTCATCTTCTATACGTAAACACGCACACGCCGCGCTGAGGCGCTCAGTCTTGGCTTCGCAGCCGTTGAGAATGTAGCTCCCGTTGGATGGTACCGCCAAGTGCGAATTGCGCGCAGTTATTCGGTTTTTGAACGCAAAGGGCACTGCGCCGATTGAAATCCATCGCCAATTGATGGAAGTGTATGGTGAGTCGTGCATGGATGTCGAAAATGTTCGTAAGTGGTATAGAGAGTTTGCAGCTGGTTGGACCAAAATTGACGATGAACAAGAGAGCGGGAGACCGTCAATTTCTGAGGAGACAGTATTGAAGGTTGAGCAAAGCATGCGTGAAGATCGGTGAATCACCCTGGATGATCTCTGCACGTTGGTTCCTGAGGTTTCCCGAAGTACCGCTCACAGAATTTTAACGGAAACATTGAGCTACTGGAAGGTGTTCGCAAGATGGGTGCCACGCATGTTGACTGAAGACCACATGCGGCAACGAGTTGATGCTTCCTGCGCATTTCTTCATCGCCTTGCAGCCGAACAGGACAACTTTCTGGACTTAACTGTCACGGGTGACGAAACCTGGGCATGCCACTTCACACCTGAGACCAAGCAGAAGAGGTTCATAACTTTCTGAACAGTATGGCGGCGAGCTGATATAACATGGGCATACAAAAACTGCCACAGCGTCTACAAAAGTGCATCGACAGAAATGGTGATTGTGACGAAAATAGCTAAATGCTCAAGCTGTAAACTGATGTAAACCACTGTAGAAATAAACAGGTCTATGTACTTATAAAAAACAGGAGACTTTACTTTTGGCTCGGCTCTGACCACTATGCGACTTAACTTCTGAGGTCATCAGCCTCCTAGAACTTAGAACTAATTAAACATAACTAACCTAAGGACATCACACACATCCATGCCCGAGGCAGGATTCGAACCTACGATCATAGCGGTTGCTCGTCTCCAGACTGTAGCGCCTAGAACCGCACGGCCGGCTTTAATTTTGGGATTACCCTCGTAGTAGTGTAGTCCAGAACCATAAATTACAAAAATTGCGACCTGCCAATGTTGCGGTAATGTAATAAGCCAGTAGCGTGTTCCTTCTGGGTTCCGGATGAACAGATATCTGCGCGTCGGATGCCCAAACAGTAGTATGCAGACATCTTTTTAGTTATTATTGAATCATTATTATTGTTATTATTATTCTGTGTAGATTTTCTCCTTTTAAATAGCTTAATGCTTAGTTGTTACTAACGTATTGAAATTATTCATTCTTGGCAATTCATGTGCATCATTCGGTCTTTTCTGTTATATGGATAACAGACTAAAAGGAAATTGCAAATAAATAAATAATGTCTGTACGTTTCACAGCCTCTCGACAATTGGAAAAGTTCCTTGTGAACAAATAATTTTTACAATTGGCTGCTGCGTGGCATCGTCTCTGGCAGACTTCATTTCTCCGCCAGCAGCGTCTTGTTTTCGCTGCCCGTTTTACAGCGCTGCGTTACCAGGAAACCTGTTGGCGCCGCGCCACGCTGAAGGGCCGCACTTCATTCTCGTCACCGAAGTGTTTAACGAGCGAGGGAGCTACAAAGTTGCCGAGCAAACAGAGGAACAGCTCACAACTACAGCTACCCTTCTAATGCTTCATATTTTAGTTTACACTTCCAACCAAACATCATCATCACGTCCACATGCATCAACGACAATCCAACAGTTGTCAACCGCGTTGGTACAGGAATGGAACGCCCTACCACAAGAACTCCTTGCTAACTTTGTGGCCAGCATGGGAGCACGTTGCAGAGTGTGCATTGCCATCCTTGCTGATCACACACCCTATTAAGAATCCTTTCCCCTCTTTTATAATGTCCAAGCAAGCATCACGAGTCGCGGTGACGTCAGTGTAATTACTATCTTTGAATAAAAGTGTCGTTACTGTTCGTCTCATTCCGTATTCCTATCAGTTACTCTCTGTAGGTCATTGCTTCAGATCCTTCTGTATGTGGTGGAAATTTCATGGTTCAAAAATGGCTCTAAGCACTATGGTTCAAATGGCTCTGAGCACTATGGGACTTAACACCTATGGTTATCAATCCCCTAGAACTTAGAACTACTTAAAGCTAACTAACCTAAAGGCATCACACAACACCCAGTCATCACGAGGCAGAGAAAATCCCTGACCCCGCCGGGAATCGAACCTGGGAACCCGGGCGCGGGAAGCGAGAACGCTAGCGCACGACCACGAGCTGCGGACGCAAGCACTATGGGACTGAACATCTGAGGTCATCAGTCCGCTAGACTTTGAACTACTTAAACATAACTAACCTAGCCGGCCGCGGTGGCCGAGCGGTTCTAGGCGTTTCAGTTCGGAATCACGTGGTTGATACAGTCGCAGGTTCGAATCCTGCCTTGGGCATGGATGTGTGTGATGTCCTTAGGTTACTTAGTTCTAAGTAGTTCTAAGTTTAGGGGACTGATGACCGCAGATGTTAAGTCCCATGGTGCTTAGAGCCATTTGAACCTAACTAACCTAAGGATATCGCACACATCCATGCCCGAGGCAGAATTCGAACGTGCGACCGTAGTAGCAGCGCGGTTCCGGACTGAAGCTCCTAGAACCACTCGGCCACAGCGGCTGGCTGAAATTACATCGAAGTATGTTACTTGGAAGTAACACGTCATGATAAAGGTACAGTCGTCCATAAGTTTTCCACGCCACTCTATTGGAAAATGTAAATAGCAAAGCCTTTGGACACTGGAACATGGAAAGTACGACATAAATTCGTGAGGAAAACTCTCCTACGGTTGGACGTCAGGAAACCCTTGTGATCTGTTCCTTTGTCCACGTGCAGCGTCAACCAAGATCTGGAGAAAGCGGGAGCGATTTATCATGACCGACATAGTATTCCAGTGAAACTCTACCGGGTGACAGTTAAATTATGAGTCCCGTGTCAACCCGTAGATCTAGCTGCCGTTATTCTGCGATGTCGGAGGCGGATCTCGTATCTACGATCTCGTATCGTATCGTAAATCAGAGGCTCCGATGATTCTGCGACTATGTCGGTTTTGGATTTCTACATTAGCTGTGGCGTGCGTAGGATTTTCTTTTTAGGTTAGAAGAACCCCTCCTTGGGATCAACGACGAACTGCCTGGAGAAATCGGAGAAAAATCAGGAACATTACTCTCAGACAACATTCGTCCTCGTAGATCGGATGTAGAAAAGTTTAATACGATATTAGTAAGCTGCACGATCATACAAGGTAAAGTCCAGAATTAGTACCGCAAAGCAGTGTGTCGGCAGTGCGCAAGTAGCAGCATTACTGCATTTACTAGGCAATCTTGTATTTTAATAACCGTTTAAATTTTGTGTCGATTTGTTTGTGCTCTCTGTAGATTAATTCAGGCGTTCTTTGCACAACAGTTTTTAGCATGGATAGGAACTGCAACTGCTGTGTTCGGATGCAGGCTGAGTTGGCATCCCTTCGCTCCCAGCTTCAGGCAGTGTTGGCTTCGGTCACACAGCTTGAGGCTGTTGCCAATGGGCATCACTGTGGGGGTCCGGATGGGGGTTTGTCGGGGACGGCCAGCTCGCCCCACGCATTTCCCGATCGGACTACGACTGTGGCTGCCCGGGATACTGCCCACATTGAGGCTGATCCCTCACCTGTGGTAGAGAGGGAGGTCGTCTCGAGGTGTGGCATGGGGCGAAAGGCATTCCGGAGGGCTGAACGGAAGGCCTCTCCAGTTTGTCTGACGAACCAGTTTCAGGCTCTGTCTCCGGCTGATACTGATGTTCGGCCAGAGATGGCTGCTTGCCCTGTTCCAGAGGTTGCCCCTGAGTCTGCAAGATCTGGGCAGTCGCAGAGGGTGGGCTTACCGGTAGTTGGGAGCTCCAACGTCAGGCGCGTAATGGGGCCCCTTAGGTATATGGCAGCAAGAGAGGGGAAGAAAACCAATGTGCACTCCGTGTGCATACCGGGGAGAGTCATTCCAGATGTGGAAAGGGTCCTTCCGAATGACATGAAGGGTACAGGGTGCACCCATCTGCAGGTGGTCGCTCATGTCGGCACCAATGATGTGTGTCGCTATGGATCGGAGGAAATCCTCTCTGGCTTCCGGCGGCTATCTGATTTGGTGAAGACTGCCAGTCTCGCTAGCGGGATGAAAGCAGAGCTCACCATCTGCAGCATCGTCGACAGGACTGACTGCGGACCTTTGGTACAGAGCCGAGTGGAGGGTCTGAATCAGAGGCTGAGACGGTTTTGCGACCGTGTGGGCTGCAGATTCCTCGACTTGCGCCATAGGGTGGTGGGGTTTCGGGTTCCGCTGGGTAGGTCAGGAGTCCACTACACGCAGCAAGCGGCTACACGGGTAGCAGGGGTTGTGTGGCGTGGACTGGGCGGTTTTTTAGGTTAGATGGCCTCGGGCAAGTACAGAAAGGGCAACAGCCTCAAAGGGTGCGGGGCAAAGTCAGGACATGTGGGGACCAAGCAGCAATCGGTATTGTAATTGTAAACTGTCGAAGCTGCATTGGTAAAGTACCGAAACTTCAAGCGCTGATAGAAAGCACCGAAGCTGAAATCGTTATAGGTACAGAAAGCTGGCTGAAGCCAGAGTTATATTCAGCCGAAATTTTTACAAAAGCGCAGACGATGTTTAGAAAGGATAGATTGCATGCAACTGGTGGTAGCGTATTTGTCGCTGTTAGTAGTAGTTTATCCTGTAGTGAAGTAGAAGTGGATAGTTCCTGTGAAATATTATGGGTGAAGGTTACACTCAACAACCGAGCTAGGTTAATAATTGACTCCTTTTACCGACCTCCCGACTCAGCAGCATTAGTGGCAGGTGGAGATTTCAATTTACCAGATATAGACTGGGACACTCAGATGTTTAGGACAGGGACAAAGCATCGAGTGACATTATACTGAGTGCACTATCCGAAAATTACCTCGAGCAATTAAATAGAGAACCGACTCGCGGAGATAACGTCTTGGACCTACTGATAACAAACAGATCCGAACTTTTCGACTCTGTAAGTGCAGAACAGGGAATCGGTGATCATAAGGCCGTTTCAGCATCCCTGAATATGGAAGTTAATAGGAATATAAAAAAAGGGAGGAAGGTTTATCTGTTTAGCAAGAATAATAGAAGGCAGATTTCAGACTACCTAACAGATCAAAACGAAAATATCTGTTCCGACACTGACAATGTTGAGTGTTTATGGAAAAAGTTTAAGGCAATTGTAAAATGCGTTTTAGACAGGTACGTGCCGAGTAAAACTGTGAGGGACGGGAAAAACCCACCGTGGTTCAACAACAAAGTTAGGAAACTACTGCGAAAGCAAAGAGAGCTTCACTCTAAGTTTAAACGCAGCAAAACCTCTCAGACAAACAGAAGCTAAACGATGTCACAGTTAGCATAAGGAGAGCTATGCGTGAAGCGTTCAGTGAATTCGAAAGTAAAATTCTATGTACCGACTTGACAGAAAATTCTAGGAAGTTCTGGTCTTACGTTAAATCAGTAAGTGGCTTGAAACTGCATATCCAGACACTCCGGGATGATGATGGCATTGAAACAGAGGATAACACGCGTAAAGCTGAAATACTAAACACCTTTTTCCAAAGCTGTTTCACAGAGGAAGACCGCACTGCAGTTCCTTCTCTAAATCCTCGCACGAACGAAAAAATGGCTGACATCGAAATAAGGGTCCAAGGAATAGAAAAGCAACTGAAATCACTCAACAGAGGAAAGTCCACTGGACCTGACGGATAGCAATTCGTTTCTACACACAGTACGCGAAAGAACTTGCCCCCCTTCTAACAGCCGTGTACCGCAAGTCTCTAGAGGAACGGAAGGCTCCAAATGATTGGAAAAGAGCACAGGTAGTCCCAGTCTTCAAGAAGGGTCGTCGAGCAGATGCGCAAAACTATAGATCTATGTCTCTGATGTCGATCTGTTGTAGAATTTTAGAACTTGTTTTTTGCTCGAGTATCATGTCGTTTTTGGAAACCCAGAATCTACTCTGTAGGAATCAACATGGATTCCGGAAACAGCGATCGTGTGAGACCCAACTCGCTTTATTTGTTCATGAGACCCAGAAAATATTAGATACAGGCTCCCAGATAGATGCTATTTTCCTTGACTTCCGGAAGGCGTTCGATACAGTCCCGCACTGTCGCCTGATAAACAAAGTAAGAGCCTACGGAATATCAGACCAGCTGTGTGGCTGGATTGAAGAGTTTTTAGCAAACAGAACACAGCATGTTGTTATCAATGGAGAGACGTCTACAGACGTTAAAGTAACCTCTGGCGTGCCACAGGGGAGTGTTACGAGACCATTGCTTTTCACAATATATATAAATGGCCTAGTAGATAGTGTCGGAAGTTACATGCGGCTTTTCGCGGATGATGCTGTAGTATACAGTGAAGTTGCAGCATTAGAAAATTGTAGCGAAATGCAGGAAGATCTGCAGCGGATAGGCACTTGGTGCAGGGAGTGGCAACTGACCCTTAACATAGATAAATGTAAGTATTGCGAATACATAGAAAGACGGATCCTTTATTGTATGATTATATGATAGCGGAACAAACACTGGTAGCAGTTACTTCTGTAAAATATCTGGGAGTACGCGTGCGGAACGATTTGAAGTGGAATGATCATATAAAATTAATTGTTGGTAAGGTGGGTACCAGGTTGAGATTCATTGAGAGAGTCCTTAGAAAATGTAGTCCATCAACAAAGGAGGTGATTTACAAAACACTCGTTCGACCTATACTTGAGTATTGCTCATCAGTGTGGGATCCGTACCAGATCGGGTTGACGGAGGAGATAGAGAAGATCCAAAGAAGAGCGGCGCGTTTCGTCACAGGGTTATTTGGTAACCATGACAGTGTTACGGAGATGTTTAGCAAACTCAAGTGGCAGACTCTGCAAGAGAGGCGCTCTGCATCGCGGTGTAGCTTGCTCGTCAGGTTTCGAGAGGGTGCGTTTCTGGATGAGGTATCGAATATATTGCTTCCCCCTACTTATACCTCCCGAGGAGATCACGAATGTAAAATTAGAGAGATTCGAGCGCGCACGGAGGCTTTCAGACAGTAGTTCTTCCCGCGAACCATACGCAAACTGGAACAGATAAGGGAGGTAGTGACAGTGGCACGCAAGGTGCCCCCCGCCACACACCGTTGGGTGGCTTGCGGAGTATAAATGTAGATGTAGATGTAGAAGTGAATAGCAACGTAATCTTGGTGGCGGCCTATGATAATGTCTAGTGAGATTACTACGGATTCTGAATGTGGAATAATCTGAGTGGGGTTAAGCATCAGAGATGGGTCAGAAATGATAATCGGTTGCCTTTACGAATCACGTGCGTCAGGAGCTGTAGTAGCAAAGTAGTTCAGAGTGAAATTTCACAGTACCACAAATAAGTTTCCTGGTCACACTCTTATAACGCGCAGATACTTCAGTTTGTTAGCTAGAGAGTGGGAAAGATCAAAACTGGTGCCAGAGAGAGGTATTCAAGGCACATTATTCTAAATGTCTTTTTTGAAAACTACTTCCAGTACTTATTTAGAGAACCAACTATTGTGGGTAACGTTTTAGACCTCCTAGTGACAAATATAACCCAGCTTTTCGAATCAGGCAACGCAGAGGAGGCATCCGTGATCATTAGGCTGTGGTAGCATCAATGACTATCGATGTTACAAGGGATGGTAAAAAAAGGTAGGAATATATTTTTCACTGCCAAGAATAACGTGACACAAACTGCAAAGCATCTGAGCAGTCAGCATCACATATTCAGGACGAAGATGTGGGGCACAAATGGATAAACTTCAAAAACCTTGTTCAACGCTCCTTAGACAAATGTGTTGTTCCGAGCAAGGTCTTAAGGGATATAAAAGACCCACCATGGTTTAAAACAAGCGTTAGAAAACTGGTACGTAAACAAAGAGGGCTTCATAACAATTTAAGCGAAGCCAAAACTAAGCTGACAAATAAAAGCTGAACGAAGCGAGATAACTGAGAAACGCGTTCAATAAATCTGAAACTGAAATATTCCCGACCTATCTGACTTAAAACATAAAGAAGTTTTGGTCATATGCAAATCCAGTAAGCCTATTTATGTCATATACTCAGTAACTCAGTGGCCATGTTGGGGTCGAAGTGCCAGATTGCAGAGACAATGCCAAAATACTTCATTCGGTCTTCTGAAACCGTTTACAATAGGAGATCATAACGAGGCTCCTTCTTTCAGTTTTCGCAGGAACGCCGAAGTGACAGGTATTGAACAACCCATTGCCTAACAGTGGGAAAACAATGCAAATTAAGCAAATCTATCCCAGGAGAAACCTAACACGAAAATTAACACATTATTTGCGGGGAGGGGCTTATAAATGAAAAATAAAACACTAGTCATAAAGTGAGGCATGTTTTGCGGAACTATCACCAATGAAACGAAGCAAGTAATCAGCTATGATTAAGTGCAAACGGAAATTAAATGGGAAGTATGCAAATGTTCTGTTACGGATCGCATGACACGATTAACATGAATGATGGCACAATAACAGACGTGGAATAGGTAGAAATGAAGCTCAATAGCTTGCGCACAAATTAATCCTGCTACGAAACACGTGAACCCTATTCACTCGCTATCACCTCCGAATTTCTCATATACTTGAATCTAATGCATGGCCTCTGCACACAACCGAACTCATCACACTGAAGTAACATTCAAAAAAAGCAACTGGCTTTTATTATGTTACGGATCACCTAACTCTGAGGAGATTATAGGAAATTAGGGATCTCGAAATGTAAGCCGTGATTATGAATACAAAAATTTTATTTGCACTAGTCAAGTGAATGGCTGACTACAAAATAGCACAGTGGAATGTTCTTAAAAACTGAGTAACCAAAAGTATAAATTATGCCAACTACTGCGAGACTTACATTTTACTGGAAGACTGTAGGAAGAAAGAGGAATAACACTTCCTAATTTGGACAGTTCGCGAATTCAAGATAAACGGGACAAGTATTAAATGTAAAAATTCAAAGACCTGAGCACAAGACGCATGGCCAAATTAGTTTACTGCGAGAACGAGAACGTTCTTTCTTCAACAACAAAAAGAGAGAGAGAGAGAGAGAGAAAACAGAGAGAAAAAGAAACAGGAGGACTCAGCAGAAACTTCTCATTCAAGCGGTGCAAAGATGCGTTTTATGATTGATCAGGTCAGTACTGGTACCAATCAGTGTCTTTCCATTGGTCAGCATGGTTAGCGCCATGTTTGGTGACAGGGGCGATACTTCGGATCGAAATGTCACAGTCCATAAATTGGAGGAAAAGCAACGAATTTCCTCACGCAGGCAGGGTAGTGCCGTTAGGCGGCTCTTTTTGATGTGCACACAGAAACGCAAATTTTACACTCAAGTACCCACAGGGAGAGGGGAACTTTGTGGTGGCACTGCGCCTGCTGCAACAGATAAGCACCAGGAACTGGTCACAATAACATTTCGTGACACAGGACATTTCTGCGAAAACTGGTCGCTACCGAAGAGGCTGCCGTTCCCTGCTTTTCAGACACAGTGAACGCCTTCTGTTGATCAATCGGTACACTGCCATGCAACTCAAACTTACTCCCTTCCTGCGAGAAATTGAATAACTTTCCACTCTCACTAGAAGTACATAGCTCACGTAATAAGTTACCAAGTAATTGTCGCAGATCTGAAGTAAAAATCGTGAAACGATATGTTACATTACTCTGTCATCACTCCTCAAAAAAAGAATAAAATCCGAATTTCGTAGAGTAACATTCAGGGGTTTAGAACTTCGGTCCTAGATAAAACTGAAATTGAGATTGAGTAACTTCTCAGCCTGTGTTGACTGCGCAGGTTTGATTTCAAAGATATATTGTTAACTAATTTCAAATTAATCAGTTGTGTGTGCTTGATTATACAAAACGAAATGCAATGATCGTATTGCATTATGGGCCGGGAGACCCTATCTGGCGTTGTTCGGCCACCTGGTGCAAGTCTTTCATTTGACGCCGCTTCGGTGATTCAAGCATCGATGAAGAAGAATTAGTGATGGCAACAACGGCCAGTCCCCGAGCGGATAAAATCTCCGATCCGGCCGGGAATCGGTATGTACAATTGTACAAAAATTGTCTTTTTCCCCTTTCATCAGCCTGTTACAACGTTACAGCAAAAAATGTGTTTGCCTAAATGTAACAAAACCCTACATCCAAATAAAATTCTTTTTGTAAGAAAAAATACAGTTGATCACAAAAAATGTTTCATATCCCTGTGGGTCCATAACAGCTAACGGGATGTATGTGAAGTTTAATGTGCTTCTTTTTTTAAAAAAATGTATTTCATATAATTATGCAGTTTATTTAACCAACTACAAGCTAATTTCTTGGTAGAATGTCAGAAAATGAAACTTACTCCTCAAAGAAGGATATAGTAGCTCTTTACATTAGCCTGTTACAGAGATTGTTCAGTAAAGATACCGTAACATGTAGCAGATGTGAGCATAAGTTGCTTCATTCAGTGGTAGCTTTTGCCGCAAGTTCAATTTACAAAACAAGCAGTTATCTACATCTGTACTTAACTACCTCCCACTTGGGGCTAAGATCTTTTAAATAACTAGTGTTCACGAATGAGAATATTTTCCAGAAAATTGGAGTGTAGCCTATGTGTGTGTGTAACACAGCAAACAAGACAAACATTTCTCGATCTGAGCATCTTCTCAGTAACAACAGGGTTCCTCTCTCTCTCTCTCTCTCTCTCTCTCTCTCTCTCTCTCGGCTGATTTGCGTAAAATGACGCCGGGTCAAAGTGTTGCTTCAGAGGGTGCCACATGTACCCATGTCTCGGCGGTGACACAGTGACAAAGATCTTCCTTTGATGCCCGCTCTGTGGCCGAAGATCGCTTAATCACCCAGCCGGCTTCCTTTTGTGATGGCTCCGCGTTCTACAGGATGGGAAGAACTCCATCTTCCTGGCCCCGCAACACCCGTTTCTGCAACAGTCGGGAAGGATTACAATTAGCAAGTTTTATAGTCATACACAGTTTTACATCGAACATGGTAATCCTAGCATGGAACTTCTTGGCCAAAATATGATTCTAGAAAGGAATCACAATCTGTGTAACCGTGCAATTCAAGAAAAAAAATCTTTAACGGTGAAATCCATAATTCACTTACTTAAATAGCAGAGTAATGTAATGCAAAATACGATTTCCACAGTACTGTTTCTTAACTGCAAGACCTTTTTCATTTTCTTTTAAAGTTCCACAAAAAATTAAAATGTCAGACACAACAATTATATAAGTTTTCAAGCGCTTTTCTATTTGTTTGTCCAAATAATACTGTAGATGAGATGTTTGCTAACCATAGGAAGTTCATACAGGCTGGAGAAAATTCAGATAAAGAAACATATTCTAGCTGTCATAGGTAGTAAATGTTCACATGTGGCACAGAGAAAAACATAGTCCCTAACACAAATCAGATATAGATTACTCGGTGCTCCTTGAGGCAAAACTGGCATCTGACAAAAAGCTCTAAATATTTCGGCAATACTCACGGGATTTTGTCTCGATGTAAGGCGTATACCACAAAATACGATCTGCAGTGCGTCGTTGGACCACTCAGATCATCAAAAATCTGTAAATCTTCCAAATGCTATACACATAAAACTTATATGTAAACAAAACTAGACTCACCCCTCGTAACTTAATAAGAGTATGAGGAACTATCCACAAAAAAAAAAAAACTTTCACATGGAAAATTATATTCATGCTGCAACTGATCACCTCACGAACGACATGAGACAGAGTACCATCCATAGAAACTTCAAAGAAGACTGATAGATAACATATTTTTAGCCTTTTGGCACATTTCAACATTATTGAAAGGAAAAGAAACATGATCGACACATCTCAATGACATCCTTCACTGATCGGTGCTCCAACACTTCATCTGTAACATTAAGAAAAAAGAAGGCATTGTACTTTTGCACTAGACAGACTTAACAAGCAATGTGTTTATACGGTGACAGGTCAACAAGAAAATACCTAGATACTCTGTCACGTCTTAGAGCGTGGTTTTGCTATGCGCGTCTGTTTTCGAGACCCAAAGCACAACTTCACAAGCAAAAGGAAATAAATACATTAACATACCTCACTGATGACTGCACCAGTACTCAAGAATAACATGTCCCCACGTGACTATTAATGCACAGAATTTTTACCAGAAGTAAAAAAGTAATACTTCTGTCCGCACACAAAATCACACTAAGACTTATCCTAACACAGATGCTGTGGGCGGTATGTTTACCCGTTCACAGCATATCAAACAGGGTGCACGAACAACTACTGATTGGTTAGGAGCACAGAATGAAACTTACTCTTGTCTAAATGTCTGAGGTTAGACATATAACGCTAGACAAACCAATGAAAATCTACTGAATAAATACTTTCATGTTTCATTCAAGTCTGTTAATTTCTGTTTGGACTGGATTTCGTATTTCTGCGATATCTGTCCCATCATTTCTCCACCCTCTTCGTTGGCCTTTCACAGTATTTGGCTGACGGAATCTATCACCATTGTTTCCTAGACTCTGATTACGCCAGTTGCTTCTCTGCTTCTGACACCAGCTGTCATCGCCCCTTTAACCAAAATTCTCGCTCGCGAACTCATCCTCATGTGAATTAGTGTACTGGTGCCCAGGTTCTCTCTTCTGTCCTCCCTCACATACTCGTCCAGATTCGTTAGAATCAATTTGAATTCTTATAGATCACCCTTCTGGGCACAGAGCAGTAACCTCCTCTGTTCCGTCGGCATAATATGGATGAAGAGCAGTATCAGCTCGCCACCAATCATGTGTTTAAAAGAGTACGTCGGACATGTCCGGAATCGCACTGCTGTCAGTAGCAGAACTTTTATGATGCTTACGCACAATCGATTTTGTTCCGCGGTTGACCAATACCGTTTCATAACTTCCCTATCAAACTCTTCAAAAGTTCTGCAATCTCTTCTTAATGGCAAACTCTCGTTCAATTATTTCGCAGCTCGTATGCTGGTCATAAACTCTAAGTTCAGCTGAACCTCCACGCTTTTGATAAGCTATCCATCAACTGTCCGATAGATGCTTTCATGTAAATATCTCCGCCAGCGGTCTACGTGAGAAATTTTCGTAGCGAAAACAAATTGTAGTCTCGTAATCTTTCCCGGTGACGGGCGCAGCCTCTGACGCAACGCCTGTCCCTCTTGCCATAGGCCTCGCCTGCACTGGCGTCACTGGCCTAAGATGTCTTACAGTTACCTTTTTTCGGGTATGTGCTGCAGAATTCTTTCTACATATGACACCGCCGGCGCTACGGTTCATGATCTCACACCCTCCATCTGTAATCTGTCCACATCTCGTCGCAGAGTGACAAATTCCTCAGTGTAGGAGAAGTGAACAACTTCAATGACATCAGACACGATCTGCTCCTCTAAACTTTGCACCCTTTGCTAATATGAGGAGTTTACGTCCTCGACTTACTTCTTTAACGAGTCCAAGCCCGATTCAGCCGGTCGCAGCCTAGACACATAGTTCCCTACATCTTCATTACGTCGTCCAACTTCTCGTTCACTGACCGTAAACTAGTATCGAATTTTCTACATAGTTTTGATAAGGACTGGGTCCATAACAGTGATAAAGTTATTGAATGTTGCCATTCCGCTGAGGCTGCACCGAAAATCTTTATTGTGTATATATCACGACTGCAATTTCAACATTTTGTCATCATCAGGTGGTCTGGATGCAACCAGCCCCCCACTTCACCCCCTCCTCCCCCCCTCCCACCCAATAAAAAAATTACACGATGTTCACATGCTCGACCATAATGAAAAAGAATGTATAATTACATACGAGCGGTAACGGTACACACTTAACAACATGATGTTGTCATGTACGGCAACATGGTACCGAACATTTTAAAACAACACATGGTGGTGTAGATCCGTCCATTATCTAGAACACCACGCGAGAATACATATTATTACCACAGGTTTAAAAATGGCAAACACTTGATATAATGATAAAACCTATGTTCACAACAGACTCATGAGGCAAGTCTCATGTAACCAGCGTGGTGGAAGAAATACAAATCTCGGAAAAGTGTAAAAGATCTAACAGATTGTGAACATGAACCTGAGAGCGGAAATACGCTAGTCAAACAGAGACAACATCATGTTTCTGAACATGTATACAGAAAGGAACAGAAATGAAAAAATGTGTTAATTAAAATGGAGTTGAAAGGGAGGGCTGGAGAGGAGGAGGAAGAGGAGACGACGACAACAGCAACGACAATGATGACGACCGATTGCTTCCAGATCATCTGACGATGACAACATGTTGAAATTGTAATCGTGATATATAAACAATAAAGAGTTTTGGTACAGACTAAGCGGAATGACGACTTTCAGTTTCTACGCAGTGCTTCAGTCTCTCTTCTAAGACGCTATCGGACTGTGCTTATTGTCTGTCTAACTCTGCTGTCCTTCTACCGTCTTCTCCTTGCTGTCTCTGCTCTTTCTGTCCGCTTCTCCTGTCGTTCTACCTGCTTCTGCTTGTTCTAAGATCCGCCTAATCCAGAATGGAGTGTAACCCACGGTTCCAGAGTTTTAATTGCTCTGTGCTGTGGTAGTTTCCATTTTGTGAACTGTACTAGTCTCACATTGTCCGTAAATAGTGTGGTTTCCAAAGTCTCGGGTGATGGGATTCACATTAATGCCTTCCCCCCGGGAAGTTCCGATAGGAGTTCTAGGGATCCATATAAACTTCTTGACTAATTATCTTTCTTGTCTCTCTTGAAAGAGCTTCCTAACAAATAAAGTAAAAGAACTGGCTCTTAAAGACTGGGAAATATTGCTCCTGTAAATTTATCAAATAAAAAATAACCCCAATCAAATGAAAAATTTTTATACGCAAATATCTTCACATGCAACACAAGGTATATAAATCCAACCCCCAGACTACACGCACAGAAAAATACACATATCAAATAAGTTTTCCAGAACTCCTGATGATAGACGTTGACTGTGGATATTGTATCACAGGCACATTCACTTTCACTGTTCAGAGACGTCACTAAACCCTCCCAAAGATGTAAACAACCATGCATGAGCAACACCTATTAGACGGAGGGGTCCGACAGCCGATCAGTTCCAGTCATTCCACCAGGAAGGAAGTACACGGCTCGTGTTGTCTGTAGTTTAACCATACCTGGACGGTTAATACCGCTGTTCGATCGCGTACGCATTGTTACTTTAAGCCAGAAGGTCTTTTAACAAGGGAAGTGTCCAGGCGTCTCGGAATGAACCAAATTGATATTGTTCGGACATGCAGGAGATAAGAGAGACAGAAACTGTCGATGACATGCCTCGCACAGGCCGCCCAAGGGCTACTACTGCAGTGGATGTACGCTATCTACGGATTATGGCTCGGAGGAATCCTGACAGCAACGCCACGATGTTGAATAATGCTTTTCGTGCAGCCACAGGGCGTGATGTTAAGACTCAAACTGTGCGTAATAGGCTGCATGATGCGCAACTTCACTCCCAACATTCATGGCAATGTCCATCGTTGCAACCACGACACCATGCAGTGCTGTACAGATGGACCCAACAACATGCCGAATGGACCGCTCAGGATTGCCATCACGTTCTCTTCATCGATGAGTGTCTCATATGCCTTCAACCAGACAATCGTCGGAGACGTATTTGGAGGCAACCTGGTCAGGCTGAACGCCTTAGACACACTGTCCAGCGAGTGCAGCAAGGTGGAGATTCCGTGCTGTTTTGGGGTGGCATTATATGGGGCCGACGTACGCCGCTGGTGGTCATAGAAGGCGCCGTAACGGCTGTACGGTACATGAATGACATCCTCCGACCGGTAGTGCAACCATATCAGCAGCATATTGGCGAGGCATTCGTCTTCATGGTTGCGCCCCCCATCATGCACATCTTATGAATGACTTCCTTCAGGATAACGACATCACTCGACTAGAGTGCCCAGCATGTTCTCTAGACATGAAACCTATCGAACGTGCCTGCGATGGATTGGAAATGGGTGTTTATGGACGACGTGACCCACCGACCACTCTGAGGAATCTACGCCGAATCGCCGTTAGAGCATGGGACAATCTGGACCAACAGTGCCTTGACGAACTTGTGGATAGTATGCCACGACAAATACAGGCATGCATCAATGCAAGAGGACGTGCTACTGAGTATTAGAGGTAGCGGTGTGTACAGCAATCTGGATCACCACCTCTGAAGGTCTCAGTGTGTGGTGGTACAAGATGCAGTGTGTCATTTTCATGAACAATAAAAAGGGCGGAAATAATGTTTATGTTGATCTCTATTCCTGTTTTCTGTACAGGTTCCGGAACTCTCGGAACCGAGGTGATGCAAAACTTTTTTTATGTGTGTACAAGGAAATCACGGTTCATATGTGCCAAGCTAGCCATGCCTATGCTGCGGCCACAGTTGATTTTCACGGAGAAAGGATTACTAGCAAATCGTCGCTACAACTTGCGCATTCTAGGATACGCTTTACTGTGACGCTCTGGCAACAGAACACAGACGAAACCGAAGGAAAGAATGCTGGTACGATCGATATGAAAGTGAAGCGTTTGTTTCTAAGCCAAGTCTAGTGGAAAACTGACAACAAGATAGTGCAGGGCAATGTTCTTAAAAGCTGAGTAAATTAAGGTAAAAAATGATGCTAAGAGCTGTGGGAATTGCATTTTATTCCAAGACTGCAGAAAGGAAACGGAATAACACTCCATTTCGCAAATTCAACATAAACGAGACAAATATTGTATTCCAGGGATTGAGCATAAAAGACGCGTAAAAGAATTGGTGGTGGTGGTGGTGGTGGTGGTAGTTAGTGTTTAACGTCCCGTCGACAACGAGGTCATTAGAGACGGAGCGCAAGCTCGGGTTAGGGAAGGATTGGGAAGGAAATAGGCCGTGCCCTTTCAAAGGAACCATCCCGGCATTTGCCTGAAACGATTTAGGGAAATCACGGAAAACCTAAATCAGGATGGCCGGAGACGGGATTGAACCGTCGTCCTCCCGAATGCGAGTCCAGTGTGCTAACCACTGCGCCACCGTAAAAGAATTGGTTAACTATGAGCTGCATAGCGAATGGACGGATTGTGCTGAAGCCTGAACGACACTTAACATTTTCTAAGAACAGCGTGTGGGCGCCAGTTGGAACGAGACGAAAGTCGGGACACGAACAGAATTGTACATCTAAGTTCTCTCACCTGAGCTGCCCACAATTTCCAACCTCCTCTTGGAGGGGTGACTGAACGCCACTGCCAGTATGACAAGCGAGACCGTCCGTTAACCCGAAGGATACTGAGACTCTTCTCACTCAAGCCGTAGAAAGACGCATATTATGATTCATCAGGTTATTACTGGTATCAAACATTCTCTCTCCATTGGTTAATATCGTTGGTGCCACGTCTGCTGGTAGGGGTGATACTTCGAAACGGACAGTCCATAAATTGGAGGGAAAGCAAAGATTTCACGTTCAGGTACCCACAGATGACGAATGAGGGGGCCGGTGGCACCGTGCCTACTGCAGTGGGTCAGCACCGGGCCTGCCAATAATAACAGTTCGGGAAACAGTACCTTGCTGCGAAAGCTGGGCGCTTCTCTGGTTTTGATACACAGTGAAAGCCTCTTGCTGACCAAACGATGCACTGAAATGCACACCAGACTCACTTCCTTCCTATGACACACTAGTTAACTTTCCACACACAGTAAATTATCAAGTAATCGTAACAGAGCTGAAATAAAAATCACAAAGCGATATGTGACAATCATATTCCAGCAGCTGGATCGGACAGATGTCTATGAGGTACTACAGAGATAACGGTCTCCTTTTAGTTGTCTTTCTAGCAGGAGTTTACCGTCGGTTAGCGGAGCAAGAAGGATCAAAGGACAGACGCAGATAATTAGTGGTCTATATCGTTGACGTCAGTGTGTTGTAGAATTATGGAACAGGCTTTCTGCTCACGTATTACAACGTTTTTGGGGAACGAAAATCTCCTGTATAAAAATCAGCTTGGCTTCCGCAGGCAGAGATTTTGCGAAACTCAGCTCGCTATGTTCGTCTATGAGACTCGGAGCGCCGTAGACGTGAGCGGCCAGGTTGATGTTGTGTTCTTTTATTTTAGGAAGACATATGATACACTCCCGCACTGTCATTTAACGAACAAAACACTAGCTTACGAGCAGCAGATCAGATTTTTTACTGAATTTAGGATTTCGTTGTAGTTAGAACTCGACACGTCACTCTTAATGGGACAGAGTCGACGGGTGTAAAGGTAATTTCAGGAGTTCCACGTGATGATGTGATAGGACAATTAATATTTGTAACTAATAATCATCATCATAAACTAAAGGCTATGCCTCGTCGATTTAGCCACGTCCCTCTTTCCATTGTCATCCTCTTCAAGTCGTCATACGATTTTATCCCCATATCTTCTTTGACGTTGTAAGGTGTCAGGCAAATCCAACACCTTCCATGAAAAGACTGACATGATAAGCAAATCCAGCAGTATGTCACATACCTCCGAATAAATTGTGACATTAAATTAACCAAAGTAATACGATTAACGAGTGAGCAAATGCATGTCATACCTTCCCACCGTGAAACAGACGCAGTTCCGAAGGAGAAATGAGAACAGAAGCCGAGAGCAGAACCGTGTTAAGTTAGAAGGCCCTACGATAAGGGACGGACACCCACGTCGCCAGCCAACCGCCAGGACCTCCCCTCAGCCCATGTTAAAAGATAGAGCCCTCCAGAAGAACAGTATAGATCTTACAATAACACTAAAAGGGCCACACCAGCTGCAAGTTTTAGAGTGAGACTTTTTCGCGTCTCTGTTACGTTGCAAACGTTAAAAACAATGGCCCACCACGAAAAGTATAACGTTTCTGATTGGATAGACAGAATTTTGTTGGCGGATCTTAAGCTTAACATTGAGACCCTGAATGGTCAGTTGAAAACGCAACCAGATACCTTTTTTTAAACCAACTTCGATAAATTGCAGTAAGCAGTAATTAGGTGAGAGTTGCTTCTGAGACGGCGGGCTGTATGGAGCTGTGCCGCCCGCCGCCCCCTGAAACTGCCTGACTAACAACAAAGTAATGAACGCACGCGATGCCGCATAACAGCGCATAAATATTCACTCATAACTGCACAAGTCTCATCTGTTACACCCCCTTTTTACGTAATACTAGTGGCGATCGTCAACTAAATCTCATGGTGTTCACATTTGCCACTTGAAGTAAAAATCTGAAACGCGATGATTTTTCTGTTATGTAATTATTGAGAAGCCACATCAACCATAGTAATTTACGACAAGTTAGATAAGTAATTAAAGATAATTGAGGGTCACTGTAGATAATTGTGATAGTTTTCTCTTTTGTGAAACTTAATTTAAACCTAGATTATAGATGTGATATGGCATAGGTCATCCTTCGATCCATTGTAGAATATTCGTTCACATTTTTGTTGAACGCAGTTGGTTTTTATCATCCTGTATTAAAACATTTCCTTTTATCAATGGTGCAATTTATAAACAATGTTTTGTAACTAGAATAAAATTTCCAATGGTAAACTTAATTGCTTTTTCGACGTTATTTTACCAGCTAACTAAAAATAGGAAACCCTTGAACCCCTTCCACTAAATTTAGTTACTATTAAGATTCTTTCACAGGGAGTGCAGTGGAGCTGACGCTGAAATTATTAAGTATTTGGTTATATCGTCGCTAGTTTCACTGAACTCTTCTGAACTCTACATGTCATGTGTGGTTGGCGTCTCCTTACCAGCAACAGGTCCCAGGTTCAAACTAGTCAATTCCCTAAAAAACACGCCCAGAGTGTCGTTGCTCGAAAGTGGTAGGGAGACACGACTTAGAACAAACAGACACCACGCAGAATGTTAGAATGTTATTAAAATACGTTGCTCTTGGCCTGCCTCTTGGTTTTTCCCTAAAACTTTTCCTTCATTCCTACATTCTTTAGGAACTGGTTGTGTCTCATTATGTTCCCTATCATTTTTTATTTTCTTCTTCCTATATAATTTAGCAGCGTTCTGTTCTCATTCACTTCTCTTAAGACTTGTTCATTACTTTTTCTGTGTACCCAGCTTGTTTTCATCACTCTTCTCCAGATCCACATTTCCATTGCTTCCAGTCCATTTTTCTCTTCCTTTCCCAGAGTCCAAGCACCACATCCGTATGTTAAGACACTCACTTTTGGCAAACTTTTTCCTACTTTCTAGGCTTATATGATTGTCTGTTAGTAAATTCCTTTTATTTTGGAAAGCTTGCTTTGCCAAGGTTATTTTTCTCTTTGTATCTGTGATTATGCTTCCCTAACAACAGAAGTTCTCAACCTGCTCTAGATCATCATCTTCTAGTTTAATATTAACTTTACCATTTTCTTTTGTCTTCCCTACTACCATAGTTTTTGTTTTCTTCTTATTTATTTTTAGGTAAATTCTCTTAGGATTTCGGTAAATTTTAGCAACTCCATTTCCATTACTGAGTCAGCAAGTACTACTACTATGTTGTTGTTGTTGTTGTGGTCTTCAGTCCTGAGACTGGTTTGATGCAGCTCTCCATGCTACTCTATCCTGTGCAAGCTTCTTCATCTCCCAGTACCTACTGCAACCTACATCCTTCTGAATCTGCTTAGTGTACTCATCTCTTGGTCTCCCTCTACGATTTTTACCCTCCACACTGCCCTCCAATGCTAAATTTGTGATCCCTTGATGCCTCAAAACATGTCCTACCAACCGATCCCTTCTTCTAGTCAAGTTGTGCCACAAACTTCTCTTCTCCCCAATCCTATTCAATACCTCCTCATTAGTTACGTGATCTATCCACCTTATCTTCAGTATTCTTCTGTAGCACCACATTTCGAAAGCTTCTATTCTCTTCTTGTCCAAACTAGTTATCGTCCATGTTTCACTTCCATACATGGCTACACTCCAAACAAATATTTTCAGAAATGACTTCCTGACACTTAAATCTATATTCGATGTTAACAAATTTCTCTTCTTCAGAAACGCTTTCCTTGCCATTGCCAGTCTACATTTTATATCCTCTCTACTTCGACCATCATCAGTTATTTTACTTCCTAAATAGCAAAACTCCTTTACTACTTTAAGTGTCTCATTTCCTAATCTAATTCCCTCAGCATCACCCGACTTAATTCGACTACATTCCATTATCCTCGTTTTGCTTTTGTTGATGTTCATCTTATATCCTCCTTTCAAGACACTGTCCATTCCGTTCAACTGCTCTTCCAAGTCCTTTGCCGTCTCTGACAGAATTACAATGTCATCGGCGAACCTCAAAGTTTTTACTTCGTCTCCATGAATTTTAATACCTACTCCAAATTTTTCTTTTGTTTCCTTTACTGCTTGCTCAATATAAAGATTGAATAACATCGGGGAGAGACTACAACCCTGTCTCACTCCTTTCCCAACCACTGCTTCCCTTTCATGCCCCTCGACTCTTATGACTGCCATCTGGTTTCTGTACAAATTGTAAATAGCCTTTCGCTCCCTGTATTTTACCCCTGCCACCTTTAGAATTTTAAAAAGAGTATTCCAGTCAACATTGTCAAAAGCTTTCTCTAAGTCTACAAATGCTAGAAACGTAGGTTTGCCTTTTCTTAATCTTTCTTCTAAGATAAGTCGTAAGGTCAGTATTGCCTCACGTGTTCCAACATTTCGACGGAATCCAAACTGATCCTCCCCGAGGTCCGCATCTACCAGTTTTTCCATTCGTCTGTAAAGAATTCGCGTTAGTATTTTGCAGCTGTGACTTATTAAACTGATAGTTCGGTAATTTTCACATCTGTCAGCACCTGCTTTCTTTGGGATTGGAATTATTACATTCTTCTTGAAGTCTGAGGGTATTTCGCCTGTCTCATACATCTTGCTCACCAGCTGGTAGAGTTTTGTCATGACTGGCTCTCCCAAGGCCGTCAGTAGTTCTAATGGAATGTTGTCTACTCCGGGGGCCTTGTTTCGACTCAGGTCTTTCAGTGCTCTGTCAAACTCTTCACGCAGTATCGTATCACCCATTTCGTCTTCATCTACATCCTCTTCCATTTCCATAATATTGTCCTCAAGTACATCACCCTTGTATAAACCTTCTATATACTCCTTCCACCTTTCTGCCGTCCCTTCTTTGCTTAGAACTGGGTTGCCATCTGAGCTCTTGATATTCATACACGTGGTTCTCTTCTCTCCAAAGGTCTCTTTAATTTTCCTGTATGCAGTATCTATCTTACCCCTAGTGAGATAAGCTTCTACATCCTTACATTTGTCCTCTAGCCATCCCTGTTTAGCCATTTTGCACTTCCTGTCGATCTCATTTTTGAGACGTTTGTATTCCTTTTTGCCTGCTTCATTTACTGCATTTTTATATTTTCTCCTTTCATCAATTAACTTCAATATTTCTTCTGTTACCCAAGGATTTCTAGCAGCCCTCGTCTTTTTACCTACTTGATCCTCTGCTGCCTTCACTACTTCATCCCTCAGAGCTACCCATTCTTCTTCTACTGTATTTCTTTCCCCTATTCCTGTCAATTGTTCCCTTATGCTCTCCCTGAAACTCTGTACAACCTCTGGTTCTTTCAGTTTATCCAGGTCCCATCTCCTTAATTTCCCACCTTTTTGCAGTTTCTTCAGTTTTAATCTACAGTTCATAACCAATAGATTGTGGTCAGAGTCCACATCTGCCCCTGGAAATGTCTTACAACTTAAAACCTGGTTCCTAAATCTCTGTCTTACCATTATATAATCTATCTGATACCTTTTAGTATCTCCAGGGTTCTTCCACGTATACAACCTTCTTTCATGATTCTTAAACCAAGTGTTACCTATGACTAAGTTGTGCTCTGTACAAAATTCTACTAGGCGGCTTCCTCTTTCATTTCTTAGCCCCAATCCATATTCACCTACTATGTTTCCTTCTCTCCCTTTTCCTACACTCGAATTCCAGTCACCCATTACTATTAAATTTTCGTCTCCCTTCACTACTATATCATCTGCAAAACAGATAAAGTGTATTCTTTCCCCATTAATTTTAACTCCTTTGGTTATTCTTTTCAAATTTTCAATGGTTTTTTTTCAATAAATAAGTTGAAAAAATATGGTGATAAAGGGCATCCTTGCCTTTCTCCCCTCCTAATTTTTGCTTTCTTCTTCACACCATTCACTTCTATCTCTGCTTCCTGCCTTTTATACAGGTTCCAGATTAATCTCCTGACCCTCCAAACAAGATTTATTTCCTTCATTGTTCGGAATAACAATTTCCAATTAACCATGTCAAATGCTTTTTGTAAATCTATAAAGGTGAAGTAGGCTTTCCTATTAACTCGAATTCGTCTTTCTAATACCATCCTCAGAGCTAGTATTGCCTCTCTAGTTCCTTTTCCGAATCTGATTCCAAATTGGTCTTCTCCTAGGTTTGCCTCAATTTTCTATTTTATTCAATTTTTTATTATGTTTAACATTTTTGAAGAGTGGGGTAGTAAGGAGATGGTTCTAGTAATATACTAGCTTTTTGCCCGCGGCTTCGCCCGCATAGGCGCATTTCACATACATTGCGCACCTCTCCCCTCCCCCTCCCCCCCTTCTGTCTGTGCATCTCCTCTTAACGTCCCTCTCTGTCTAGCTCCGCCTTCCGCTTTTCTCTGTCCATGTCCTCCTCCTTCCTCTCTCTGTCTATCTCCTCCTCATTACAGAATTATCCGTACCACTGTACAATACGTACCCCATAATTCTTAATATCTAAGCTTACTGCTGTAAAAAATAGCCAATGCCTTTCAGGAAGAGCCGTATGTGGAAGATGTCTTCCATCTAATGATGATGTAAATGTCGAAAAGTTTAATGGGAAAAATAAAGTATTATAACTCATGCAGATATTACATTTTTCTTCATTTTATCTTTATCTGCCAAAGAATACATAATGGAGATATGAAAGTGCTGTTACCTCGACCTGTCTGAATTCGTAGTTGCAGGGTAGTGGCTATTAGAGTAGCAAAAAGACACCCACAGTGGGCGCAGTGTTCGGCGAAATGGTCTGTGATTCCATTTTGGCCACCATATAAAATACTTAAAATACTAGCATACTAAAACAAAAGACGTTTCGTTCGTTTTACATCGTCCTTCTTCAAGGAGCACTCTGGCCGTTGCAACGAGTCGACAAATTATCAGGTCGTCACATTGGTCACTTCAGTATTCTGTGTGTGTGTGTGTGTGTGTGTATGTGTGTGTAACGTAGCTGAAATAAGATTGGGCAGTTCTGATAATCCTGACTTGCAACGATTTGCAATTCTGTGTTGCATGGAGCAAGTGTTGAAGTACAAGGTGTCAAAAGATTAGTCCGATTTCACAAGACTATGCATATAGGACGACTATGTTTTTGTTTCCAAAAGAGCTGTACGATTTTACAAACCCATTTCTTTTACATACATGCACAAAAAACCTCGCAGCTCATGTCACAATTGCGTTTAGAATCAAAATTTTCATTTATCTTTCTCAAATGTTCAACGTTCTCTCTACTGGACGCACGGAAAATACTTACACTATGGTCAGACTCGTCCCACTATTTTTTACGAGGGGCGTTCAATAAATAATGCAAACGCATTTTTTTCTGGAAGCAGGTTGCCTTTGTTCAGGATTCCTACAAACCATGCTATTCCCTACTCTTTTAGCTACAAAGTCCTACTTTTTAACATAATCTCAGTCCAATGTGACAGCGTCACTCCACCTTACTGAGAGGGTCTGTATGCCCGCCTTGTACCACTCTTCCGTTCGACGTCGGAGTCAACGTCCTGCTGCATCAATAACCTCCCCATCATCCACGTACTCCTTCCAGCAGAGTGCATCCTTCTTTGGGTCAGACAGATGGAAGTCGGAAGGTCTGAGATCCGAGCTGTATAGTGGATGAGGAAGAAAAGTTCAAAAACATGGCTCTGAGCACTATGGGACTTAACATCTGAGGTCATCAGTCCCCTAGAATTTAGAACAACTTAAATGTAACTAACCTAAGGACTTCACACACATCCACGCCCTAGGCAGGATTCGAACCTGCGATCGTAGCGGTCGCGCGGCTCCAGACTGTAGCACCTAGAACCGCTCGGCCACTATGGCCGGCTAGAAAAGTTCAATGAAGTTTTGTAAGCTCCTCTCGGGTGTATAGACTTGTGTGAGGCCTTGCGTTGTCATGGAGAAGTAGAAGTTCGTTCGCATTTTTTGTGGCGATGAACACACTGAAGTCGTTTCTTCAGTTTCCTGAGGGCAGCATAATACACTTCAGAGTTGACCGGTGCAACATGTGGGAGGACATCAAACAGAATAACCTTTCAGATCCCCAAAAGATCGTCCTGACTTTACTGGCTGAGGGTGTGGCTTTGAATTTTTTTTTCTTCGGAGGAGAGGTGGTGTGGCGCCATTTCACCGACTGGTGCTTTGTTTCTGGCACGAAATGGTGAACTTACATTTCATCCTCCGTTACGAAGTTCGCCAAAAATGCCATGCAATTTGAAAGCTAGCGGTACGTATAGCGCCGCCACTTATTGGACTTCACGAAACTACAGGGTATTCCACTGATCGTGACCGGGCCAAATATCTCACGAAATAAGCGTCAAACGTAAAAACTACAAAGAACGAAACTTGTCTAGCTTGAAACGGGAAACCATATGGCGCTATGGTTGGCCCACTAGATGGCGCTGCCATAAGTCAAACGGATATCAACTGAGTTTTTTAAAAATAGGAACCCCCATTTTTAGAACATATCCTTGTAGTACGAAAGAAATATGAATGTTTTAGTTGGACCACTTTTTTCGCTTTGTGCTAGATGGCGCTGTAATAGTCACAAACATAAGGCTTACCATTTCAGACGAACACTTGGTAACAGGTAGGTTTTTTAGTTAAAATACAGGACGTAGGTGCATTTGAACATTTTATTTCGGATGTTCCAATGTGATATATGTACCTTTCTGAACATATCGTTTCTGAGAACGCATGCTGTTACAACGTGATTACCTGTAAATACCACATTAATGCAATAAATGCTCAAAATGATGTAGTCAACCTCAATGCATTTGGCAATAAGTGTAACGACATTCCTCTCAACAGCGAGTAGTTCGCCTTCCGTAATGTTCGCACATCCATTGACAATGCGCTGATGCATGTTGTCAGGTGTTGTCGGTGGATCACGATAGCAAATATCCTTCAACTTTCCCCACAGAAAGAAATCGGGGGCTGTCCGATCCAGTGAACGTGCGGGCCATGGTATGGTGCTTAGACGACCAATCCATCTGTCATGAAATATACTATTCAATACCGCTTCAACCGCACGCGAGCCATATGCCAGAAGACATCCATCATGTTGGAAGTACATCGTCATTCTGTCATCCAGTGAAACGTCTTGTAGTAACATCGGTAGAACATTACGCAGGAAATCAGTATACATTGCACCATTTAGATTGCCATCGATAAAATGGGGGCCAATTATCCTTCCTCCCATAATGTCGCACCATACATTAACCCGCCAAGGTCGCTGATGTTCCACTCGTCGCAGCCATCGTGGATTCTCCGTTGCCCAATAGTGCATATTATGCCGGTTTACGTTACCGCTGTTGGTGAACGACGCTTCGTCGCCAAATAGAACGCGTGCAAAAAATCAGTCATCGTCCCGTAATTTCTCTTGTGCCCAGTGGCAGAACTGTACACGACGTTCAAAGTCGCCGCCATGCAATTCCTGGTGCATAGAAATACAGTACGGGTGCAATGGATGTTGATGTAGCATTCTCAACACCGACGTTTTTGAGATTCCCGATTCTCGCACAATTTGTCTGCTACTGATGTGCGGATTAGCCGTGACATCAGCTAAAACACCTACTTGGGCATCATCATTTGCTGCAGGTCGTGGTTGACATTTCACATGTGGCTGAACACTTCCTATTTACTTAAAAAACGTAACTATCCGGCGAACGGTCCGGATACTCCTATGATGTAGTCCAGGATACCGAGCAGCATACATAGCACTCGCCCGTTGGGCATTTTGATCACAATAGCCACACATCAACTCGATATCAACCTTTTCCGCAGTTGGTAAACGGTCTTTTTTTCCTTCATCGTTATTTTCATACCTATACAAATCAGGTAGGCTGTCAGCTGTATGCTACGCCGCTCTTCAGCTATAGTGTTGACAATAACAGAAAACAGAATGAAGAATCAGAATGAACATAGCGACGGGCAAAAAATAGTGGTCACAGATACACAAAAAACACCGAGCCGTTCACACTCGACGATAACGACACTGAAAACACGTTGACACGGCGCACAGAACACTGATGAATCCCACGGCACAAGTGAACGTAGAAGCGTGACGGCGAATACTAAAAACCCGAAACGACATCACACACACATGAAACTGATGGCTGTGACGTCCGGCGGGCGAAAGTTCACAGATCATGTATGAGTCCGGGGACCTGCCAAGGGGGAGGAAAGAGGAATCGGAGGGAGAGGGGTGAGCAAGAATGCCAATGGCGGAGGAGACGGAGGAAAAAAAGGAGGAAGGGCTGGAGGGGAAGCCTGGGGGAGGAGTGGGGAGAAATGGAGGAGGAAGGGAAAGGGGGGAGAAGGGAGGGAGGGAGGGTGCCGAAAGGAAAGGATACAGGAAGTGGGGGTGGAGAGGATCAAAGTTGATAGGCGGGTTAGATGGAGGGGAGGAGGTCATCATCAGGGAGGGGGAGCTGGCAGAAGCCACCTTGGGAGAGGGTATGGAGGGTGGAGAGATGAAGACCGGGTGGGACATGGGAATACAGGCGCGGCAGCGGGCAGGGGTGGGAGAGGATGGGTAAGACAAGCGGGTGGGGAGGATCGAGTTTACGGGAGGTGTATAGGATCCGAATCCTTTCAAGGAAAAGGAGGCGGTGGGGGAATGGAATGAGGTCGTTCAGGATCCGCATGGGGGAGGGTAGATGGATGTCATAGGCGAGGCGGAGAGCATGGCGTTCAGGATTTGAAGGGATTTATAAAAGGTAGGGGGGGGGGCGGAGATGCAGGCTGAATGGGCATAACAAAGGATAGGGCGGATGAGGGATTTATAGGTGTGGAGTATGGTGGAGGGATCGAGCCCCATGTACAGCCAGAAAGGAGCTTGAGGAGACGTAGTCGGGAGCGTGCCTTGGCTTGGATTGTCTGGAGATGGGGGGTCCAGGAGAGGCGACGGTCGAGGGTGACGCCAAGGTACTTAAGGGTGGGAGTGAGGGCGATAGGACGGCCATAGATGGTGAGATAGAAATCAAGGAGGCGGAAGGAAGGGGTGGTTTTGCCTACAATGATCGTCTGGGTTTTGGAGGGATTGACTTTTAGCAAGCACTGGTTGCACCAAATGGTGAACCGGTCAAGATGGGGTTGGAGAAGGTGTTGGGAGCGCTGCAGGGTGGGGGCAAGGGCAAGGAAGGCGGTGTCATCGGCAAACTGGAGAAGGTGGACGGGGGGTGACGGCGGCGGCATGTCCGCTGTGTATAAAAGGTACAGAAGGGGGGAGAGGACGGAGCCTTGGGGCACACCGGCGGAGGGAAAAAAGGTGTAGGAGTCCGTGTTATGGATGGTGACGCAGGAAGGACGGTGGGAGAGAAAGGAGCCGATCAGACGGACGTAGTTAATGGGAAGGGCGAAGGTTTAGAGCTTGAAGAGGAGACCGGAATGCCATACGCGGTCATAAGCACGTTCGAGGTCCGGTAAACGGTCCATTTTAACACAGTGTATCACGAAGCAAATACCGTCCGCACTGGCACAATGTTACGTGATACCACGTACTTATACGTTTGTGACTATTACAGCGCCATCCATCACAAAGTGAAAAAAGTGGTCCAACTAAAACATTCATATTTCTTTACGTACTACACGAATATGTAATAAAAAAAGGGGGGTTCCTAATTATAAAGACACAGTTGATATCCGTTCGACCTATGGCAGCGCCATGTAGCGGGCCAACCATAGCGCCGTCTGGTTTCCCCCTTCAAACTAGACGAGTTTCGTTCTTTGTAGTTATTTTTTTGTTTGATGCTTATTTCGTAAGATATTTGGCCCGGTCACTACCAATGGACCACCCTGTATAGAGGCTGATATGTCTCACAGCAATTCCGCATTTTCTCAGCCGAAATTGAGCGAGAAAAAATGTGTTGCATTACTTACTGAACGCCCATCGTAGCATGTCTGGAGTTATTTCATTCACTGCTGCTGCTGTGCTGTGACGCAGTTCACCCAGAAGTGGTTAGAAAGGGTGGCACGTAGATGGAATCTTTCACAGACCCCCGCGATAAAAAAGAATTACATACCGTGAGATCAAGCGCCGTTGGAAGCTAGTGGTGCAGCGCTAGATCTACACGCCCCTCCGATATAGGAGGTTTAGTACCGGTCTCTTGACAGAAATGACGCCGTGAAGATGAAACTGAATCGCACCGGTTGATATGGAGAACGCAAAACGTCTTCTGTTCCGTTTACGTCTCGACTGGACGCACGCTGGGTAATGCACGAGTGCGCGACCGAGATAGCTTCTCGAGGGAGGCTCTGCCGACAACCACTTGAACAACGGGCGCCAAGATAAACTCCGAGTTTCGGTGCGTAGCTTAAAATATACATTTAGCTTCTATGTTAACTCTTGTAGAAAATATAGTCAAGTGAAACGGATGACTCTTTTTAAAATACTTTGCATTTGTGATGGGAGCACTTGCCTTGGCTCTAGGGCACGCAGAGAGAAATTAACAGCGCAGGGTGGTGCAATTGCTGGCAACGGGGGCCCTAAAACCGAGCAAGTGGTGCCAGGTTCGCCTGCGCAGACACCGGCGGGCCGGGCCAGATGTGCTCACTTTGTCCTCATCTGCCTCTGCACGCATGCCGGCAGGGCTTCGTCACCGCAGGTGGATTTACCAAATCTGCGTCTACGCGACTACAAAGGCTACTGATGGTATCTACCAATACGCTGTGGCCCATACAAAGATTTAGGTCTTACGAAACTCTTTGTGGCGTCTACGGAATATAGAGTGCTGACAAGATGATCCTCCAGTTGATGCATAGCCCTCCATCCCTAAAATTTTGTTACTGTCGTTTTCAGTCCGAAGACTGGTTTGTTGTAGCTCTCCAAACTAGTCTTTTCGGTGCGAATTTCTGCAAACGACTACTGCCAATATCCTCTTAAACCTGCTTGCTGTAGTCAAGCGCTACTTTCCGTCTACAATTTTTACCTTCCGTTACCCAACGGAAGCAGGATAGACACCGACTGGAAGTGCAGCACAGAAATTAAAACAAGGATAGCAATGGCAAAAGAGGCATTTTATAAGAAAAACAGAATTTTCTACAGCAGTCTGGACAGAGAACCGAGGAAAAGACTCATAAAATGTTTTGGATAGAGTGTTCTTCTGTATGGCGCTGAAACATGGACTTTCTACAGCAGTCTGCACAGAGAACTGAGGAAAAGACTCATAAAATGTTTTGTTTGGAGTGTTCTTCTGTATGGCGTCGAAACATGGTCTTTGAGGAAGAAAGGCAGAGAAAGGCTGGAGGCTTCTGAGATGTGGACATGGCGGAGGATGGAAAGAATAAGTTGGATGGACAGAGTAAAAAAATGAAGAAGTACTGAGAAGAGTGGGAGAGAAAAGACAGTTACTAGAGGTAATAAAAAAGAAAATAAAGAAACTGGATTCGGCATATATGACGAAAGAATCAAGGACTGATAAAAACAGTTTTAGAAGGTTATGTAGAAGGGAAAAGGAAGCGAGGAAGGAAGGGATTTCAGATACTGGATGACGTGATGGACGGCACAACATACAGCAGCCTTAAGAAGGAAGCAATGGATAGCAGAAAATTTAGAGGCAAAGGACCTCCTAATATAGCAGAAAAATTGATGATGATAACTAAACGGACGATTCCTTGATACCTGAGGATGCGTCCTATCGTTTAGTCAAGTTGTACCATACATTTCTTCACCTCGCCCTCCTCCTCCCCCCCCCCCCCCCCCCGCCACAGATTCAGTACCTTCTCAATAGTAAACCGATATCCCTCTCTAATCGTCAGCATTCTCCTGTAGCTCCAAATGTCAAAAGCTTTCACTCTCGTCTTGTACGAAGTGTTTATCGCCACCGTTTCACTTTCACGCAAGGCTACACTCCAGACAAATACCTTTCAGAAAAGACTTCCAGCACTGAAATTTACATTCCATGTTCACAAATTTCACTTTCTCGGAAACGTTTGTCTTCTTCTTATTAGTTTGCTTTTTATATTCTCTCTACTGCGATTACTGTCTGTTATTTTGCTGCCTAAGGAGCAAAACTGATTTTATACTTTTAGTGTCTCCTTTCCTAATCTAACTGCCTCAGTATCGCCTAATTTAATTCGGGTACATTCTACCACCATTGTTTTACGTTTGTTGCTTTTCGAGACACTAGCCATTCCCTTCATTCGATAATTCAATTCCTTTGCCATCTCTGACAGAATTACAATGTCATATGCAAAATCTCAAGGAAATTTCTACTTGGTTTCCGTTACTGCTACTCAATGAGGCGATAACAGTAGGACAGGTTCCAGCCTTGTCTCTCTCCTTGTTTAACTATAGCTTCCTTTTCGTGTCCTTCGACTGTCCTCTGATTTCCGTGGAAGTTTTAGATATTCTTTTGCTGTATTTTATATTACTGCAGAATGCAGAAGAACTGCAAAAGGTGTCATAAGTGAAGAGAAAAATGGATGTGGAATAGCCGTAAAATAAGATATAGGTGAAAGGAACAATGAAGGAAGAGTGACTGTCGAGGTACACTTAAAACAGGTAATGAAGTTCCAGCAAGTATAATTTTTACACGAAGATCAAGTTCGAAAAAGTACACTGCATTGCTTATGTGGCTAGAAATATGAGTTCGGTCTAGTAATGATGTGTAGCGGCATGAAGTTTGGATCTGTAAAACGGAAAAAAAACAGTACGAGGAAATGCAAAAAATGATGAGAAAAAATTTGAACGTTTAGAGGATAAGGCAACTCAATTTTAGGGAGTAGATCATAGCAAGAAAGTATAAAAACTTTGAAAAATTTCTTTAGATACAAGTTAACCGGATATAAAACGAAGTATCTGCAAGGAATTTCAACGATGGTGTCAGTAATAAGTAATGTACTTACTGTCGATACGACGAATTCTTGAGTATTGCTCATCAGTCTGGGACATATTTGAGGTGGGATTAATACAAGAGAGTGCGGGAGATCGAACGAAGAGCGGTGCATTTCGCCACTGGATCGTTTCGTCGCCTAGAGAGAGTTGGGAAGATACTCAACAAACTCCAGGGGCTGACGTTACAAGAGAGGAGTTATACAGGGTGGTCCATTCATCGTGACCGGGCCACATATCTCACGAAATAAGCGTCAAACGAAAAAACTACAAAGAACGAAACTCGTCTATATTGAAGAGGGAAACCAGATGGCGCTAGGGTTGGCCCGCTAGATGGGGCTGCCATAGGTCAAACGGATATCAACTGCGTTTTTTTTTTTTTTAAATATATGAACCCCCATTTTGTATGACATATTCGTGTAGTACGTAAAGAAATGTTTTAGTAGGGCCACTTTTTACGTTTTGTGATAGATGGTGCTGTAACAGTCACAAACATATGGTTCAAAATTTTAGACGAACAGTTGGTAACAGGTAGGTTTTTTAAATTAAAATACACAACGTAAGTACGTTTGATCATTTTATTTCGGATGTTACAATGAGAACATGTACCTTTGTGAACTTATCATTTCTGAGAACGCGTGCTGTTACAGCGTGATTACCTGTAAATACCACATTAATGCAATAAATGCTCAAAATGATGTCCGTCAACGTTACTGCGTTTGGCAATACGTGTACCGACATTCCTCTCAACAGCGAGTAGTTCGCCTTCCATAATGTTCGCACATGCATTGACAATGCGCTGACGCATGTTGTTAGGCCTTGTCGGTGGTTCACGATAGCAAATATGTAAGGTGCCAGGCAAATCCAACACCTAACATGAAAACCCTGACATGATAAGCAAATCCAGTAGTGTGTCATATAGCTCCGAATAAATCGTGACATCAAATTAACCAAAGCAATACGAGTAACGAGTGAGCAAATGGAATACCACAGACTAACACAAGAATGCCTAAATGCATGTCATACCTTCCCACCGTGAGACAGACGCAGTTCCGAGGGGAGAAACGAGAACATAAGCCGAGAGCAGAACCGTGTTAAGCTAGAAGGCCCTACGATAAGGGACGGAGTGGACACCCACGTCGCCAGCTAACCACTAGAGCCACACAACCCGCAAATTTTAGCGTGAGACTTTTTCGCTTCTCTGTTACGTCAAGGACCACCCCCCAGCCCATGTTAAAAGCTACAGCCCTCCAGAAAAACAGTATAGATCTTACGATAACACAAAAAAGGTCCACTAACACCCACAAAGTTTAGCGTGAGACTTTTTCGCGTCTCTGTTACGTTAGGACCACCCGCCAGCCCATGTTAAAAGATAGAGCCCTCCAAAAGAACAATATAGATCTTACGATAACGCTAAAAGGACCACACCAGCTGCAGGTTTTAGAGTGAGACTTTTTCGCGTCTCTGTTACATTGCAAACTTTAAAAACATAGAATAAAATTTCCAATGGTAAACTTAACTGCTTTTTCGACGTTATTTTACCAGCTAACTAAAAATAGGGAAGCCTTGAACCCCTTCCACTAAATTTAGTTAGTATTAAGATTCTTTTACAGGGAGTGCAATGGAGCTGACGCTGAGATCATTAAGTATTTAGTTATATCATCGCTAGTCTCACTGAACTCTTCTGAATTCTACATGTCATGTGTGGTCTGGCGTCTCCTTACCGGCAACAGGTCCCAGGTTCAAATTAGTCAATTCCCTAAAAAACACGCTCAGAGCGTCGTTGCGCGAAAGTGGTAGGGAGACAGGATATGCTTGTTGTCAAGCGTTGTCGGTGGTTCACGATAGCAAATATCCTTTAACTTTCCCCTCAGAAAGAAATCCGGGGACGTCAGATCCGGAGAACGTGCGGGCCGTGGTATGGTGCTTAGACGACCAATCCACCTGTCATGAAATATACTATTCAATACCGCTTCAACCGCACGCGAGCTATGTGCCGGACATTCATCATGTTGGAAGTACATCGTCATTCTGTCATCCAGTGAAACATCTTGTAGTAACATCGGTAGAACATTAAGTACGAAATCAGCATACATTGCACCATTCAGATTGCCATCGATAAAATGGTGGTCAATTATCCTTCCTCCCATAATGCCGCACCATACATTAAGCCGCCAAGGTCGCTGATGTTCCACTCGTCGCAGCCATCGTGGATTCTCCGTTGAACAATAGTGCATATTATGCCGGTTTACGTTACCGCTGTTGGTGAATGACGCTTCGTCGCTAAATAGAACGCGTGCAAAAAATCTATCATCGCCCCGTAATTTCTCTTGTGCCCAGTGGCAGAACTGTACACGACGTTCATAGTCGTCGCCATGCAATTCCTGGTGCATAGAAATACAGTACGGGTGCAATGGATGTTGATGTAGCATTCTCAACACCGACGTTTTTGAGATTCCCGATTCTCGCGCAATTTGTCTGCTACTGATGTGCAGATCAGCCGTGACAGCAGCTAAAACACCTACTTGGACATCGTCATTTGTTGCAGGTTGTGGTTGACGTTTCACATGTGGCTGAACACTTCCTGTTTCCTGAAATAACGTAACTCTCCGGCGAACGGTCCGGACACTTGGATGATGGCGTCCAGGATACCGAGCAGCATATACAGGACACGCCCGTTGGGCATTTTGATCACAATAGCCATAAATCAACACGATATCGACCTTTTCCGCAATTGGTAAACGGTCCATTTTAACACGGGTAATGTATCACGAAGCAAATGCCGTCCGCACTGGCGGAATGTTACGTGATACCACGTACTTATACGTTTGTGACTATTACAGCGGCATCTATCACAAAGAGAAAAAAGTGGTCCAACTAAAATATTCATATTTCTTTACCTACTACAAGAATATGCCATAAAAAATGGGGTTCCTATTTTAAGAAACGTAGTTGATATCCGTTCAGCCTATGGCAGCGCCATCTAGCGGGCCAACCATAGAGGCATATGGTTTCCCCCTTCAAACTAGACGATTTGCGTTCTTTGTAGTTTTTTTTGTTTGATGCTTATTTCGTGAGATATTTGGCCCGGTTACTATCAATGGACCACCCTGTATATCAGGGAGAGTGATATGTACGCTTTTGAATCGAAAGTATGTCCAGACACTCTACCTATAATCATACTATCCACGCCGATATGGTGTTACGAACCTGACCAGTACTCAGTAGCTCTGAAGAAGCAGTATAACGCCAGTCAACAAGAACCCGCACTGCTCTGCAAATCATTTCTGTTGACAACATTCGTAATGACTAGAGAACAGATCGAAATGCACTAAAGTATCCAAAATATGCCTGCATTTAAGCACTAAATATGCCACAAATATGCACAAAAATTCTGGGAATATGCACTACAATCCGAGATATATAATAGACTTAGCTAGCGACAGTCACATGACAGCGATATGCACATATAGAGACGGCGGTAGTACCGCGTACACAAGATATAAAAGGGCAGTGGATTGCTGGAGTTGTCATTTGTACCCAGGCGATTCATGTGTAAAGGTTTCCGACGTGATTATGGCCGCACGCGGGGTATTAACAGAGTTTGAACACTGAATGGTAGTTGGAGCTAGACGCATGGGACATTCCATTCCGGAAATCGATAGGGAATTCAGTATTCCTCGATCCACAGTGTCAAGAGTGTGCCGAGAATAGCACATTTCACGTTTTACCCATCGCCATAGACAATGCAGTGGCCGACGTCGTTCACGCTCATTCTCGACATATAAGATATTATTAACAGACAAGAGATGCAGTTTCTCAATGGAAAATCTGGAGAAAGTATTAGTTATTTACTTTGTAATTGTGGACATGGACAATAATATAATGTGGATTTTTGTCAATCTATTTATGTTTCTAGACAGTAAAGTGTCATACATTGGTCACCTATTTTCTGATTTTTAGAACCTATTTTTGTAAGTGATAGAACCTACACTCCTGGAAATTGAAATAAGAACACCGTGAATTCATTGTCCCAGGAAGGGGAAACTTTATTGACACATTCGTGGGATCAGATACATCACATGATCACACTGACAGAACCACAGGCACATAGACACAGGCAACAGAGCATGCACAATGTCGGCACTAGTACAGTGTATATCCACCTTTCGCAGCAACGCAGGCTGCTATTCTCCCATGGAGACGATCGTAGAGATGCTGGATGTAGTCCTGTGGAACGGCTTGCCATGCCATTTCCACCTGGCGCCTCAGTTGGACCAGCGTTCGTGCTGGACGTGCAGACCGCGTGAGACGACGCTTCATCCAGTCCCAAACATGCTCAATGGGGGACAGATCCGGAGATCTTGCTGGCCAGGGTAGTTGACTTACACCTTCTAGAGCACGTTGGGTGGCACGTGATACATGCGGACGTGCATTGTCCTGTTGGAACAGCAAGTTCCCTTGCCGGTCTAGGAATGGTAGAACGATGGGTTCGATGACGGTTTGGATGTACCGTGCACTATTCAGTGTCCCCTCGACGATCACCAGAGGTGTACGGCCAGTGTAGGAGATCGCTCCCGACACCATGATGCCGGGTGTTGGCCCTGTGTGCCTCAGTTGTATGCAGTCCTGATTGTGGCGCTCACCTGCACGGCGCCAAACACGCATACGACCATCATTGGCACCAAGGCAGAAGCGACTCTCATCGCTGAAGACGACACGTCTCCATTCGTCCCTCCATTCACGCCTGTCGCGACACCACTGGAGGCGGGCTGCACGATGATGGGGCGTGAGCGGAAGACGGCCTAACGGTGTGCGGGACCGTAGCCCAGCTTCATGGAGACGGTTGCGAATGGTCCTCGCCGATACCCCAGGAGCAACAGTGTCCCTAATTTGCTGGGAAGTGGCGGTGCGGTCCCCTACGGCACTGCGTAGGATCCTACGGTCTAGGCGTGCATCCGTGCGTCGCTGCGGTCCGGTCCCAGGTCGACGGGCACATGCACCTTCCACCGACCACTGGCGACAACATCGATGTACTGTGGAGACCTCACGCCCTACGTGTTGAGCAATTCGGCGGTACGTCCACCCGGCCTCCCGCATGCCCACTATACGCCCTCGCTCAAAGTCCGTCAACTGCACATACAGTTCACGTCCACGCTGTCGCGGCATGCTACCAGTGTTAAAGACAGCGATGGAGCTCCGTATGCCACGGCAAACTGGCTGACACTGACGGCGGCGGTGCACAAATGCTGCGCAGCTAGCGCCATTCGACGGCCAACACCGCGGTTTCTGGTGTGTCCGCTGTGCCGTGCGTGTGATCATTGCTTGTAAAGCCCTCTCGCAGTGTCTGGAGCAAGTATGGTGGGTCTGACACACCGGTGTCAATGTGTTCTTTTTTCCATTTCCAGGAGTGTAGTCTGATACCCGTACCAAACATGCAAGGCACAATGGACCCTCCTGTATTTCTTATAAAATTACAGTGGCTAGCTTATTTGCACTGCTGATATAAAAGTTAATTGACGAACTAAATACAGTCGTCCTATCACACATTAAATAAACCAGAATACATGAAAACTGGATGTACAACAACACAAAATACACATTGGCATTAATGCAGATCTGTCTGACAATTTAAAGTGCACTTATAGATGAGAATAGTTCAATCTCTGTACCAAAGTAAAGAATATTATTCCCAGATCTCAGTTTGTGAATAACTGTGCTTGGCTAAAGCTGGTATAAAAGTCAGCCAGATATTATAGTGACCCCAAAGTTAGGGTATTAACTTTATCTTGCCGTGATGATGATGAAGTCCCATACTCTGTGACGGAGCGTAGGGGAACGATGAGGAAGACCCGCACCGCCGTACTAGGCAAGGTCCCAGTGGAGGTGGTTGGCCATTGCCTTCCTCCGACCGTAATGGGGATGAATGATGATGATGAAGACGAGACAACAACACCCAGTCATCTCGAGCCAGGAAAAATCCCTGACCTCGCCGGGAATCGAACCCGTGACCCCGTGCTCGGCAAGCGAGAACGCTACCGCGAGACCACGAGCAGCGGGCATAAAGTTTATCATCTTCTGCTGATAATGCTTAATGAAGCTGTCACAAAGTGGAAACTACATGACACTTTACTTTCCACATGTCACCAAGTTATATCAAAAGTGTGACAAATTGCCCTATACATTGCCATGTTACAGGAAAAGTGTAACAAATTGCCTTACACATCTACATGTTACAGCAAACATGTAACAAACTGCCAAATACATCATCATTTACAGTAAAGTTGAAACTAGTTGCCTCATACATTGTGAATTCATAGTGGATACTGTTGGGACAATAATTGTCAGTTGATACAGTGAGTGCCATTATACGTACCTGGATAAAATTTATGGACAATAATGGTCAACTGATATGGTGGTTACCATTACTCTAAACACAACTGTGGGGAGGGCGGGGTAATGCTGGTCATTTGATATGGTGATTGCCATTACCCCACAAGCAGTTGGGAGCATTAATGGTCACTCGATAAAGTGACTGCCATTATCCCAGATACTATTGAGAACAATGATGATCAATCGACATATGGCGTCTACCATTACTCTGAATGCAACTGGGTCAGTTATGGTCAGTTAAAGGGTGACTGCCTTTACACTCTGATATTACTGGGTGGAGCCATGATAGCAATTTCATACGGTGAGTACCTATACCGCAAACACATGGCGATATTATGGGTCCCATAACCTGATAGTGGGCGTCAGCTACTGGATCTCAAATAGTATGGTAACAACACAAGCCTGAAAGTGTGTCTGTGCAGTGGTTGTCAGCTACTGGGCTGACAGATACTGGATCTTAAACCTGGGAATGGAAAGGAACAGAATGTCAGAAAGTTCCACAATGCAATTCACTCACGCTGACCATTAAAAGGGAATGGAACAGCTTGGAATGTCAAAAAAAGCTCCACAATGCATTTCACTCTCAGAGATTGTCAAAACAAAATCAATACACTTAGTTCCATGACATCATCTGCACAAGTCATGAAGTCTCAAGCCATGTCCCCTTCACTATGACATCATCATCACACGTGCATGTCACTGACCTTGACTATATGATTTCACAAACCAGCATGGTGGAATACATAAGATCATGGCAACGTTGCACCGATCATGACTGCAGACTCCCAAATTAAGTGTAACAACATTTTACCATATAAATTGCGTGTATTGTAACAGTACAAAGCACGTGGCTCACTTTATTGACGTTACTGGAACAACTTAGCTGATCCAGGTAAACGTGTGCCTAAAACACTACTATCGACCCTCAAATTCAGTCTCTCAAAGCAGTTTCCATATCTAAATTGTCTGTATTGAGTACAAAACATTTGTCATCTCCTGCTGATAATGTGAACTTATGCTGACACACAGACTAAACGACATGACACTTTGATGAAATAACATAGAGAATAGTAATTTTAACATAAGAAAGGTAAGAAAATAGGGTTGGTGTTATTTCAGTTATTCCACTCCCAACTACTTTCAAAAGTTACCAAAACATGTAGTGATCGCCATGGCAGCGTATGAAATTTATTTTGGAGTAGAAAGCGGCCTCTCTCGAGTCCCCCTCAACCTCTATCCTCGCTAGATGCATGTGACTTCTGAGAGACGTTGTTAGGATGTATACATATGATTACTCAGCAAGGTCTCAGACAAGTCGAAGCACTTTTTTTGACGATCTGCAGTCGTTTCTTAGGCCCCAGGTGCACCATAATCTTTAGGTTGCACCAACAGTATCAAAAAAGTGAACCATATGTGCTTTGTACTGTTATAGAACAATAATACAGACAATTTAGACTTCAAAATAACATTGTGACACTTAATTTGAGGCCATTTGCCTTGCACCAATGGGGTGAAAATATCTAATTGCAGTCATCGTTAAGTGTACCTTAATCTGTAAGTTACACCAGAAGTATTACAAAGTGAGCCACATGTATTTTGTGCTGTTATAGAGCAATAATATAGACAATTTAGATATGGAAATATCATTGAGGCGCTTAATTTGAGGGTCCATCTTGTTTTACACTACAAGACGCCAACGTTAGTCGAGTGTGGGCATTCAAGGCGCTACTGGGCTATGGCTAGATGGATGCTGTACCTGTCATGTGTGTCAAGTGAACCCTTTCGATATGCAGATCCCCCCCCTCTCCCTCCATCGCAGATGTGATGTGACGAACTGTGTCAAACGGAAAACGATTAGGAACTCATGTCTCTGACACATGACTCGTGGTTGTAATGTTGGCCAAAATTAATAATAATTATAGGAATTAAGGGGTTCATCTAACTACTGAAATCAAAGATGGGTCCACTTTGACCAATATTTATTACTATAAAATGCAAAAAGAAAACCAAAAACATTATTCATGAACGAAATAATTTCTTCAAACCAAAAGAGAAGAGAAATTTGGAAACAGAGTCCATACAGCACATTCAGTTAACGTAAGACAATACATTGGTGAAGTCCGTAGGAAAGGGGAAGGGGAAAGCATCTGGTTCTAATCTCATGTTCTGTCAGGAAGAATTAAACACATGCTTCCGGATATGATGACTGCGTCGATCATTGTGGGATAAAGAAAAACACATGCAGGAACCAACTACCTGAGTCATGAGCAAGCCATTGCGCACAGCGTAGTTCGGAACAAGGTCCCCTCAGCTTCAGAATAGTGCTTCTAAGACTGACTCGACATTACCAACCTGCGGCCATGCTGACTGCGTGAACTTACCAGATGCTGTGGTGCAGGAAGCTAGACTGCAACATAAATAGTTGCAGAGCGCAAAGTAAAATTCTTCTACACTCGAAGTGCCTCAGAAGTGGTGTTCACAGAAGTCTCAAAGTGTCCACAGCCGTCCGGAGGGGCCGAACTGTTCTAGACGCTACAGTCTGGAACTGCGCGACCGCTACGGTCGCAGGTTCGAATCCTGCCTCGGGCGTGGATGTGTGTGATGTCCTTAGGTTAGTTAGGTTTAAGTAGTTCTAAGTTCTAGGGGACTGATGACCTCAGAAGTTAAGTCCCATAGTGATCAGAGCCATTTGAACCATTTTTTGAAAGTGCTCACAGAAGCCTCAAAGAAGAATCTCCAGAAGAGCGACCAGGACGAGAATGACCACCAAAGACGCTCTACAGAGTTCTGTATGGGGAAACTGCTAAACAACGGTGTATTTGCAACGCTGCACGACTGTTAGATGAGCTCCAAATGGAATGCTGCATTATAAAGTTTGCCCTCCCTCCTCTGAAGTTTATCTATCTGCTAGGCAATGTCTGATTTCTGTAAGTTTAAATAAGATCCTAATAATATGGTACAGACTGCCACTCTCGAAAAGTGTTGCAGCTCAGACCAATGCGAGAAAACCCGCACCTCGTTATCCCAGAAAGAAAGTCCTTGACCACTCTGTCAACATATTTACGCACAGATGAATCATAGTGTCTCATGCTCAGCACGACATGAGACGGTTCAACAACCTCTTAGTCCTGGTAACAGAAAAATGTGACGCGCTCACCATTCCACAAGTTTAACACATCCAAGGACGTGGAGATGTTATCTCGCGAGACGGCCGTCAGTAATCTGTTCGTTTATGACAAGCGTTCGGCCTATAGCACTACAGGAGCATTGAAGATGAATAGAACAGACCGTTTTAAATGGACAGGCCCCTTGTAGTTCACGAGATCCCTTTATTCCACACTGCCATAGACTATTTTGCACTGACCGCGTCGGTCTGAGGCGTCTTGTCACGGTCCCCGCGGCACCCCCCGTCAGAGGTTCGAGTCTTCCCTCGAGCATGTGTGTGTGTGTGTGTGTGTGTGTGTGTGTGTGTGTGTGTGTGTGTGTGTGTTTTGTCCTTAGCGTAAGTTATGTTAAATAGTGCGTAAGCTTAGAGACCGATGACCTCAGCAGTTTGGTCCCATAAGACCTTATCACAAATTTCCAATTTTACGGACCGTGTACCAGACGCCTGCTCAGTTTCAGCGGAAAAAATCTGCCTGTGTCGCTAAAGTGCTGTCCTGCACACAAAATTCAGCGGACTGATGACTAACAGCTCTTCCTGGCCCAGTGGCTGATTGAGGAACCGTCTGCTGTGGCAAAGCCCTCAGAACTTGTGTAAGTCAGTTCCCTGGATGGTTGCACCTCCCAGTCAACAAGACACTCCGACACTGTGAAAGACTGCTGGGGCACAGTCAATTTACCAGCCTAGTACAACATGAAAACCCAATTTCATATTAATAATAATGACGTAATTAGAGGGATGTCATGATCTCTGTAATTATCTGTGTCCCAATTCGAGTATAAAATCTTGCATCATTTAATCAGGGAAAAGAAAACCGAATCTAATTAATGTGTGATCAAGGAAGGAATAATGGCAATACCCTAAATATGGGTGGCCAGTTGGAGATTTGAACCACTGTCCTCCGAATGTGCGTAAAAATAAAGCAACGGAATGTGGCACCAGCGTGACGTGGTTCAGTACCAAAATTGTTTTAGAGCTGGAAGAACAGACATGTTATGACATCAAGGGGTTGGGGTACAGAGAACACTGTGGCTGTCTCTGGGGGTATATACTGACTGGTTCAAATGGCTCTGAGCACTATGGGACTTAACAGCTGTGGTCATCAGTTCCCTAGAACTTAGAACTACTTAAACCTAACTAACCTAAGGACATCACACACATCCATTCCCGAGGCAGGATTCGAACCTGCGACCGTATAAGTCGCGCGGTTCCGGACTGCGCGCCTAGAATATACTGACTGGCTGTTTCGTTTTTAATGGCCTGCAGAATACGGGACTGTGACTGATTATATATATATATATGCCAACTCCGATCCCCCCGTCGCTCTCCTCGTCACCCAGTGTGCCTCTACATGTAGGCAACTGCGTCGTGTGACGTAATAAATACGTATACTGTGAGCCAGGGGCCCTATAAATATGCTACTGAAGGAAAATCTAAATATGGATGGCCGGATGGGGATTTGCACCATTTTTCTCCGAATGTGTGTTCAGTTTTAACGCTGGGTCATCTCGCTTGATGTTGTGTTACATAACTTAACAGACAGGATATAGTGTAGCGTAGTGTTGCACAGTAATGTGTAGCAGAGGCTCTCCGTAATAGGCGCAGAAATCCATCTACTGTACGGCAGAGCAGTCTTACACATAGATCAATTGTACATCCACCTGCAGCAGTCAGATTCTAGGTAGACCAAGTGAATCGTCAACAGAGAGGGTATTTTCTACGTCACACTCATGATGATATGCGAGTGCCTCGTCAGAGAGCTGTGGTCTTACTTGCACCGTCTTCATAGAGCTTGCAGTACTTTTTATCAGTGGTTTATACTGCTTACGTCCGCGTCACTTCGTAAGTCTTCCATGATGTTTTAGCAAATAGGCATGATGCCGTATTCAGGTGATCCCTCCTGACTGCTGCTGCGTCCTTGTCGGCGTCCTAATACGTTGGCCGTTACCCCTCCTTTAGGGTGAGGACCTCACTGTACGGGAACACTTCCTTTTTCTAGGCTAAGCGCGGGATTCCACTCAGTTGCAGCCAGTATTTTTGTTGATTAGACCATTTTAACCCTAATTTCAATGGCCGTCACAAAAGGAGAAAATTGCCTAAGTAGTTTGTTGTTGTTGTAATTTATAGTATGGCCCGTTTTTATACTACAGTCGACTATGAATAATCTGGTGGTCCGGCACAATTCAATTTGGGCTCGAAATGTTCATGGCACCCCTTCTCTACCATGCATACAGTTTCCCCACAACGTGCTTTGCCACACTGGTGAGGAATTTGGTAGACCCTTGTTTTGAGAAGGCCTGGATCATCCTTTACTGAACCTAGTAGCGTCAAGGTCTTACGGGGGTGGGTGAAATACACATTTACCAATGTTTCGCTCGAGGATTCTGCCGACTTTTCTTGCGGTATTGTTCACAAATGGGATGCACGTTAGTGATTTGTTCCCCTCTTTTTCTTCCTGCTTTTGTCTAGGTAATACCTGTCTAAGCGCACGTATTATCTGCTTGGTGCCGCATCCATTTCTTCGGAATATCGTCTACAGGTGTTTCGGCTACGTTAGATGGCTGTCTTGGTCGCAAATGGGTCGCGTCCTATGAACAAGTGTGCGTAAAGCGTATTGACGTGGGAAGCAGGTAGATACTGATCAGTGTGTGTAGATTTTGTGCACACATTGTGTCCCAGATTGCCAACTGGTGTCCGTTTCACCAGGACGTCAAGGAACTGAAGTAAGCCACCCTGTTCTACCTCCATGGTAAACTTTATGTTGGTGTAAAGCGAGCTGAGGTGATGGAAAAATTCATCTACGCTACTTCATCCACGAAATGGTACGGACAAGTTGGTTTTAGTTCGGCCAGTTCCAGGATCTTATTCTCGAAACCTCCTATGGACAAACTCCCCACAACCGGCAACGATTCTGGTTGCCGAAATATCGTGGAGAAAACGTGACCCCGGCGGACACCCGAGACTGTTACAAGTTAGAAATACGCCAGGAAAACATTAGATCGTTATTTTGTAGGGTGTATATCACCCCGACGAAACTAGAAAGGATGCGGCTGGGAGCTGCAGTATTACTTTGTTTTCTGAGCGGCTCTGTTACAATACTGCCCGCGTCATGGAACGAACCGATCCTTAGCGTGAGATCGGCGTCGGTCACTAGTGGTGGTAAAGGGAGAGTACGTTAAAACTGCAGTCGACGACTAGGTCTTTAGGAAGTTCTGTTTGGTCAAGGACAGCGGAAATAAATGAGCCATACTCTCTTGAAAGGAACCGTCTGGGAATTCGTCACTTGGTTTGAACCGTGCCCCTATGAATCCGAGACCAGAGTGCTGAGGCACTGCGTGACCTCGCAAGCTGTCACGATTAGCGTTCGTAATGCTGTCTGTCGTTCAGCGGTACAATGAAGAAATTATGTGGCCTCATTTGTTACTTTCGTGGCTGAGTGCCCACGGGACAGATGCCAGTGAGACTACACATATCCGACGCAGCTGTCTTGCCTGCGTCAGTTTCCAGCGGAGTCTTGCTCGTCTGACCTGTACCCTATACGACAGTTGTGGAACTGTGGTCTCGTTACTTACAGTAGCTAGTAAAGGCACAAGTAATCCTCACCAAGCATCATCAGTTTTAAACCAAAATCGCCGGAATAAACAACCTCCAACAGCTCGTCTTTCATCATTTCGATATTCCTTTCAAAAGAGAATTACGCCTAGTTCTTAACGTCCCATAATCTCCGAAGACATTGGAGTTGGTGCACTAGCTCAACTGAAGAGGGATAGGGCTACACATCTGTTCTGGCCTGTTTAAGAAGCCTTTGAGATGTGATATACGAAAACATCGAACAGTAAAATCAGAAATGTCGGTCGAAGATTGTCACTCTTGTTCTCCACAGTACTAGTCCAATCCTCCAGCCGTCTCCCTCGGTGGCGACTTCGTGCTGAATATTTCTTTTTATTGTTGTGTGTCGAGTCTGTGTTTCTAAACAACTCAAATTTCCAGCGCTAGAATAGGACTCCTCCATATTTTCATTTGTTCAAGAGCAGTATAAGACTAGAGCTTCATCCACCATTAATTATGCGATACAGCAACGTTAGTTTGTCAACAGTAGTTTATTGGTTTCGTCCTCAGTTCACTTACAAAGCAAAAAATGATTCAAATGGCTCTAAGTACTATGGACTTAACATCTGAGGTCACCTGTCTCCTTGAACTTAGAACTACTTAAACCAAACTAACCTACGGACGCCACACACACCCATGCCCGAGGCAGGATTCGAACCTGCGACCGTAGCAACAGCGGGGTTCCGGACTGAACCGCCTAGACCCGTTCGGCCACAGCGGCCGGCACTTACAAAGCAGATTGGATGGGAGGAGCACCGGTTATAACGCAATAACAGTAACCGTGCATAACTTTCTGCTTCATACGAGCAGTTTGTGTATGCCTAATCTGTTATTGGTGGCAAAATTTGTGCACACAAATCCTGCTCTATTTGTTTCATTGTCTTGCAAACTTTACTTCTTGTGTGAGAAACAGGAAAATAATCGAAGGGACCTGAGTCAAGCGATTGCTGAGCACACAGTATTGAGCTGCAGAAGTACCCAATTCCTCCCTACCTGGAGTACACACGATCTCGGAACGATTTCTAAAGTTGAACAGTGCACGTGTAGCTCTGAAGAACTCAGGCCAAAGCTCCGTGTAGGAAGACCGAGGACACCAATGAAGTGAGAGGGAAGACGTTATGGTTGAAGTAAATAAATTGTCGTGTGATACACGAGGTTATCGGCATTCCTTCATTCCAAGTAGGCACCTCGCGCAATTGTCCTGATCTTCCGTGGATCCTGTAAATTAATTCATACGTATGCTGGGATAACTCCCGTAGCAAGGAGGTGAGCTTGCTTGTTGCTTCTTTTCATGTCCCTTCGTTATGGAATCCAAGCTTCTTTTGTGGCTATGACGACACCGGATTCGACGAGACGTTAAACTTTAGCTTACCTTACCGTCTTCCGTTCAGATAGATCTCTTTCTCAAGTTATCTTCTTCACTGTAGCGAATAAGCAATGGAAGCCGAGACTCCGTCAATAATGATAAGAAAATAGTGCAATAAATAATTATTGCTGCACGAACTGCATTTACCTTTCGGTGAGCGTTTAGCTGCTGAAAAACCAAAACATTCCGGACAATGTTCTGAGCGACACAAAGCATTCGCTATAGTTTAGGCAGTTATCTGTTCTCCTCAGCTTCATAAAATGTGGCTTCCTCACCTGCGGAAATCCAGTGCTTTCTTTTAACAGCACTGTTGGTCATTGCTGAAAGGAACTCTACGCGTTTCTGGCAGTTGTCAATTATTTCCGTCATAACGGACGTGTATGTAACATCAAGTGCGCTTATTCTTCCAAGCGTATTTAGACATGTTTATCGGAGCCGTGTATGAAATGGTGCTGCTCTCGTCAGTGCACAAGAACGAGGCGACGTACCAAGTGAATCACATATGTCAGCAGCAGGGAGATGAAGAGGAAGGGGTGTGACGTCAGCTGCCGTCGTTTGACGTAAGCACTCCACCTGTTGTCGACACGTCTTACGTATCACAGCCGGTTATACGCACGCGGTAACTTTCTTCATACATAATAAAATTATTGTATATTTCTTGCAACTTTTTGTACTTCTCTTTACGATAGATGCGACTCTTTTTGAGAAATGGTTTCGATTATCAAATACTAGAGGTTACTGTATTACGTAAAAAGAATGATATGACCACCTCTTAGACCTTAGGATCTACATTTTACGCTAAAAGTTCATTTCACTACACACGATTCTGCAAGTAAAAATATTTTCATAGTCTGAGTCTCAGATGTAACATACGTTTTACCAACTATATCTTAGATCATATTTTCATTGCCATTTACATGAAGCTCGAGCGTAATTGTAGAGCCTCGCCAGCTAGCAATCCACAATTTTTATATAAGGCTGTTCGAACGCATAGTACTAAGTGTAATAACTACATCTACATCTACGTGATTACTCTGATATTCATAATAAATTGCCTGGCAGAGGGTTCAACGAACCACCTTCAAGCTGTCTCTCTACCGTTTCACTCTCGAACGGCACGCGGGAAAAACGAGCACTTAAATTTTCCTGTGTAAGCCCTGATTTCTCTTATTTTATCGTGATGATCTTTTCTCCCTATGTAGGTGGGTTCCAACAAATGTTTTCGCAATCGGAGGATAAAACTGGTGACTGAAATTTCATGAGAAGATCCCATCGCAACGAAAAACGCCTTTGTTTTAATGATTGCCACTCCAATTCACTTTTCATGCCTGTGACACTATTTCCCCTATTTCGGGACAATACAAAACGAGCTCCATTCTTTGTACTTTTACGATGTCAGCCATCAGTCCCGCCTGATGCGTACACAGTGAAACGCGACAAATAAGAGAACTTTAGTCCCTGGTCCATGACATTTCAGGCGTGCAGCGATAGGAACTTCATTCTTTCAATTGATATATCGACCTATAGTTTTCGGTCATCTTCTGAGTAATTTGTCAGAGTGAAGTTGCAACACTCACACCTGTTACTTAATCACGAGGGCGACAGTATAGCTTTCGGCCATCTTCTGAGTAATTTGTCAGAGTGAAGTTGCAACACTCACACCTGTTACTTATTCACGAGGGCCGCGTCACTGCTCATATAGCCATAGAATGCACAACGACCACGGATATTGCGAGGTAGCAAAGAGTTTTGTGTTAACGGAATCTGTGTATAGAGGCTCGATCCATGCTGGGATATGGATGCAACAATAAGAGTTCCACTGCGATGACGTTTTTGCGAATTGATCAAAGCAAGGGCCAGCGTCCGTGTTCTACCAGGCTGAAACCGCCATATATATTAATTAAATCCTATGACAAATGCGTTTCCTAGATTTCTTTCACTGTTGAATCCCAGAATGATGAAGTCGACACTAGAATTTGGACATAGTCGTACAGACCAAAGTGTCTAGTGCCGATGCAGTGCTCTGCACTGTTGACTTATTAAGCTATAAAAGCGACGTGTATTTTCGTTGTTTCGTGGATCTCTCATCGACTGCACGCGTCGCCCACCCGGTATAGGAAAAGCCACGCTCGCAGTGGATCTTGTAAAACCCAGCCTTGTACAGCAAGTCATCCGTGACAGAATCCTAAGGTGCTGCTATCTTCGGTGAGGGGAGACCTAGCCATCATATGATTTTATTTTGGTTTTAGCAGGCTGCAGGGACATTTCCGAAACAGGTCCTCTTAAATATAATTTCCAACAAACTCTAGAAGTCAATATTAGAGTTCCGAGACAGAGCGTAAGAACAGACTCGGTCGGTGCAGAGGACAGTGATCCAGTTACAAGCGCAGCTGTTTTGCGGCTGTTATCAGCAGCACCAGCACATGAGCAGCTGGTTTATCGCGGCATGTCACCGATCTCACATTATACTTCCGCCAGTTGAATTAACTATCCTCTAACGAGTGGAGTATCGCAGTTGTAAAGGCTAAAACCGAATAAAATTATTTTAAAGTACGGAGAGCAGTCTGCTCTACCATCCTTCAAGGCCATTTATCTGCATTTCAGTACAATCGATGTTTGATCAACTAGGGACAATGCAGGGTTTGGTCTAACAATAAATAAGAAAATAGGAACGCAGATATGCTACTACAAACAGCACAGCGAACGCATTATCATAGCCAAGACAGACACATAGCCAACACCGACGACAGACGTAAATGTTTACTTGCCTTCTATCTTCGTAGGTGAAGAAACTGAAAGAATCGATGATGAGGTAAAGTAAATCATTCGTATAGATAAGGGAAATTAATTGTGATGGCGGACTGGAATTCTATAGTACTAAAAGGAAGAGAAAGAAAAGTAACAGAGCGGCATGAACTAGAGGAAAGGAATGAAATGGGAAGCCATCTGATAGAATTCTGGACAGAGTATAATTTAATCGTCGCTGACACTTGAATTAAGAATCAAGAAAGACGGTTGTTTGTATACGCCGAGGTGATTTGGAGACACTTGGGAGTTTCAAATGTGTTATATAACGGTAAGACACGGATTTCGTAAACCTCAAAACATTTCCAGGGTCATATGTGGTCTCAGACCGTAATAAATTGGTTGTGTACTGCGCATTAAAACTGAAGGAATCTCGAAAGATAGAAAATTAAGAAGATGGGACCTGAATAAATTAAAAGCAATAGAGGTTAATGAGAGTTTCAAAGGGAACATTAGGCAGTAATTGACTCAAACAGAGAAACGAAAGCACTAGAAGACGAATACGTAGTATTGAGAAATGAAATAATGGAGACAACAGAGGATCGAAATAGGCAAAAATGCGGCGTCCAGTATAAATTCTTGGACAAAAGATTTTGAATTTAACTGACGAAGGGAGAAAATAGACATATATAGCAAATGAAGCTGACAAAAGAAACTGTCATAAAGAGTTAAATAACAAAGCAGGAACGGCTAGAGGACAAATTCAAAGCTGGAGAAGTATGCATGACTATTGCAAACGGAGATGTGCCTCTAGGCCTCTAGGAAAAGTAAAGGAAACTCTGGAGAAGCACGTGTGCCGACAGTAAGAGAGCAGATAGCTAGCCAGTACTAAGCAGAGAAGCCAAGGCTGGAAACTGGAAGGGATAATAGAAGGGAAATGAACATGAAGACAGTGTGATAGAAACAGCACAGTCGATACAGATAAGATGGATGATATGATATTGTGAGAAGAGTCTTTCAAAGCACTGAAGAATCTAAGCCGAAAAAACATCGCTGAAGTATATGACATTTTCTAACCATTATTGACATCCTTGTGAGAGCAAATCGTGACTGAACTACTGCGTCTCATATGCAAAATACAAGAATCAGCCGAAATACTCTGAGGTTTCAATTAGATTTCAATTACTCCAATATCAAAGCAAGCAAGTGCTGACAGATGTGAATGTTACCAAAATATCAGTTTAACAATTCCTAGTTGCAAAATACAAACAAGAATTATTTACAGGAGAATGGGAAAACTGGCTGAAGCCGATTTCGGTGAAGTTCAGTTTGAGTTCTGGGGAAATGTAGCAACACGCCAGGCAAACCGTACTGCTTATCTAGGTGACAGACTGAAGAAAGGCAAACTTATAGCATTTGTAGAATTAAAGAAAGCTTTTAATATTTTCTTGAATGACTTCGTGCTGCCTTCAGCTGTCATTCTGTTTATCTCATATACAGTTGTACAATTTCGGCCTTACGCCATTTTTAAGTATCCAAAACGGAAGCGTTATACATTGGATGGATTAGTGGCACTTGTGATTTTGACATAGGAACAAGTCATACCTGTAGACATGGTAGGCGCATTATAACGTAATTTATGGATGATTCTTTAGTTGTAAATTATGCCATGTACTGTACGTCCTTGCTCCTATGACTGCATTTGCTCATAAGATAAATTAGAGCTTTTGCTCTATCTTAGGAGCAGTTGTTGCAAAGCTCTTATATACGTAATATAAGGTCCATGTTTTCACGTATTGAACACTGAGAAGCTTATTATTATTGTATAGAAATTTGTTAATTAATCTGCATATGCTTTTATTCGCAATTCTATTTATCATTCACCATTGGTGTAATTATCACTGTATGCAATGCCTTTAAAATAACTTGCAAATATTTGTTCTCTTATTGAGGAAGTATGTCATTTTTGCATAATTGTTACAAAGATCTTTTATATAAAATCGATTACAGTTCTCTAAGGAAATAGTACTGAAAACTGTAAGAGTCGAGTAAAAACTGCTTTATGGTTGCTTCATGTTACACATTACAGTCATATTTATTAATGAGTGTAGCAATAATTTTACACTCCATGGTTCTCTAGTGCTTCGCTGAAGAACTGGTAAAAAGTTGTCTAGGAATTTACATTTCATAGGTAATTTAAAACTCTGTCGGGCTGGTCTTTTAGATGGACATAAATTTAAATTTCTTCCACTACATCCATGATTTTTCCTTTCTGTAACTTAAGTAATATTTGAAATGAATAATGTTTGAAATGATCCATCTACATTAGGAATTTTGTGGTTGATGTCTTTTAAGTGCGCTTGGTTTACTATTGCGTATTGTCGTGTGTTTTTTTAAATCGTGTGCCAACTTAACTTCCTGTTTTATACTATATAAAATTTTGAGCATTCTTCACAGTTAATTTTGTATGTTACTGATTGCGAAAAAGGCTCTGATTTCCGTGGTATTTGTTTCATAATCCTTGTAGACTGTCAGTGCTTCTGTAGCTGGAGTATAATTTTGTATTCTTGAAATATCGCGTAAATTTGGTGGGAAATAGTACCTAGATATGGCCATACAATAACTTTATTTTTCTGTTGTTCATTTATGCCTCTTGATAAAGTTATTTCAGCTATGGGATTGGTATGTTTGATTGATTTGATTTTTGAGTAATTTGTCCGTTATGTTTTTGGGATAAGCGCTACCAACAGCCACGTTTCGAAGAAGATCTAGTTCTTGTTCATTTTTTTTTCTTTTTCCAATGGTAAGTTGTTCCGTCGATGTATCACAGAATCAGAATATGCGATCTTGTGTGATCCCAGCTGGTATGATTGTCTGTGGATAATTATGTCTGTTGTCAATGGTTTGCGAAAAATATCGAATATGTGTTCAGATTTTTAGTTTGAAATTTTTAAATCGATACAGTTTATGCTCTATTTTTTTCTATTTCCATAGTGAAATTAATTTTTGGATGCAGACTGTTTAGTTGTGAATGCATGACGTTATTTTCTCTTATCGTGTCATCGAATAGGATTAAAATGTCATTTTATATCTATAGTAATAAAGGATTTTTTGAGTATTTGAGTGAACTTGTTAAAACATTTCTCTTTTAAAGTGCTAACACAAATATCAGCTAATGTATCTACTTGGCATGACCCCATTGCTACCCCATCTTCTTGGAGATGAATTTTGTTCTGAAATGAGAAGGAATTGTAGAAGTTCTAATATTTCACTAACTTCTGCATGAACGATTTTCTTATACTACAGAAAGTTGTTCTTAATGATTTATATAGTCTCTGTTACTGGAATGTTTGTGTACATGTTAGATATATCGTGTGACATTTTCTGGGATTTTTATATTTTTAATTTTATTGACAATTTTGTAACTTTTTGCAGTGTGTTCTTTCTCATATGTGTAATATTCCTTAAGGACTTTGTTGAGTTTTTTTACTGGCAACATGTGCTGGGCTATTAACCATGTTAACAGTTGGACGAATCGGGATTTGTTCTTTGTGTATCTTAGGCTGGGCACGCAGTGGTGTTGCTGGATTCATTATTATGGTATCTTTTATGTCTTTTTGTGCGATATATGAAGTTACACCTTTTTAGTGCTTTCTTTAATTGTGCATTAAATTTATTGGCTGGATCTCAGTCGATAGTTTTAATATTTTTTGATCGAAAAATTTTAGTATTTTATTATTATTATTATTATATAATATAATTCATCATTTTATAATTAGTATAAATTTTTTGTAACTTTCTTCTGACATAATCGTCAATGTATCTCCTTTATCTGATATTACACTAATTGTGTCAAGTTCTTCAAGCTCGTTATTAATCTGAAGTGTAACACTACCGTCCTTTGCTATTATATTGGTCCTATTTTCTCGTTTTACTTATGTTTGTACTATTTTTGCAGATTTACAAGTAATGTAGTTTTGCTCATGAGGTGGCAACAGGGCCATGTTAAGCGCTACTCTTGTGTTTGTAATAATATTTAGCATTGTTGACTGGAATACACTCTTTGAAAACCTGAAGGTAGCAGGGAGAGGAAGATTATCTACAACTCCTACAGTCACCGGACTGCGATTACACTGAGGTGACAAAAGTTATGGGATACCTCATAATATTGTGCTGTACCCAGCGTAGTGCAGCAACTCGACGTGGCACGGACTCAACAAGTCGTTGGAGGTCTCCTGCAGAAATACTGGGCCATGCTGCCTCTACAACCGTCCATAATTGCGAAAGTGCTGCCGTAGCAAGATTCTGTGCACACTGACCTCTCGATCACGATCCTCAATGCTCGATGGGATTCAGTTCTGGCGATTTGGGCGGCCGAGTCATTGGCCCGAACTGTCCAGGATGTTCTTCAAACCAACTGCAAACAATTGTGGCCTAGTGACATGGCGCATTGTCATCCAGAAAAATTCCATCGTTCTTTGGGACCATGAAGTACATGAATGGCTGCAAATATTCTCCAAGTAGCCGAACATGGCCGGTTACAGTCAACGATCGATTCAGTTGGACAAAAGATCCCACGATTTTACGGAGCCACCACCATCTTGCGCAGTATCTTGACGACGACTTGGGTCCATGGCTTTGTAGGATTTGTGCCACAATCGAAACCTACCATCAACTCTTACCAACTACAATAGGAACTGATCTCACCCCGCCACGGTTGTTCTGTTGTTGACGGCTACATCAGAGCTGCTCTCTACTGCCCTTATCTTTTCTGAAGCCAAACTGTTCGTCATCTAGCAAATCAGTTTTCTTTTCCGTTCTTCTGTGAATAATTCTTGAAAGCAACGCATGAGTTGTTAATTTGATTGTGCGACAATTCTCGCATTTATTTGGCCTTACTATCTTCTGGATTGGGTGGATGATATTTTTCCGAAAGACTAATGTAATGGTACGCCTCCAGGTTTACATATTGTACAAACCAACTGGAAGAGTCGTTTGATTGCGATATTCTCAAATGATTTTAGAAATTCCAAAGCAGTGTTATCTTTGCCTTAACCTTATTTGATCGCAGGTCTTCCGGAGCTCTCTTAAAATCTGACTCTAACTCTGAATCTCCTACGTCTCCCATATAGACTCCCATTTATTCCTCAATCATGTCTTCCGATAAGTCCCTCCGCCCCTAGCAGAGACCATCAGTGCACTCTTTCCACCTATCTGCTCTCTTCTCTGCGTCACTGGAATTCTCATTGCACTCTTAATGTCGACGCCCTTCCTTTTAATTTCAAATAAGCTTATTTTGACTTTTCTTTATGCTGAATAAACCGTTCCGACGACCACATATTTCCTGTAGCCGTTTCGCCTTGGCTCTCTGCACTGCCTATTTATCTCATTGCTAAATGGCATATTACTGTATTCCTGTCTTTCTCCGAATATTTTTATAGTTCCGTCAATCAACTGAAGTATTTCTTCTGTTAGCCAAAATTTGTTCGCAGTTATCCTCCTTGCACCTCTGTCTGACTGTCCAAATTCTGTGATTGCTCTTTCGAGTGATATCAATTCCTCTTCAGCTAAACTGCCTACTTTGGTGTTCATTACCACATTTATCAACAGGCGTACATCTCATCATTCATTAGTTCTTCAACATTTCACTTCTTTACACAACCATTCTTCCAGACGATTCTCTTAAACTACAGCCTACTGCTCAGCATGACTAAATTGTTATTTGAGTTTATATGTGCTCCTTGGTACGCCTTACATTCCAACATCTAATTTTGCAATCTCTGTCTAACGATGATGTATTCCAGCTGGAATCTTACCATATCTCCCGGTCTTTACCAAGTACGCCACCCCTATTTATGATTTTTAGGCAATATATTAGCTATTACCTGCTGAAATTTACTGTGGCACTCAGTTAGGCTTTCTCCTCTCTCACCTCTGCTGCCAAACCCAGCTACTCCAGTAACTATTCCTTCACTTCTCCTCCCACTACCGCGTTTCAACTCCCATGATTATTAGATTATCAATTCCTTTTACATAGTGAATTACGCGTCCAATATCCTCATATACTTTCTCTCTCTCTTCATCTTCTGCTTGTGATGTCAGCATGTATACCTGAACTACTGTTGTCGCTGTTGGTTTACTGTATAATCTGATGAGAACTAGAGAACTACTCTATCACGCAAGTGTACGCAGTAATTCACACTCGATCCTATTTTCCTGTTCGTAACGAAACCTACTTCCGTTGCATTTTCTGCTGCTGTTAACATTTCACTTCACTGGCCCCCACTATATCTGGACTGCGCTTTTGCATTTCCCTTTTTCAGATTTTCTAGCTTCCCTACCATGTTGAGACTTCTAACATTCTTCATTACTACTACGGTTATTCCATCTTTTCCTCATGGTTACCTCTCCGTTGGCAGTCTCTTCCCGCAGATCCAAATGTCAGACTCACCCGGAATCTCTAACCAATGGGGAAATCATAATGACGCTTTTTATATTACAGGCTACATGTCCTGTAAATATATACTGCGTGTCTTTACTGCAGTAGTTTCCACTGCCTTTTACATCCTTATGCCGTTGATCATTGCTGATTCTTCCGCCTTTTAAGGATGTTTCCCACGCCAAGGGCAAGAGGTTGGCCCTTAAACTCTGTCCGCTCTTCTGCCCTCTTCAACGAGGCTATTGGCAGAACGAGGGTGAGTCCTTCGTTATACTGGCAGTCTTTGGCCGGCATTGCTGATGGCTTTTATTTTAAATCTAAACAGTGGTTAGGTTCGAACCCTGAACTCAAGAGGTTTTGATTATTGATGACAGACGCTACCCTAGACCCTGGGACGGACTACACTCGTGCACAAGGGTTTGCTAAAGACTTCAAAACTGCTGAAACTGTCTGATAAAATTATAGAACGAGATACAAGTAAGGTACATTTCAATCAGCTGCAATAGAGATTACAGCCCAAGCAAGGCCTGGGAACCTACACTTGCGTCTTTCGTTTTTGTCGCAACTCCCATGCTCAGCAAGTGATTCCTACTCAACTTCTTCAGAAAAAACCAACAAGCCCCCGATCATCTGGGTGCAGATTAGTTGCTGTGCGCATCATCCGAGTAAGGTTGGCCTATGTTGTCCCACAAATAATTAACTGGGCGTAGCTGATAAGGGCGTCAACCCAAGTTGAGTCGTGGTTTTAATATGTTAGAGGTGCTGATTACAAAAAAGTGTTAACTAAGTGTCATCGGCAGTTACACTGTAAGCTACGAAGATACGATATTCTGCTCACAGTGGACGACACCTAATATGATATTGTGACTTCAGTAACTGTAGTCATCTTAAACAGTGCTCGTCTAGCTAGCTAATAAAGCTATCTGCAGCGGATGCTATGGTCAACACACGCCGTGATGCACCGAAGGTCACCTGAGGAAGCATCCGGTGCGGCTTCTAGGGGAACCACAAACAAATTGCGCGTAAGAGCAAAGATGCCAGTATAATAAGGACCTCCTTCTGTGTTGTATCAACCTTGGCATTTAATCTGTCCGTTTGTGGCGATACCTAGTTCGTGACGCGTCACGTTACTCTCACTGTCTACATAATCGTGTGATAATAAATCTTGCAAAAATAGAGAGCATGATTTGTAGTCATTATAACCACAAAAGAAGATCCACAGAAATTACAGTAAAGGAGAGAAATGCAGCAGCTGCATTCGTAATCAACGTGATATATGAAGGAGTGGCAACCAATGCTGATAATATACATGACGAAAATACAACAGACTACACTGAAGAATATGGATAAGCACAAGGAGTCCTGAGTCCTGCCTGACTGTGAAACCTCATGGATGATAGAGAACCTGATAGTGTGATAGTGATCAAGAGTTGTTACGAAGTGATGGGAGCCAGTCGTCTGCTTACCTGGCAAAGGAGATTATTGCATTACAGGATTCTGCAAAAATAAAAATTAAGCTTCAATGTAGTACAGAAACGATATCGTATGGTGCAAGACATGCATCATATACGATATATACTACACGTGGCAGTGAAATGGGAGGAAGGTCAGCGCTCATAACTGTACATGCTCGACGATTTTGTAGCTGAAAACTTCAGGTTTGCGAGAACTGTTCTAGGCGCTAATGGTCAGGACACGGATATTCGTGATTGAGGTTTAAAAAAGAACCAAGAAATAGGACTGATTCGATTCACTGGCTTTGTCCACAGAAGGGTTGCAGGGTAAACGGAGACACCATCTCAGTTCACGAGCAATAACAAAATATGTAACCACCAAAATCTGAAATACAGGTGGTGAAGTGAATGAAATACGTGACGAGTTTCGCAAAGGAGGTAATGTTCATAATGAACACAATGGAACCTATACAGATCTACAGTACCAATCAAGCTGGTATACAGAAAGAACTTCACTCTGCATTTCAAAGAAGAGAAGAAGGTAAGAAGTTCGGTGCAGACTGATCATTCGACACCTCATTCTTACACCATCCACACCGTTATGTCGGCAAGTATATACATGTTTCCAAAGATGCTGATAATTTACCAGGGACGTAGAGATCAGTTTGGAGTGCGAATAGTACAACACATGCTGAAACCGCAAAATCTGATCTTGGTTGAATCGAAGTTCGGCCTAACCGCGAAACTAGCCCTGACGCAATTTTCTCAAGATGTCTGCTTCCCATACGCAGTGAAGGAGTCTCTTCTTCTGCCTGATTCGCCCGGTACATATCATAAAAAGGCTTATATCGATGCTATCCGATCGCAAAACATGATGTATACAGTTGAAACTACCCCTCTGTCCAAAACTGCAAACCATGGGCAAATATGAACAGGTGAAAATGCAGGTGGACATGATAATCCCAAATGAGAAGGATGACTGTGTAGTAATGTCAACAGATGAGCTACACTTGTGCCACACACACACACACACACACACACACACACACACAGAGAGAGAGAGAGAGAGAGAGAGAGAGAAATGTGTACACCTAGGATGGTTCTGACATATGAGACAGGGAAATTCAGTAAATCCAAGGTAAACGGAAGGCAGTAGGATTCCGATGGAAATGGTGATGCCACACCCAAATTTTCAGAGGCTAGCTTAGCACTGGTTTTACTGTGTGTTTACTCTGGAGGTACTGATAGTAAACTGCTGCAAATGAGGGCAGCCCAAAGAAATTAAGAGTTAGTGGAATGCCAGTCAATGGTAAGACCTGTGACATAGTGGGTACAACATTCTGTCTCGCGGCTCCCTTCACTGGAACAACCATAATGAATCTGAAACAGTCTTTGTTGTATTGTCTGGAAAAGGCACTAGAAAGTTTACCGACCCAGAACCAACCTATTTAAAAGACATACTAAACCTGAATGCCATTCATTTGTTCAATGAGCTTATAGCCTCATTCAGAGGTTAAATTACCACTGAGTGAATGTACCAACACGTACAGCAGTATCGTGATAAGGAACAGACACAACATCATGACCACAAATATCTCGGTCTCTGGTACTGTACTTTTTCTGGTTTTGCTTTCTGTTACCTACAACTACATTTGACAGAAAACTGAGCACGCCCGTGAAATCACAGTGCAACTATCATTGAACTGGGCTAGTTATTGCAAATGAGGATTAATTAAGGATTAAATAGGAAACTACTTGTAAGGTAAAGGAAAGTGCGAAGAATAAGAAGGAGTTGACTTAGATTGTCTACTGTGAAATGTTTGTTGAGGATTTTGTCAATATGAGAGAATTTAATCACATTATTGTACGAGTGTGAGAGTAATGATTCAGTGAGATCACGTCCTGCAGGGAAGCAAGGACTAAACCTAGAAAATGTTTAGAAATAAGAATACAGTCAATGAGCCTTGTGGTTTAAGTTTGAAAGGAAAAATTTAAGTGTAAAATGAAAATTAAGTTTCCTGTAGATAAATGCCATCTTGTAAATGTATGTCGAGATTTTGCAGAAATACCATGAGTAGAAATCCAGCGCAGGATTTTCTAGGAGGAGACCTGTTGCACCACAAATAATAGTAAATTGGGCGATGTCGAGAAAAAATTACGATGACCACAGCTAATGAAAGGGGCCGCACAGACGGTCTGACGACCAGAGCTGACTGAACGTTATTGCAGTGGGGACTGCTACTGGTACATTTGATACGGCGCCAGGGTGTTAGTACATCGCAGCGCGCAGTCGGAGTGGATTTATCAACGACACAGCAGGAAGGCAGAGCCGCTGCAGCATCGATGGCCCAATTACTTCACATCAAAGCTATGGACTTGTGGCATATGTGACAAAAACCGATGTTGTTGGTCGGTCCATGAAACCATGAGCTTACAACTCTACAATCCACATTTCATCCAGTAAAACAGAAGTGATTTCTGGCCTTCCCCAAGACAGTGTTATAGGCCCTTTGCTGTTGCTTATCTATATAAACGATTTGAGAGACAATCTGCGCAGCCGTCTTAGGTTTTAGGTTGTTTGCAGATGACGATGTCGTTTATCGACTAATAGTCACCAGAAGATCACAACAAATTGAAAAACGAGTTAGAAAAGATATCTGTATGGCGCAAAAATTGGTAACTGCCGCTGAATAACGAAAAGTGTGAAGAGATCTACGTGGGTGCTGAAAGGAATCCGTAAAACCTCGGTTACGCGATAAAACGGTCAAATCTAAAGGCTGCAAATTCAACTAAATCCAAGGAATTACAATTACGAACAACTTAAATTGGAAGAACACATAGAAAATGTTGTGGGGAAGGCTAACCAAAGAATGCGTTTTATTGGCATGACACTTAGAAAATATAACAAATCTACTAAGGAGACAGGCTACATTACGCTCGTCCGTCCTCTTTTAGAATACTACTGCGCGGTGTGGGATCCTTACCAGACAGGACTGACGGAGCACATCGGAATCTTCTCACGAAATTCCGATCGCCAACTTTCTCCTCTGAATACGAAAATATTTTGTTAACACCGACATCCATAGGGAGAAACGATCACCATTATAAAATAAAGAAAATCAGAGCGCGCTATACGAACAGGCGTGAATGGAGGGACGAATGGAGACGTGTCGTCTTCAGCGATGAGAGTCGCTTCTGCCTTGGTGCCAATGATGGTCGTATGCGTGTTTGGCGTCGTGCAGGTGAGCGCCAAAATCAGGACTGCATACGACCGAGGCACACAGGGCCAACACCCGGCATCATGGTGTGGGGAGCGATCTCCTACACTGGCATACACCTCTGGTGATCGTCGAGGGGACACTGAATAGTGCACGGTACATCCAAACCGTCATCGAACCCATCGTTCTACCATTCCTAGACCGGCAAGAGAACTTGCTGTTCCAACAGGGCAATGCACGTCCGCATGTATCCAGTGCCACCCAAAGTGCTCTAGAAGGTGTAATTCAACTACCCTGGCCAGCAAGATCTCCGGATCTGACCCCCATTGAGCATGTTTGGGACTGGATGAAGCGTCGTCTCACGCGGTCTGCACGTTCAGCACGAACGCTGGTCCAACTGAGGCGCCAGGTGGAAATGGCATGGCAAGCCATTCCATAGGACTACATCCAGCATCTCTACGATCGTCTCCATGGGAGAACAGCAGCCTGCATTGCTGCGAAAGGTGGATATACACTGTACTATTGCCGACATTGTGCATGCTCTGTTGCCTGTGTCTATGTGCCTGTGGTTCTGTCAGTGTGATCATGTGATGTATCTGACCCCAGGAATGTGTCAATAAAGTTTCCCCTTCCTGGGACAATGAATTCACGGTGTTCTTATCTCAATTTCCAGGAGTGTAGATGGCTCAAACAGCCACCCTCTCCGGAATCTGCCACTGCTATCTGCAACCCTGCTGCTGGTGCCAAGTCCAATGCTATGGACTTTCAGAGCCCCCTAACCAGTGGACCACTTGGAGGGCCTACTTCAGATGCTGCTGGTCTACAACACTGGAGGTCTCTGGCTCTCGTCCATGGTCATACAGCGCTCACTTGCCATCGCTTTGGCAGGAAAGCTCCTGGCTGCCAATCTCTAATCAGAACAGACATTACTGTCGTGAGGTGCCCTTTTACACTGGGTCCATGATGTGACTTCGCACACTACGGTGCACCTCATCCCAGACTACTTGGCCACTCCTAGGCAGTGCAATTGTTGGATGCAGACTTGCGGCCTTGCCTTACCGTTGGTATCATCGCTTCTTGTCCTGCTCCATCCTGTTGATCCACATGCTGACCACAGTGCCTTCTCCGTCGGCTGTGTACGGCTTACGCCCCACCGATGTTGACCCCTCTTACTATCGCCACAGCTATTGTAGTACCGAATAATAAGTGAGCTGTTTATCAATGTTGTCTCCTTTATACGTCAGACGTCTGCAAGCCACCCACTCATCACCTCACTGCCATATCGCCTGGGTGGTGGACTATCAACACACTGACCAACTACGTATTCCACCATCCCACAGTTGTCATTTTCAATTAGAATACACTTTACGCATGTGGCGCAATTTTATCAGGCATACCAACCCACTGAAATGCAATAATCACTTATTAGAGAATGCAGTACTATATTCTTTCGACCATACTGATGTTCCGACATTGCGGAAAATGAGAGTCGTCATTAGGAAGGAAGTGAAAGAAAAATAGGGAATTGGAGGTTTATTTCCAAAAGCGAACTGAAAGTAAATATCACGAAATACGATCTGTTTAATTTCACCCTACTTTACTACTGTGTACATGTTTTTCCAGAGAGTTTGGATACTCCTCTTGTTTATACTCGTTTCTGATCTCGTTCGTATCAAACTTTGTGCGACATCTATACCATATGCGTGCATTATGTAATACCCATAGCTGGCTTCAGACAATCAGAGGTGCAGAAGCTTTCTCGTTGATGGAACGTTCAGACAGGGCACACTCTTGATTCTGGCTGACACGTACTCGACGACAGCAACATTTGTTTACATTTTCATCATTCTCTTATACTCGTGTTCCTGAGACGATGAATGAATTTGTCCAGCTTTTCAGTTAATACAGGCAATAATTGCAACTCAAACGAGTTTGACATGCATAAATTATAGACAAAAAACCTTAGCAAGAATTTCTACAATAATTACTGTAGTAAAGAGATTGCCTTTGTTCCAACTCAAGAATTATGCATTCAGATTATCCTTAATTCTGGCGTCAGCTTCATAAAATCTCTTGAGGACAGTCCGATTTCTTTACAGTGCCCCATCCTATTGATTCACTCCCATACCTAAAAAGAGGTGTCGCTGAGCAGAGCTTTTAGTTCTATGAAGAGATTGTGGAAGCTGTGAGTCAGACACAGTCTTGAAGAATGTAATGTATAGATGGAAAAAAAGTGGACAAATAGACACACAAAAAAAAGTTTTGCATCACCTCGATTCCGAGGGTTCCGGAACCTATACAGAAAACTGGAATAGAGATAAACATAAACATAATTTCCGCTCTTTTTATTGCTCATGAAAACCACCATATTGCATGTTGTACCAACCATACAGCAAGAACTTCAGTGGTAGTGGTCCAGATTGCTGTACACACCGATATCTCTAATACCCAGTAGCTCGTCCTCTTTCATTGCTAAACGCTTGTATTAGTCGTGGCATACTATCCACAAGCACATGAAGGCACTGTTGATCCAGATTGTCCCACTCTTCAACGGTGATTCGGCGTAGATCCCTCAGAGTGTTTGGTGGGTCACGTCGACAATAAACAGCCCTTTTCAATCTATCCCAGGCGTGTTCGATAGGTTTCATGTCTGGAGAACATGCTCGCCACTCTAGTCGACCAATGTCGTTATCCTGAAGGAAGTCATTCACAAGATGTGCACAATAGGGACACAAATTGTCCATGAAGACGAATGCCTCGCCAATATGCTGCTGATATGGTTGCGCTATCGATCGGAGGATGGCATTCACGTATCGTACAGTCATTACGGCGCCTTCCATACGTTCGTCGGCCCCACATAATGCCACCCCAAAACATCAGGGATCCTCCACCTTGCTGCAGTCGCTGAACAGTGTGTCTAAGGCGTTCAGCCTGACCGTGTCGCCTGCAAGCACGTCTCCGACGATTGTCTGGTTGAAGGCATATGTGACACTCACTGGTGATGAGAACGTGATGCCAACCCTGAGCGGTCCATTTGGGATGTTGTTCGGACCATCTTCACCACGCTGGTTGCAAATATGGACCTCGCCACAGACGTAGGGAGTGAAGTTGCGCATCAAACAGCCTATTGCGCACAGTTTGAGTCTTAACATCACGCCCTGTGGCTGCACGAAAAGCATTATTCAACATGGTGGCGTTGCTGTCAGGGTTTCTCCGAGCCATAATCCATAGGCAGCGGTCATTCACTGCACTAGAAGCCCTTGGGCGCCCTGAGCGAGGCATGTCATCGACAGTTCCTGTCTCTCTCTATCTCCTCCATGTCCGGACAACATCGCTTTGGTTGCGTGGACACTTCCCTTGTTGAGAGCCTTTCCTGGCACAAAGTAAGTATTCGGATGCGATGGAACCGTGGTATTGACCGTTTAGACATGGTTGAACTATAAACACGAGCCTTGTATCTCCTTCCTGGTGGAATGACCGAAACTGATCGACTGTCGAACCCCCTCCGTCTAATAGGTGCTGCTCATGCATGGTTGTTTACATCTTTGGGCAGGTTTAGCGACATCTCTGGAAAGTCAAAGGCACAGTGTCTCTGAGAAAATATTCCCAGTCAACATCTATCTTCAGGGATTGTGGGAACTGGGGTGATGCAATAATTTTTTTTTCATGTATGTATTATTGACTTACAAGGAAACGTCATCAAAAATCATAACTTTTTCTACCTAGAAAAGTCTGATTACTATGCCCAGAAATTTGTTTCTTGTTCTTGTATTGTATTGTTATCACCTTGTAGGCCATCTTTAATGTGTTTGAACTAATGTGTGTAGTTTTGACACGTTAGCAGCTGCTATAAATGAATGACTTATTTGCTTGAAAGTAAACTTCAATGTTTCAGATTTAAATATGTTCTTTATGTCACATGCACTCTGATACCAGAAATACTTATTTTTGTTGATGTTATAGTATAGGACGTGGTATGCTTTTCTTTTCTTTCTTATTAAGACTTTGACAAGAGTTATAATAGGTGTGCCAAGTGCAGTCGTAATTAAGCATATGGACGTTTGTTAACTTCAATAGAAATAGTTTCATCACAAGAAGACCAAGAAGAAGAAGAAGAAATGAAGGAAAAAAATCAGGCGGCAATCTGTAACAACGATTTTTTCCTCTCCAGTGTTGTTCACTGTAAATGCCACACACGCTGCGCTATAATTTCCTTATATTCCTCACATTTACAGTTCTGCATTCAAAATTTTTACTGTTTTTAGTATTTTTAATCGATTTAATTATTTCAACAATTTTTTTCTTTGTTCCATACATGAATTATACAAACAGAAGTGTTAATCTGTCTAGACAATTTTATCAATGCAAGCAGTGAATAAAAAAGCAAAGAAAAAAAACTGCAAATAAGCGCCGCAACCCAGTTGCACAGTGTGTAATTTATGCAGTCTTCGTCAGTCTGATAACGTCCTCGTGATTTTCACCATTACTTCCACATCGCTTTTTCAAAATTTCAATACGATTCTGTGTTGTACTGCTATACGTGTATACTTATACAAAGGCTGGTTCATAGCAAACTCGTTTGTAATATCGCCAACTTATATGTCTCTCATTCCAGACCGAATATTTTAAACGCTTATTTCTATTTTTTGTGCATTCAGAAATCCTAGGAAAATTGCCTATTTGTAATATCGTACTCTACAACCTAATGGGAAAAGTTAAAGATAACTGGATTTTTTTACCTTCTCGCCACTAAAATGAACCATCCACTACAAGTGAGTATCTTACCCCGTACTGGCAGATTTTTTCCAAAGTCTTATCATGGACCGCATCTTTCGGCGAATCTGACTTGCATATTAACAGATGAACAAAATGAATTTACAAGTTTGTACACGATACGACATTAAATGCAAGGGACCTTGTGTTCCGAAGGTATTTCAAGTCGCACGACCACAGTTGATGATGCAGTCTGATCTTCCGCTGCTATCTCACCAATACATGTCCAGTTGACGGCAATAGAAGACACATTACGAAGAAATACTGTAGCATCTCTCATCTAGTGGTTGTGGGAGAAGCAAAAGTAGTTACAGTATGGCAACACATGGCACTACGAAGCATCTAGCATGACTTTTCTCCAGCACAATTACCAACTTGCGTGCTGAGTGAATGATTCAAATTTCGTTCAGCAGACTTCCCTACGGATTTGAAGATAGCCAGTGAGTTGAGATTTGATGACAATCATAGTGTTTATAATGATAGCCATGTACATATTAGACTACGTGGTTGCGCTATGCCTGTCTGTATGTGTTTAGGAGCGTCATACTACACAGTAATGGCGCTCTACGACATGACTATCATTGTCAATCCAAATAATTACGAACAGCAGATGTTCATAACGATTTATATCTGAATTGTTACAGTGGGGTCATCCCTTTCATTCAGTGCTCTCTTTTTCCATACTGAACGAAGACAGAATTCCATCACATTGCGACATGGGTCTTTCTCAAAGCACATCATACCTCGCTTTTTCTCTGGTCTGTCGCCCACCTAAACTTCAATAATTTCAGTATAATATCATGATTAGTTCTATAAGGCATTTATGGATTTTTTGGTAACCTATTAATAGTGTTCCAGTTTATTTTATCAAAGATCAACAACCTTTGTACTACATAGCTTCAAAAAATCGGAACTATTAGTTTTCATACCTGCTTCGTTATCATTTTGGATTATTTGCTAAATATGTCTGAAACAAAAGACTTTTATCGTTGCATCTGATTGCTGAAGATTTGAGCCGAAAAACTAGCACAGAGATCTCTTCAAAACTGATCAACGATATGTTCAAATGGCTCTGAGCACTATGGGACTTAACTTCTGAGGTCATCAGTCCCTTAGAACTTAGAACTACGTAAACCTAACTAACCTAAGGACATCACAGACATCCATGACCGAGGTAGGATTCGAACCTGCGACCGTAGCGGTCGCGCGGTTCCAGACTGTAGCGCCTAGAACCGCTCGACCACCGCGGCCGGCCAAGAATATTAGTGTTTAGCGTTACGTCGACATCGAAGTCTGTAGACCTGGAGTAATAACTCAGTTGAGAACGTAAAAGTTATTTTGAATTTCTGGTTGGGATATTCTAGCGGTTGTTTAGTCACCTAGCAAGAGGACAGGCATCCTTCCTTTCAACAGAGTTGGCAGTTCTTCCAGCGCAATGCACAATGTCTTACGCGTTTTGTTTAGCGTAGATACCGGTAACGGGTGCATTCGTGTTTCCTGTCGTGTGCGTTGCGACGTGATGGTGGGACAGAGTATAGACATGTTGTCTACTGTAGTAGGATCGTGCATAATCTGGTGGATCCTAAATCATCATACAAGTTAGCTACCATGACGTCTCTGAAGTACTAACACTTTCAACCAAGAATAATCTCAGACAGGAAATAAACTGTTGACCAATAAAACTTCAAAAATATGAAGGTGGCATGCAGCAAATGTTAAATTTGCATGAAGGAAGGTGGACAGTTTCGAACGGCGTAGTACTGAGACCGCAGTGGTGGGACGAGATCGTGGTGAGGTAGTTATTCTACACACAAAACGCCATTTCAGTTACAATGGAGGAGTGGGACTTCCTTTGTTCGTCCATGACAGTTTTGTTAGAAGTAGTGAGGCTATTACAGCTACGCAGCGAATGTTTCATGTAGAATTCAATCTCGGTCGGCACGTAGTTGTTCAAGGTCTTAACACAATCCTAAGATGAGCGGAACACTTCACATCAACTGGAAGCATTGTGGATAAGAATCGTACAGGTCCGAGACACAGTTTAACGACGTCAGAACATGTTGCGAGAGTAAGGGACACGATACTCAGAACCCCACGAAGGTCAGCTAGACATCATGTCAGAGAGCTAGTAATCAGTCCTGAATTAGTTCGATAAATTTTACATAAATTAAAAATCCATCTATACAAACTTCTCATTGTGAAAGAACTAAAGCCAATTTATTTTGCTGTACGTGAAGACTTCACTTGCGGAACGCTAGTTGTTTTGAGTGATAATTTGATTTTATTGGTTTCTTTTCATTTACACGTGACCATCTAGAAACAAAACCTGCGTTGATATGAAACTTCCTGGCAGATTAAAACTGTGCGCCCGACCGAGACTCGAACTCGGGACCTTTGCCTTTCAGGAGTGCTAGTTCTGCAAGTTTCGCAGAAGAGCTTCTGTAAAGTTTGGAAGGTAGGAGACGGATACTGGCAGAAGTACAGCTGTGAGTACCGGACGTGAGTCGTGCTTCGGTAGCTCAGTTGGTAGAACACTTGCCCGCGAAAGGCAAAGGTCCCGAGTTCCAGTCTCGGTCGGGCACACAGTTTTAATCTGACAGGAAGTTTCATATCAGCGCACACTTCGCTGCAGAGTGAAAATCTCATTCTGGAAACATCCCCCAGGCTGTGGCTAAGCCATGTCTCCGCAGTATCCTTTCTTTCAGGAGTGCTAGTTCTGCAAGTTTCGCAGAAGAGCTTCTGTAAAGTTTGGAAGGTAGGAGACGGATACTGGCAGAAGTAAAGCTGTGAGTACCGGACGTGAGTCGTGCTTCGGTAGCTCAGCTGGTAGAGCACTTGCCCGCGAAAGGCAAAGGTCCCGAGTTCGAGTCTCGGTCGGGCACACAGTTTTAATCTGCCAGGAAGTTTCATATCAGCGCACACTCCGCTGCAGAGTGAAAATCTCATTCTGAAAACCTGCGTTACTGGACTCCCGAACATCCGCATCTTACTCACCAGCGTCCTTTACACTCTGAAAAAGTCATAGTCTGGTGTGCTCTTGCTCTTTTGGCATTATGGGATTCTATATTTTCGAAGAAAATGGGGCCATCGTCACTGTTAATTGGGCCCGATACATTTATGTGCTTGAAATGTCCTTGAAATCAGAACTCAACCGACGAAGAACACCTTTAAAAAATGTTCGTACCCAACAAGATGACGCTACATCATACCGCAAATGCTTCAATGGCAGTTCTTCGACACATGTTTCCTGGACAGATTATCTCAAAATTTATCAGTGTCCCTTTGTCTCCCTGATCTCCGGACTTACTGTGTAACTTATTCTGTGGGCCTAGCTCAAGAGCCGTGTCTTTAACCACAGTCCATAAAATTTGGACCAACAGAAGAATACAAGTATTCAAGAAATTGCTGTCATCTCTGCAAACACATTGGTCTGTGTGATGAGAGGTTTGGAGAAGAATGGAACTGGTATTCGAAATGGTGACATCACTTCGACAACATTATTTTTTACAAACAAGTCTGGTCTGCATTAAATGGAAAGTAATGAGCTTCGATTTAATGTCAATAAACATACATTAATTTTAAAACTGACGAAGTATTCGTTGTTTAGAAACTGTCTATCTCTCATGAGTCACCCTGAACATCCTTGGATATGTAAATCATTAGCATTTCAGTGCAACTACGCACGATAGGTAGAAGCAACGCCACTTACATTTACGTAATCAAAAATGATTATGCCCATCTCTTTTCATTCAGAAACTGCATTTGAATGTTAACGGTTTGTGAGAGGGTCATTTTATGTCTCGTGACTACCAGCAAGTGTCGGCATCTGACAGTGGTAGGATTGTGGCCCATCGAGACTAAAGTTTATGACTGCTCGCACTGATCAGGGTCTCACGACTGTCGTGCGAATATGCAATCGATAGTTTCGAGAACCATAATGACATGCTCATCGCATTGCAGTTTCCCTACCGCCCCACGTAACTAGCGTTCAAGAGGACACACATTATTCGCTCGGCCACGCACGATCGTACAGCCATGCCAGACACTGAATCAGGAAAAGGACATGTTTGCAACGAGACAGATATCCAGAGGGTTAGGATGCCGACGTCTGGAGCACAACGGGCAGTCAGCGCAGTGACCACATTGGCAGCTGAGAGGCGCACCGACAGTAATATGACCAGCGACAAGACTGGACAAAGGATTGGCGCCTTGCCTGGAGACTGAGGAGAAGAAAGGTTCTCAGATTGCATGTCATCATAAGTGACCAGTACCAGTGTGGTGGTATGGGGTGTCATCATATATACAACACGATTAGCTCTGGTTGCGTAGCCGGTAATTTCGACAGCAGCCATTACATTTCTGACGTATCAATGCTTGAGACTTCCCTACCTTCGAGATCTCTGCGATTATCTTTCAACAAGATAACGCAAGACGACTTGATGTCCTGACCTAACTTAATATGGAGTGCGTTCGACTGTTGTCCTGGGCAGCACGTTCTCCACATCCCTCACCCACTGTAAACATCTGGACATGGGTTCCCGATCCCTGGCACGCCAGCCACTATTATTCATAAACTGTAGCATAGAGCTGAACCAACATGGAATGACATGCTCGAATATGACACCCGAGCACACACACAGCTTGACCCAATGACCAGCAAGATTGGTGAGATTGTTAGTGCCAGTGTTGCCAGCTACACGCCTTAAATTCCAAGCTCTGTACACTCTCGTATCATCTACAAGTTTAATCGTGTATTCTTCATACTGCACTGCTATTGTTCCTTGTGTTGCAGTTTCAATAACCAGCAGTATAGCTCGTTCATGCAAAGGAATAAAAGTTCAAGATGAAGAAAACAACTTAATGAAACTTGAGTGTCGTGTATGTATGAATGAATGAATGAATGAATGAATGAATGCATTCCTTTCTTATTTTCTTATATCAAGGTAGTGATGTTTAGTTACATTCTGAGAGCAAGCATTATATAATTCAGCGATGAATGCTTTCCAGTTGTTTGTACTGTGCCTAAGTTTATACTACAGCGTTTCCTGCTTTATGTATGTTTTGGGAGCAGTTTATTCAGGTTTCACTGTCTTCAAGTAGGTATTCTACTTGGACAATCCCTAATAATACTACCACAATTTGTCGCTTGTTCTAAGGCCTACTCAGCGGTGAGATTTTAATTAAAAGTTTCTCTCTGCACTGCTTAATCTTTGAATTATCGACGCTGCTTGCCGTTTACTAATTATCGCAGTAGAACGTTTTAGGCTGAACATACAATATGGTACATAGAAAATACCAATAAAATTAATGCTGAACGCACGCAACACTTATCTTCCAAAATTAAAAAGGGTCGTCTCCCTATAAAAAGAGCAAACGAGATGTGATAAAATTAATTGGTTTTATTTTTCTTTCAGTATCGCAATTACATCAGTGTTCATTATACTTCCTTTTGATTGTATATTACAACTTGTACAGTCTCTCTTTACAGCAAAGTAAGACTTTACTAAATTCTAACTCTTAAAAGCTAAATGTTGTGTGTGTGTGTGTGTGTGTGTGTGTGTGTGTGTGTGTGTGTGTGTGTGTGTTAATCCGTCAACTCAGATACATCACCTTTGTGTTACAAGCTATTTACTTACCCGCCACAAAAAAATTCCTTTACATTTTAATGTTTTCCTTCCATTTCGAACTCTAATTGGTTCAATGTTTTATAGAACGCATTTACTACGGCCCGATTGGCTATTTTCAATGTTAACTAACTCTGAAACGCAACGCATCGAACATTTTTCTCAACAACTAATTCTCAGCACAATACCCTGCAACACCTTTGTAAGTTTTTCAAACTGTTTCTGACAACCTTGTACAGTGTTCTATACAGTCCTAGGTTTATTCGGATTTGTCATTTCACTATCTTTGCCACGTTATCAGGTAGAGCTGAGATCAGACTTGATGCTGTCTGATAGTCTTTATTAGAGAGAGGCTCCACCCAAAAATTGTACTTCTACTTTGCCGATTTCAACTGAATTTTAAAATCATGTCGGTCACGTAAACATGTAGCAAAACCCAAGTTTTAAAGTCCAGAACTTCCTTGGTTTTTGATTTTGAATTATTAATACGATTTTAACGGTATTACTGAAAATCAAGTTTTGGCACTCAAGACTTCCATTTTCAAATTCGTTTTTACTACATTCACAAGACACAGTTGACCAGTTCTATGTATTCATTTCATGAACAATGTCATTAATTTACTTTTAGCACTTTAACAAGTTTCAAACTTATAGTTTCTTTAATTATCGGTACATAAATGTGATAAAATACACGATGTTCGATATTATTATTAATGCAAAGAAGTATGCAAATATCTCAGGGCTACTTTCTTCGAAAATTTAATTGATATTGGTTAATATTTAGAATGAAAAAGTTGCCACTGAACTTAGAAACACAAACTGACAGGAAAATGGATTTTAAAATCTTATTAAAAATGAATGCCAGTGCAAGACAACCATTAAAATTCACCAGCACCATAAGTTTTACCTTCCTGCTCCTGTAGGGTTTCTCCTGGTAATTTCAAGACCAGGGTAGCATTTTTCTTGAATTTTTCCCTCTGCAGGTGGCATCTTGTGGACTGTTTTATCCGTCCTTGATCTCCAGATAAGCAAATCTTCTAGGACGGTGATAAAGAAGTGCTGGGACTTGTTCTTTATTCTGTCGTAAGTCCATAAAAGTGTCACTTTCTTCTTCTGAGCACTTGGTCGAAATGGCACTGTGCAAACCTTCATTTGCATTTTGTGTTTTCCCATTAATGCGTCTTGCCAGTAGTGCATCAGATGCAGGTCTCCGATAGATAGGTCCTACTTCGATCACTTTAGCAGCTGTCAGTGTGTCAAAGTACCATTCACAGTCCATATTTCAAACATTTATTAGGTGAACTTGTAATTTGAATGCAGCCAGATCGGTTCGTGAGCTAAGAGTAAACACTGCAAAGCAATGAAAGAGCCAAAAATTAAAAAAAAAACGTTTTGCCGTGGGATCTCTCCTTGAGGCACATGTCTTCATGGTTGCTTCATGAAGATCAAGTCGATACCTTCACTCATTCTTCTCGGAACTCAGCTAATATTCGTTCCTAACAGTACCTGTGCAGAGAAGAATCCAAAATCCCTTCAAACTGTAACGATGACGGCTCTGCTGCGCACTTACCTATTTCAATTGCCAGCTTCTGTGTTTCCTAGTATGAAGCACATTCAGTATTATTTGTGTCTCTGAATTTTAATGACACAGTTGTCATTAAAATGCGATGCCAATCCCAAGTGTGTCCACGTTGTAGCTTGCACAACGGAATTTTTAATTGTTTCCTACGAATATTACGTTGGGGAGTATGTTTCATACAACAATTTTGTTTGCATTTAACGTCTTTATTGTGAAATTTTCGGAGTGGCTTGCTAGTCCCTGATTGGAAGCATGTCAACAAGCAGTACGCTTGGAGGGAACGACGCGGTAAGTGGTATCAATATGTCAATTTTTAATCAATGAATGTTTTATTCGTTATATTTCTGAACGGTTTGGAGATAAACTACTTTTGCTGCAAAAAATTCAGCAGAAATTGCTATTTTATTCCACGTATCAATAAAAGTTGAAAGTATTCAGTTTACAAAAACTTACTATGTAAACAGTTTCACTAACTTACAAAGATTTTAAATAAGCATTCTGTTAAGCGCCCATACAACATACTGTTTATAAAGTACGAACTAACATTACGAAAAAATATCTAATTGAGATGAAAGTGGATGAAGTATTGTTTCTGACGACATAAAACTGGGTGACACGAATGATTACAGAAAGTGGTAAGGCATTTATTAAACGAGATTGTAATACAAGTTTTCAGTCTAGAAGGCAAGCTTCTTCATGAGCAGGTACATGGTCTGGTCCACCTCGAAGCCGTGCAAGTTGTTCGCGTCTCCCTGCAGACGCATCAGCAGCCCGCCGAACGAGACGTACGCTGCCCTGAAACACACAATTATTCATTAGTGAATGATCATAAACCACAACCAAAATCATACAATCTGTATAGCACAAGATACTTTTATAAACATTATATGTACAATCGTAACTTGCATTTCAGTATTCAGTGAGAAGAGCCCCGAACAAAGATAAATCAAAAAATGTGTATTACAACGTCGTTTTTTACAGTTTGAAGAAACAGCTGATAAAACGAACAAAAATTTGAATGAATACTTTAATGCAGTAGTTAAGGCATATCATCCAGCATCGTGGACTTTTTAAAACAGTAAACCTCAGTTAACTAAACGTTTATACGTATTGGGAGTTTTAGTTCCGCTTTAACTGTCTACCAATTCTCGTACCGTCAATTTTCTGAACCTCCATGCAGTTTTTCTATTTTTTCTCACACTTTCTTCACAATACTTTGAGCAGTCTCTCGCTCCTCATTATTCGTCTTCGGCATCCTCCCTTTTATCTGGAGTTAATCAGCGTTTTTCTCTTGGCCTACAACTTACTCCACTGCTTTATTTTTCAGTGTAGCCACGGTCCGCATCCCTATTGTTCTATACCAGCGTTGAAATCAAATTACGATGGCAAATGGGCAATTGCCCTTGAACTATTATGCCTCGACACGATCTCCCACTTTTTTTTTGCAGTTTCTTCGTTGATTTTCAACGTTACCTAATAATTTTATTCTGAAGAAATCATTAAGTTTAATGCGAGCATCGGTCTATTACTAATTACTAAACTGGTTTTGCTTCCTTCATTTCCCTTTCAAGTTGTTTTTACAGTTCCTCTTCGCTGACGTAATTCGCTTCGAATGTCCAGTTGGGCAGTAGACTTCAGTAAAGTCACAGATTTATTATGGACATTTGTTACTTTTTCCCCCCATTATGCTGCATAAATGTTTTTTTCCCCGAATATATACCGTCTCGCTGGCGAAGCATGGATAGCTCACGAATCAAAGGTAATGGCAGCAGTGCATAAATGTACTTAAAATTTGGATGTACAGACAGTACTAAAAATGTGCAATACGAAGTAATCGATTAAAATAACTGGTGTGCGCGCTGAAGTTTGTTGAGGCATACACGAGAGGCGGCGAAACAAGCTATAAGCGTCAGATCTTTTAATTGCAGCCGCGAGAAGTGCACACAGTTTCGTTCATGCTCAAAATCATGATATCTTGTCCTTTAACTCTGAACGTTGTCCGAAGAAAAAAATGAACGAAGTTCAGGGTTCAACGTCACGTATACTGCGAGATAATTAAAAATTAAATGGGCAAGGATGGGGAAAGAAATAGGCCGTGCCGTTTTTAAAGAAATCATGCGTAGCCTTAATCGATTCAGGGACACATCGGAAAACTTAAATCTGGGTGTCAAGACTTGGTTTGAACCTAGCAGCTCCAGAATACGAGTCCAAGGTCTTAACCACTGTGCCTTCTCGTTAAATACGCAGTCCGAGTGGTAGTCACTGTATAAACGAAATATTCGAAATGTTGGGAGGTGATCGCCCTGTTTGTATAGTTATTCTGAGCAGTATTTAGTGCAGGGCGGATGAGTTTCATATTGTAAGAAGGTCCAAAGTTATGACGCCGACTGTAGCCTATCACGAAAGAGCATATCTTGTAGGCGCATGTGTGACCTAGTAGAGGAGTATATGGCCATTCCTTAACCGGCAGTTCATGCTTTTTCCGTCAGACTATCTCCGTATTAAGAGAACGTGTTGAGTTGTAACATCCAACGATTTAAACGACGAGGAGGTGCTATTACGTATTTGTGGATAAGGTTAAATGTTCCATAAATTTAAGGAGAGATTATTTTGCAATCTCAGACGTAAGGTAACAAGTGTGCAAACGTGTATTTAGTATACTGACATACCGGCTGAAATACAAAATTAAACAGAGAACATGAAAACAGACCCTTGTGTGTGTTGAAAGGTGGCATGTGAGAATAATGGCGGCTGGTGTGAGACCAGCTCATACAACGTCAAGTACACCACCCTAATTTGCGAGACACCTAGGTGAGCCAGAGCGGGATCGTATCCGAGACTGGTGCACCCGCCAGATGAGTATGTTTTTTAGGCGCTTCCCCACGCTCGTTTAGTAAGAGCTGGGCTGGTCCCCACTGTCCGCCTCAAAATACAGGACATGGAAACAGTTAAAATGTAACTATTCACAGAAAAAAGGTTACACGCTTCACACATGTGACACACGGCTTCCCTCCGTAACGTAACGGGACGACTGCCGTGACAGGAAAGGCATCCAGCAAAGTTGAATAAAATAAATTTGCCAAATATTTGAGTATAGTGGTTCCTTTTTCTAGTACCAGATCTGCAACTACATACATACTAGATTGGATTAACGCCAAACAAAAAGAGCGGTGGAGCACGTGGAGCTATAAAAACAATAGCTACAGTGTATCAGTGTAACGTGAAGTGCTTAACTTGGCCGGGTCTAGCTGAAAAACATCTTCTCTCAACAGCGCACGCCTTGCATCTTCGCTAAATGAGCATATCCAGACACCGCTTCAGAGTCGGACGGTATCACTTGGCATTACTAGGCTGTTGCCTCTTCCAATCACAGTCTGAAACGTGTGAATTCCTCATTTCATGAACAGGGCCACGTACAGGTTTGAATAATGGAACTCTATATAGTTCAACGTTCCGTCGACCTGGCAGTCATCACACAGGGAGTATTGGCTCAGCCGGAAGGAAAGCTGACGTCGCAACCTTATTCAAGGAACCAGCGTGACATTTACACTAAGATGACAGAAGTCATGGGACAGCGATATGCACATATACAGATGGCGGTAGTATCGCATACACAAGGTATAAAAGTACAGTGCATTGGCGGGACTATCTGTACTCAGATGATTCATGTGAAAAGGTTCCCAACGTGATTATGGCCGCACGACGGGAATTAAAAGGTTTTGAACGCGAAATGGTGGTTGGAGCAGAGAAATTTGGCAGCAGACTACTTTGTTAACAGTACGACGTCGCCTGCAGCGCCTTTCCTGGGATCGTGACCATATCGGTTGGATCCTAGACTACTGGAAAACCGCGGGCTGCTCAGACGAGTCGTGATTTCAGTTGGTAAGAGCTGCTGGTAGAATTCGAGTTTGGTGCAGATCCCTCGAAGACGTAGACCCAAGTTGTCAACAAGGCAGTGTACAAGCTGGTGGTGACTCCGTAACGGTGAGGGCTCTGTTTACGTGGAACTGAACCGATCACTGTCTGGGAATGGTCATCTGTATGTCGGGACTCGCTTGTTCAGTACAGACTATCAAGTCAAACACCTTTCAGCCGTCGAATTACACTGCTGAAAGGTGTTGGATTTGACATTCTGCTCGGAAATAACCATGTTCGGCTACTTGCAGCCTTTCAGGGAATTTTCGTTCCCAGTGATGTCATGTCACTGGGCCAAAATCGTTCGCGATTCGTTTGACGAACATTCCGGACAATTCAAGCGAATGATTTGGCCACCCAGACCGCCCAACATGGATCGCATCGAACATTGATGGGACATACTCGAGAGGTCGGTTGGAGCACAAAATCCTGCAAAGGCATCACTTTCGCAATTACGGACGGCTATAGAGGCAGCATGGCTCAATATTTCTGCAGGGATCTTCGAATGTCTTGTTGAGTCCATACCACATCCAGCTGCTTCACTACGTCGGCCAAAAGGCGGTTAGACACGGTACTAGGACGTCACACTAGCGTATCTGCAATGCTACTAACTTCGATCGTTTTGGTATGCACATATGAAACTTTACCAATGGTAAATACCACACTGCGGAGCACCAAATGACTAGTACAAAGTGAGTTTTAACCTGGGACCTCGCGATCATTAACTTAGTCTTGTTCAGTGGTCCCAGTCATAGAAACCCGTATCCGATAGAAGTAAACGTACGCCACGACAATACGTCGGAGTACCGAGTTGACGTGTGGCGGCGATATGGTGAAAAGGTAAATGAACTAGTGAGGCTGTCAGACTGGGGTGGTATTTGGGAGAAAGACGGAGAAAGGTTGGGCGGCGAGCGCAGGTGCGAGTAAGTCCGTTATTTGTGTGATTGTGGGACGGGGACAGTAGGGAGGCGCGCGGGCCGGCGCGGCAGGAATGCGGCGCTAAACATAGCCGCCAGGCCGGCCGCCGGCCGCCGGCCGCGGCGAGCGGACACCGGTCAGCTGCTGACGCGCTGGACAAGCCGGCGCCAGCCGTTCGCCGGCTGTCGGCAGTATTTTATATTAGCTGAATTACGGTAAAATATGTTGCTAGCACGGCTGATGTGATGTAATCCTCTAAGGCGAATACTTGAAAACGTCCAAACAGGATGATCCAGTTCGAGGACAAAAGTTTCACTTGGTGCATCAAGTAGAGACGGGTATCACGGATGATATGATAAAATATTTTGGACCCACAATAAATGTCGGATGCTAAGCAATGATTCATTAGAAACTGCAGTTATAAATAGGGAGGATAAAGACTTTTCATTTTTCTTCCCTTTTCTCATTTTAATTCATTTTTATTATACACTGGCAAACCCGACAATGCTTCGCAATTGCTAAATATGTATGGGAGTTGGATGTACGTCTTAACCTCCTCCTTCCCCTATCTCTATCCCTCTCCTCCATCTCTCTGTCAATATCCTCCTTCCCCGTCTCTCTGACCATATTTATTGTTATCAAAAACGGAACCTTGATTGGGAATAGAAGTCAAAATGAATGGGTAAGTCGGGTGGAATCATTACTACACGGAGTATGTGATAGACCTTTCCAGCTCCAGGATCTAAGGGGACAGTAGCTTTATTTTTTTTTATTTCGCATGTTTTTTATCTACGAACAGGTAGGATTATAAAGTTAGCCATAAACACAACTTTGTGTTTCTGTTAAAAAGACACCTAAAAGGAAAACAAAACCACACATTTGGCACCAATTCAATCTTTGCAACACAACAAAGGTATGATCACCACAATAGGACGAGTTTAGCCGTCTGTTTAGTCGACGTCTCAAATTATTGTGTGCGTAAGCTCCAACTGAGCTAGTCGAACTTGATTGTATCCGCTGTTCCGGAATCATCCCCGATAGCGCTTCAGAATTTCTTATTCGATTTGTCTCCAAACGCGGTCTACGCTCTTCGTCAGTCTCACTGACTCGATAACCATGTAGTTGCCTTGCACTACGCGTACGCCGACCGATATTTGGACGCCACACTGGTGGCATTTTTTCCAAAGAAATAAACCAAGAACTGAATTCAACTGATTGTTTGCAGAACAGCAAATTGCTACGAACTGACATCAATTCAATCTTTGCTACACGCCAATGATATGATGACAACCAATAACACACTAAAATATCATCTTCACTTGTTTTCTTTTCCGCAAAATATCAGTATTCAATGCGGAATTTCTTGTTGTTACGAAAACATCCGACAGCACAACTGTCACACTGAACGTCACATTTCTTTCATAACATCCAAATTTCCGACCGTTCCACTGGATTTTCCAAAATTTTCTTTCATACAAACCTTGTCCCGACAATTACAAAAAGACAGACAAATCAGTCGAGCCGTTCTCAAGTGGTGATCTTTCATGAATGCGGCAACTGATTTTTATTTATATAGATGTATGTGTACAATTTAGCTGATGACACTGACTGACCTATTTACTAAGAACTGCTGACAAATCGAAACATAGCATATACGATGTAATGACTCGAAGCTATGGTCAGATTGAAAACTCTGCTGTTTTAAGCTATTACTTTACTACTTTCAAACAGTTTCAGGCTCCCTCTTCGAGAGCTTCTACAAATCAATTGATTGCAAACGATAACGTGACGTAATTCTTGCAGACTAATATAATATACACAGGTGTGCAAAACTTATGTACGAAAGTAACTTTCGCATTGTGTGTCACTGCCAAGTAACATAGATCGATGAAACTTGGACCATACACAGAAAGATCTATTCCTGTATAGCACAGAAGTTAATTGAAAGAATTACGCAATGAGACGAACAGAAATGACATATTTTATTCAAAGACGATAAATACAGTGAATTCACCGCGATTTATGATAGTCGGCTGGACATTACAAATATTCCTGCGTGTTTTGATCTTTCGCTATCTGAGGATACGTCCTACACGTCGAACAACATTGTTTTCGTGGTCCAGCTGTTATGGTATGTGCTCATGAAGTTGAATGGACTTACTGACATCCAAATCTTTGCATACTGTTCAGTCGCCGCTCAGTGTTATCGTGGCACTGTGCTCCTTCAATGTTGCATTCGGTCCTGAAGTCATTTTTATGGAAGACATTGCGCGACCGCATCGAACAATGCAAATGGGGGAACTCTTGCAACGAGAAGATAACGGGCCGAATGGACTGGCCCACCTTTCATCCCATCGAGCACACGTCGGATGCACTGGGTACACGTACAGCAGGACATGGTCCAACGGCACTCCAGCAGTTGCCAACCACGCTGGTAAAGGGAGGGATGGAAGGCCCTAACATTAGCCACCTGCAGTGATAGCACATATCATTAAGAACAGTGTCTTGTCGTTTGTAATGTGCTGAAGACTACCTTAAATAGTGGTGAATACAGTGTAAATACTGTCTTTGAATAAAAGTGTTATTTCTGCTCGTCTCAATGTGTATTTCTTTCAGTTGACTTCTGAGTTATGCTGTGGTAGAACTTTACATCTATGGTCCCATTGTCATCGATCTATGTTAATTGGCAGTCACACATCACCCGAAAGGTACTTTCGTCCCTAAGTTTTGCTCACCAATCTAATTACTAGAATAACAAGCTCCATAAATCTGGAGTAATTTAATTTCAAGTATACGACGACGCCGTGTTATCAGGATATGTTTTACAGTACTTTATCATTATCTCTACTAATACGAAATCGTTTTTTAAAACGGGGACGTACTCATTCCGAATTCTTCAGATGTCTTAAGAACATTACATGTTTAGCGAGTCAAAATGCTATGTAATTTTCATGTTTTAAACCAGATCCCAAACTAGAAGCAAATTCTGCACATAACTTCAAAGGGCCTATTAAATGAACGTTTTAGAAGAAACAGTAATTTCTATAAACAAATGTAAATGTCCAGGCGAAATTCTTAACAAAGAAACGAACTTAAAACATATATTTATACTGACCACTTCATTGAAATTGCAGAACACGACAAAGCATAAAACAAATTTGCAGGCAAAGACAACGCCAGCAAGCGTTAGCAAAGAATTTACCACTACCACATACAAGTGCATAGATGAATAAGCTGATATGTAACCATGTAACGCCGTTGACTTAGCTGCAAAAGGTGTTAAATTTACGAAAAATATTAAAGTCTGAACGACTACTGCTCACAAACAAATTCCAATGCTTAGACATTACATATGTACAATTCCGCCTACGCTACGCCTATGATACACAGCAGTAAAAGGTATTAGACAGCGACAGCGTTAACTATGTATTATGGAAGTAAATATCACATAAAATATATACAAAATTGTTATTAGTTACAAACAGACACAGATACATGCAGTAACAACTCCGTATGGCGTCGAAATAAACTTAAAGCAACAAAAAATAACATCGTAATAAAAATTCGTCGAATATGGCAGTGTTTTGGCTTACTGACCATATAATGTTCTTATTACGAGATACTCAGTTACCGCATTCTGTTTTATAGAACCATCGCCTTTAGAAATTGACAAATGTTTGATTATTCAGTTACGGAATTCAGTATCCGCGGCGTACCAAATCAACTTCGTGGTTAAAAGTTTCGAGAAAAAATGATAATACTATCAGACGAACATACTTCAACAGTTCATGCGTTACAGTAGGGCAGACAATGCATTGCAACACCTATGTTTCGAATACACACACCACTAGTTTAAATAATTGTGCTAAATTAATTCAGTGGGTTGTACACGTTTAGTTATACTGTAAATTTTATACACTACGCTCAAAGGTGAAAGAACTGACAACTTTAAGGAACAGTTTTTATATATATATATATATCTGGAATTTAATCATCCGCCATGGAAGTCGGGTACACTGACTCAGTAAGCATGGTGCAGCGAGTACGAAGTGGAGTATACGTTCCACTCCTTCTGAACACAACTGCAGTGCCTTGACCACACCGCCAAAAAGACATTATCACTGCAAAATAACAAGTCAACTCCAGACGCTTAGGAAGTGACTTGCCCGAGGTGCAAAAAGTTTTGTGATGGACTCCAGTGCGGGTGTGAAGTAAAGATCGTTGGATACAGTCACGCTATCTCTTCTGTTTGTTGCCATGTCGAGGATAAATACCAACGGTCACACTAAATATATACTGCTTGACAACTGCTAATGAACAAATGACGCCTGCTACGGAACAACCGACCGGTCATAGGAAAAAGAGGTGTAGAGGGTGGGATGCGTTAACTGCAGCGAAGCCTGTGCACGAACGCTCTATATGCATTCGACAAGTTCGTGCGGTACGATGTGTGACGATGATTGTTGTGGAACCAATTAGTGCCACATTCTGTGTGGTACGGCATTATGTTTCAAGACATTATTTGAATATTTAGAATCATCGACATGCTACTAGGTAGCTCGAAGCCGGTCAAAGTGCAACCACTGTGGCCACAGTAATGGGTGTATCCAGAAGTGCCATATCTAAGAAAGGCTACTGAAAGTGGAAATGCTATGCGAAAGCATGTCGAATGCCGTAGGCGGACCACAAGAATACGAGAAAACCGAAACGTTGTCCCGGTGGCGAAAAGGAACAGAGCGTTGCAGACCTTGCAACTGCTACCGGTACACCTGTGTCTGCCAGAACCAATGGCAGCGGTTAAATCAGGCTGGTTTGTACGCTCGTAAGCCTGTTAAATGCATCCTGTTTCAGCTACGCCATCGTCGAGAAAGAGTTCACTAGTGTAGGCAGCATGTTGGTTGGGGTGAGCAACAGTGGTCCAGTGTGACGTTACCCGATTAATCCCGCTTCACTGTGGCTGGTGATCCTGGTCACCAGTTAGTGAAGAGGGAGAAGGGAACACGTTACACACTACAGAATGTTCATGAAAGTCATCAGTATGCCCTTGGCGTTACAGTACGGGCAAACATTATGCACAATGGCCAAACACAGCTGTATATTTTTCCGCGAAGTACTGTTACAGCACTGCGTGCGATAACGCAGGGAGATTATTCTGGATCATTTCCGTGTGTTGAGGAGAGCGGTAGATCGCGACTTCCTGTTTATGGAGACTAGTGATGCAATATTCTCCAAGGGGCCAACAGTTTGGTAGCCAGCATGAATAACAGGTGCAAAATGTGTATTAATGTCCGAGGAGGGCATATTCCTTACTTAGAGTCCGACATCGACCCTTATGACCTGTGTCATACGTGAACGTTATTTATGTCTGTTATCCTCCTTTCCCATGTGGTGAAATCTGTACCATTTTTCATCATGAATACACCACTCCACCTACGTTATCTATGCCCTGTGTTTCATATCGTCTAGCATTGTGATTATTCCTTTCCAACAATTCTCTGATCCTTAGCAATTGTCAAGCAGTGTAATCAGTTACGGCGTTCATGCTGGTACGTAAAAATTGTCAAGACGATAATTTCAACATGTATCCCGATAGCTCTGTCTTATCTGCAAGTCGTCATAATAGTAAAATGGCACATAAAGTACATCCTGGTCTGTATTCGAATCTGCTTTGAAACGCAGAACAGATCCAGCAGCTTGTTCTCTCTCAAATGAGGTGTGAGACTTCATAAAAACTGGAGTTCCTTACACGAGGACTTCGTCTTTTACTCTGTTATTCTTGTAATAACACGAAGATGTAAGAGCTGTTTCAGTCACACGTCACCTATTTTTCTCATCATTACCAAAAGTAACTGTTGTGTTAGCAGAAGAGCCAACACCGTGTTACGAGAAGAGGCCGAAATGCACGCATTTTAGCTCACGCAGGCTGGCGTAAGGAGGGAAGAACTATACTGACGTGAGGTCTTGAACATGACAAGGAATGAGTATTCTGAAAGCGGACTTAATTCGTTTGATACTCAACTTTAATCCATTAAAGATGAATGTCGCTCTTGACTGTACATGATTCACAATATTATCTGTTCGGGATTAGTAATTATAGGAACTGAATATGGCGCCTTGCTAGGTCGTAGCAAATGACGTAGCTGAAGGCTATGCTAAACTGTCGTCTCTGCAAATGAGAGCGTAAGTAGACAGTGAACCATTGCTAGCAATGTCGGCTGTACAACTGGCGAGTGCTAGGGAGTGTCTCTAGACTAGACCTGCCGTGTGGCGCCGCTCGATCTGCAATCACTGATAGTGGCGACACGCGGGTCCGACGTATACTACCGGACCGCGGCCGATTTAAAGGCTACAACAAAGCAAGTGTGGTGTCTGGCAGTGACACCACAGTAACCTTTAAATTGAACGCAGGAATAATTCTTTCAACATTCGGATAGTACGCAGGGGCAAAACGTGGGAAGACTTTGAAGTGTGTTTAGGGTTTTATGTAGGTGCTGGCTCAGTCCCCGTAGTTGGAGTCAGAACACTTCGTGAGATGTCATCCGACGTAATGTCAGACGACTTTACCTTTTTTAATTAATTTAGTCGCCGTAGTTGATTCTCTTTAATCAGACGTCCTGCTAATCAATGCCTCTGAAATCCCGTGTGTAGCCGAGGAAAGCTTGACCTTTTCGCGTTCTACAGCCGTTGTTGGAGCAAAAGAAGAAAACTTCTACTCACGACACGAAAAAGCACTTCCACTACTTTCCTTTCAAAAGCATATATTTCCTTGAATGGGCGTACTGATCACTAGAGTGAGTCATGAGTTAGAGTAGAAAACAACTTTTTATACGACATAGACCTCAACATGATATCCCAGATTACAACATATTTTGTCACAAAACCATCTTGTCCGTTGTTTTCATTCTTGGAGAGTGTTGTTGCTCCGTGACGGCCAAGCCGTTAAAGCCGTTTACTTGTAATCACACATTTCCGTTTTCGTATTGCACGCCTCCCGCTTATTGCCTACACACACCCGCGCACAATATATGTTCCGCGCTTTACTTCCTATTTAATATTACTATGTCACGACCGTCTTTCCCTGTACTACACGTGGAGTGTGAAAAAGGCAGTCTATCTCTACTCGGTCATTAAGACACCAGAAAACATCAGTACTTCGGTAAACACTTCACAATAAACATCGCACAGACTCCTGCGAAAACCATTGACCATCTTTAGAGTTATAATTACCAGACGACCCCAAACTTCACCAGTTCTTCGCTGGCTGCCTTGCTCCGTGGATAATGAGACAGAGACAAGTTGCAGCAGTGCAGTGGTGGCGTGGAGCTGGTCGGCGCTGTCGGCACATGGCGGGTCGCAAGGCAGTGCGGATAGTGGCAGTGAGCCAATTCCACACAACCAGCTAACCACACTGCCACTGCGGCCGCGCGCTTCCCGCTGGTGTCGGCCTCCTCCATCCGGCGACGTGGCACGGCGGCGACACGGAGTCAACTGCCCATCACTCGTGCTGAGTCCTCGCCACCGCAGTCTCATTCCATCAGGCAACAATCGAAATGCCTCCTCCTTCGTTTGCCGTTACGAAAGGGGGCGCTTCACACGTGAATCTGGGCATGTTGCATACAAGCGTCAACTACGCTCATTCTTGTGGGATATGAAAAGCGGCAGCGCACGTTGGTGAAGAACTCCGCGAAAGATTTTAATGAAGAGAGCTAATTTACAGTATGCATGCTGAATCCAGGCGTTGAAAAACTTGAAAAGTGTAGGGTTGGTCGGACTCAAACTACATGTAGCTGCTCCGCGGGCAGTGCCCCTTCGAGAAAGTTAGGCAACACGCCCCACGCGCTCAAAAAGGCGCGCCTATACCGGACGCTCCGCGCCGCGAAAACCTGAGAAAGATGTTTGGCACAGCGTGGCGCAGCCAGTGCATTGGTTAACCCGCTCTGCGACGCGCTGTTCGTTCTTGCACAAGTTCCTCGCTGTGTTGGTACTTCAAAGAAAAAGATTCGTTCCAGCGCCGCTCTGTTTGGAGGGAGTTTCTCGTTTTTCATTGTTATTTATGCACGTGTGCAATGAAACATTACTACGCACCTACGGTTACATTGCTCCATTCCGCGCAGCTCTTCGCGGCACGTCCGGTGTGGAAGCGGCTTTAGGTTTAACCGTTAGCACAGTCTTCTTCAATTCTACACAGTTAAAAGGCTGTTCGACGGTACTAGAGCTATCGCCCTGTAACACAGGGTACACTGTGGACAAGAGTGTAGTGTAAATTGGGGAGTGAAAACTGATCGCTGAAATTTATCTATTCCCAAATTGTACTGAACTACCGTTCTTGGAAGAAGAATCACTCTTTGTGATTAAAAAAGGCTAATGGGAAAGATTCTTCAAAACAAGCAAACGAGCATAAACGCCCTTAATGATCGTGATTCTGATATACAAGCCTCGTCTGTCTGTCCTAGATCTGACTATCCTACTTTGTACACGCTGTACAAAATATTTGCATCTATCTGCTTCTATTGCTCCAGTAAGAAGAAGTTTTTCAACACTGCGCCGTACAAAGACATGGCTAAGGTCGACAATGGAAGAGAATCGACTTAATGGCTCACCCTGACATTGATTGTCCTATTGACGTCGCAATTAACCAATTTGGCAGGAAGGACAGGGGCACAGAACTCATCATTTAAGGAAGGGAACCACAGACTACCTTATATCATAAGATGCCATTGTCTTGTATATGTGTATAATCAGTTTAAATAAAATTTTCTTACGGTAAAAGTAAAGTTCAATATATCTTTAGCACCCCGTCCTTGAGGTTTTTCTGTATCCGCCACTGTGCCTTGGGCATTATGTTTATTTCCAAAGAGAAAAACGCGAAAAGTCTTACTTTGGCATATTTCGATGGTTTTGTTTATTCGAAAAAATACTAGCAATAACAGATTAACGCTGAATGTGAATGCCTTAGTACTTCACAAGACATCTTAAACGCAGAATCCCAAAACTGTTTCACGTCTAGACGTTTCCACATGTATAATAAGAGAACCCTAAGAAATTAGTTTATTAGAGCAATCTAGAGCACATCTTTTTCTCCGGATTTGTTTTATATAGTGACATAGCACTGTATCGCGGTGGAAGGAGTAGAATCGGAGAGACTTATAGGAAATGATGAACTGTAAATGTACAGCTTCATGGTCTCACTGATTTAAACCACCTCAGCCAGACAGAACAATGCATTTCATTTATAAATCCAAATGATACAGTTACACCATAAGCTGTCGAAGTATAGAGACGCCATATTCCGCTAAGGCAGTTTTACGCGTGCTAAAAATAGCAGCACACAGTCCAGACTTAGATTTGTTTCATATAAGGAAACTCCATGGGACTACCGAATCTGCTGGAGTAATGAAGATCTTCGCTCTACTCGGCTGCGCAGCCCTCGTTTACCCTCCGAATTTACAGCCAAGTCAATGGTGGACGTGCTTTGAACATTACACTGCTCCTCGCGAAGTGAGTCTGCTGCAAAAGCAGCCGATCTCCACCCTGATCCTACAATAAACAACAGTTCGCTCTAGCACCGTAGGCCACGATAGACACTGAGGAGACAAAAGTCATGACATACCTCCTGATATCGTTTCGGACCTCCTTTTGCCTTGCATAGCGCAGTAACCTTACGTGGCACGGATTCAACGAGTCGTTGGAAGTCTCCCTGTAAAAATATTGAGCCATGCTGCCTCTACAGCCGTCCACAGTTGCGAAAGTTTTGCACCATTTTGCGAACGTACCCAACTCCCGCTTGTTCCATAAATATTCGATGGGATTCATGTTGGGAGGTATGGGTGTCCAAATCATTCGCTCGGATTGTCCAGGATGTTCCTCCTTTGCTGACAGCTTCAAGCGCTGGTGGGTTATAGTTGAGTCATGTGTAAGGGCACCAGAGAGGCAGTCTGATGTTGAGGGTGATAATGGAAGCATTACTGAATGTTTATAGGACTAGTCCACTAGGAAAAACGTGCGACAATGTAAAATGGTGCAAGATGTTCGAAATTCTGAGAAAAGTGGAGGTTAAGCTACAGGGAAAGAAGGCCAATATACAATACGTACAGGAACCAAGAGGGACCAAAACAGTGGAAGACCAAGAACGAAGTGCTCGGAATAAAAAGGGTTTAAAACAGGGGTGTAGAATTTCGCCCCTACTGTTCAGTCTATATATATCTAAGAAGCAACGACGAAGATATAAGAAAGGTTCAAGAGCGGGATTAAAATTGACGGAGAATGGAGATCAACGATAAGATTCGCTGGTGATATTGCTGTTCTCAAAGTAAGTGAAGGGGAATTCCAAGATCTGTTAACTGGAATGAACAATCTAACGAGTACAGAATACGGACTAGGACTAAGAAAGACGAAAGTAATGGGAACAGCGAGAAACCTAACGTCAGGATTGATGCCACGAAGCAGATGAAGTTAAGGAATTCTGCTACCTAGGCAGTAAAAGAACCTATCATGGACGGAGCAACGAGGACATAAAAACAGACTAGCACTGGCAAAAAGAGTATTCCTGGGCGCGAGAATTCTAGTAGTATACAACAAAGACCTTAATTTGATGAAGAAATTTCTGAGAATGTACGTTTGGAGCTCAGCATTGTATAATTATAACTAAAAAAAAAAAGTACGTTTTCTTACAGAATTATTCAACATATTTATTGCCATCATACCTTTGTGACCAGAACATAATGCTACACATTCATCAAATTTCGACCTCTCCGCAGTGAAGAGGGATAGAAGGACCAATCTCCCGTACGAGACACCTGTTCTTGTGTCGCATTACTGACTGCCGGTTGGAAAACTGCTTTACAAAAGCACCGCCGTAAAAATAAATCGTTCGTGACATGAATGCAACCGTGGAAAGTAAATACTTCGCAGACCACTCAAGTTATCTGGACGAAAACGAAGAATGAACACACACAACTCGTTCTCTTCCATTTTATTCAGCTTTTCGCCGTTCTGTTTTCATTGCTACGAAGGTAACTTGAAAGATTCATTTTCGCTATAATTACGTAACACATATGCGTCATTTAAATCTTTATCGGTTCGTAAAACGACTTACATGAGCTGCACCAGCAATAAAATCTTCTCAGAAACAGTAGGTCACTAAAACGGTAACTGTGCACCTTCGATAATTTTGTATTTACAGATTTATGCCGACTGTTCTGAGAAATAAGTAACACGTCAATTCCATGTCACCCACTGCGCTTTATTACTCTCTTATTCGTTCTCTGTCGCTCCTCCTTCCTTCCTTTGTAATATTTTATTATTGTCTAAGCTGTGACAACCAGTTGAGTTAACTTAAAAATTTTGTGGGTATGGTGCTGCGTCATATTGTAAGCCAACTCTCACTAAACAGAACTTACGCTTTCCTCACGGTAGTTGTAGCCTCCTCCTAAGTCTACTTTTACTGTCCAGAGTCCATTACACTTCGTCACGATTCTCTACTGACTATGGTATTACGTCACAATTTTAAAAAGCTGTTGATCCAACTGGTCTCCTCGGGCGGATGGAGCGGGGAACATAAGATTAGTTTCCTGGGTTGGAAAAAGTGAGAACGTACTACTGTCCATTGCTCCTTGCAATATGAGAAATGACAGAGTCTTCGACTAAAGGGGTTTGGATTCCTTCTTCTCCCTCCACATAGGAAACGTATGTTGCGCGAGACAACTTCTTGTTGGTAACTCTTGTGTCTTAAGTTGTTTGTGTGGGCTGTTGGGCTCCGATGGTTGGCAGTCAGGATGGTGAACTGCAAGAAACGAATGTAACACGCTTTACCACTGTTCCCTCCTTAGGAGACTAATATTATTTCAAATGGTGACAATGTCATGTAAAGAAAAGGAATCCAGACAAAATACAACTGATCCACGACAACAAAGCATACCCTAGAAGATAGCCACTGGGTCCGTGGCCGAATGGTAGAATTTATTCATTGACAAGTATTTTACAATACGACGCGGTACCATGGCCAGATAACTTTTATGTCATCTGACACTCGCTGCAGGAGCGTAAGCACGTAAACCATCAGAGTATTATGTATATAACTGAGAAAGATATTGGGCCACTACTATCTAATTTAAGAGCAGAACTCCACCTGAACCTGACACAGAATTAGTGAAATTGATCACTCGTTTAGCGCAAATATGGGCCACTTCAGTGCCTGTGGATTTGATATTATCTTCAACGCTGAGCCTCTCGCAACGTACAGGATTTAAAATCGAAGCTCGCTGCCTCTGTGGTATTCCTCTAGTCTATGGCTTTGAAACTTTTTGCGTCCAAGGCTCCCTTGAAATGAACATAAACGCCTGCGGCTCCTTTTGCACGTAACATCCGACTCGAAGTGAGGGGTAAATGAACTGAAGTAAATAAATAAAAAAAAACGAATAAGAATTGTAACTTCTTTTTGAGTATTGACATAACACGTTTTAATTGCAAACAACGAAATCTATAGGAAGAGCTAGCTTGCTTGCTGATTTATTCTTCTTCTTCTTCTTCTTCTTCTTCTTTAATATGGTCTTCAACTCTCGGGACAAGACTGGAAACTGCGACTCTCCATATTCGTTCGAGAAATTTCGTGTTGTCTGCCAAAGCTGAAGAAACCTAGTTCACTTACGTAGGATGTTATAAAACTAATCCGAATAGTAGTTGTTCTGCGTCACTAAGCTCCACAACCCAAGCAGCAACGAGGAAACGGACTTCAATTATAATGTTGAGAGTGAGTATCAATACATGTTTCTTGTTATCCAGTGGTAAATGTTGCTGAAAGTTTTGTGCTGAAGGATCTATAATCCACTTGTGTTGATCAACTACTTTTGGAAAGTACCTCAGTATGTTATCATTGAGTTTAGTCAAATGTTTAAAAAAAGCATTCTTCAATCAAATTCTAAAACCATATGAAGAGCACGGAAAACGTAATGCACATATTTATCATCCAACTTTTTTTCTGACAGTTGCAGAATGTTGTCACTGTCTATAAACTATTCTGAGCCCAAATGTTTGACTTGAACAAGATTTGTGTTTAGTCCGTTCCCGATTTCACTTAAAGGGAGCGTGGAAAGTTTTGCAATACAGCTTTATTTATTTAATTTTCTTCGAAGTAATTCCCGCCACATCGAATACAGCTCCCCATCGTCCGAAACCAGTCCCTAAACCAGTTCTCCCCGGTTTCTATAGGGAGTAAGGAATACTAGTTGTTCCAACCACTCACAAGGTCCTCATTATTTAAAAATTACACACTTTTCGGCTTCATTTTTACATTAGGTAATAGTGCAAAGTCACAAGGAGCACGGTCTGGACTGTGAGGACGACGTTCAAGAAGTTTCAGTCCTGTACCCTGCAAATATTTGGTTGATGCTTTGGCGCGGTGAGCTGGAAAGTTGTCGTGATGGAGGAACCAAGCGTCCGTTCTTGACTTGGGTCGAAGGTTCTTAAAAGATTGGGTGACTTTGGGCGGGCACTGCTCACTGTAACACTTAGCTGTGATTGTCTTCTGTGCATCCAAAACAACACGCTCCACCTCTACCTGAAAAAAGAAAAACACCATCGTTTTCGGCTTTACTGATCGGGGTTTTCTGTCGGCTACGTGTGTATCGATCTTCAAAGACCGAAACTTTGAGTCTTAGACGGCACGTCATAATAGAACAGCCACGTCTCGCCATCTGCCACGATGTTGTACACATACTGAGACTGTCCCTTGGGAAACTTCTTTAACATCTCGTATCATCTGCTGTTCCGTCAGTATATGCAGCACCCAGAGACGAATGCTCATGCAGAATCGAATTAACTGCTGGTGCATTTAGCCCTAAGGTATCCTCTATCTGGTTGCCTCTATCTGCTTATAAGTCACTTGCTTGTCTTCGTCTAGCATTTTCCTCACAGCATCAATGTTTTCCTCCCTAACTGATGATCGTGGCCCTCCCGTCCTCTCAGTGTACTCCAGAGAGAAATTTCCTCTTTGGAATTATCTGTACCACGGCAATACATTTGTACGATATGAGCACACATCCCAGAGTGCAAGAGTCATTTCTTCAAAGCACTTGTCTATGTTCAAAGCACGCGCAAAATTGTACAGCAAAACTGCCCGAATCTCACTTCGTGACCACGATGCCACAGCAAGCACTTCCAACCAACCCTGCTAGTTAACGACTGCACCCACAGATTCCGCACAGTGGCTACGATGCAAGTATGAAGCATTATCTCAGAACACAGCAATAATCAGCGTCCTGCGACTTAGTGTTTCGTCAGATAGCAAAACTTTCCTAGTACCCTTTGTACATCCTTTCAAGACTTTCGCACGTGAAAGACAGCGAAAGTTACTGTAATACATTAGGTAAATGTACTCAGTCCCCATACAAACGGATATCTGTTGCAAACATCTCGACTTAATTGGGCGACTTTTAATGAAATTTACCACTTCGATCACTGAGCGACTTTTAATGAAATTTACCATTTCGATCACTGGTTGAAAAACTTGATGAGGGACATGGTTCAAGATTTGTGATACCAGTGCTATTCGGTGGATTACAATGTCTCCAAATAGCATGAGGAGCCTCTTTACAGATGAGAGCTTTGAATACGATGTAATGAGAGCTTTGAATCCGATGTAACGGCCAGCCATACTACGACATCTATCTGTACACATGGCTACACAATTTTTCCATACAATGTTTTCTTCCGTAAAAGAGAGTAGTATTTCAAAGAGTTATGTTGCTTTTGTTCCCACTGTTATTTTCCTGCAGAAAAGAAGATGTTAATGAAATCTGTTGTAATGTATAAGCCGCACGTAGCAAATTAAAAGCGCTTCATTGTGAGTGTGTAGCTTCAATCGACTGAGCAGCGGCATCACCATTACTTTTGAGTAGGCGCTGATGACCCTCGCCGTTGAGCGCCCATAAGATCAAAACACATGCTTTTGATTTTTTCAAACAAATTATCAGTGATGTCGTCAGCCATATCGAGTGTTCGACAACTAATAGCGTTGTTAGACAAAGGCATACTTGTGAGCCGCTTGGCTGGTGACTCATACAATACCAGATTCAGAGCAGCTGATAAAATATGCTATTTGTAAGATGAAAGAAGAGTGTTTGTAGGAATCTTAACTAAAGTTCTTTTTGTCAGTCATTGCTTTTTAAATCGTGGGTGGCGTATTTTAGTGTTTTATCCCTCCTATCATGATTTGATCCTAAATGTCGTTTCATTGTATTAGGAAGCGTCCATTTAGTAGCTAGGAATTTGTGTTGTCACATACTCTCTGCATTTTCATCTTTTCCTATATTTAGAACTGCTTCACACATTTTAAATATCAGATTTTGTTTATAATCGAAAGACTTGCACCCGGCGAAGGGTCTACCCGACGGGAGGCCCTAGTCACACGACGTTTATATTTACAGTACAAAATGTCAGTGACCACTTGTTGGCTTCTGCCTTGGTTACTTCGGCCGACGTTCATTTGATAGTTTTTCTCACTTTTCGCCTGCACGTCAATTTGAGGTAAGGGACCCAGGTCGGGAATCGACTTTGTCGAAAGCTGTGAAGAAAAATCGTTCTCATACCTCTGGCAGCGAAACTCTTCGGCTGCAAGCTCTTTGCTTTCCATATTTTGGCAGTAGGTACTACGGACCGAAACAAGACAAAGTCTGGCAAACATGGACTCTAAAGAGCACACCTGAAAAACTATGGCACTTGTTTAGAAGATGATATATTTAACAGTAGCGAAGACGACCAAGTGCTCACAGCTCTTCAGTATACAATTTAGAGCTCATGTTTACTTAACATATTTTTTCGTATTGGATCCGTACTGTATCGTACCAAAATATGGAAAGCAAAGAGCTTGCATTAGAAGGGTTCCACGGTCGCAGTGTGTGAGAACGATATTCGCTTATAACTTTCGACTATGTCTTTTCCTCAAATTGACACGTTTATCCTTCGCCATCACGCTAAAAGTTTTGTAAAATCATTTTGAAATCGTATTGTATAGTGAGCTCTTTTAGGAGGAAATATTTCGGAAAATCTCGGTTCTTGTCATGCAATCCCTTATCACATTCAACACAGCTTAAAGTGAACGGAAGTCTCAGCACGATAATTTAATAAAGCACGGCAATTTTGTTGGAATTGTTGCTGCTAAGTTGTTTCACTTCAGAATTCTTGACTTTATACTTCTTTTTTTAATTCGTAGAGACTTTCCATATTTGAAACCTACGTAGTAATGGCCATTGTATTAAAAGGGCTCTCTTTCGGAAAGTTCTTATTTCGAAATATTGATGAAATAATGGTAACACAGATTAAAACGTGTCTGTTGGGAAAGAAACAATGCCAGCGTATTTTGCAATTTTTGGTTGGTGTAGTATCGAGTCACTGTTGGCATCTAAAGCGACAACATCCGCTGATGTTTACATATGAAAATCTTCTCTGCCATCTTAAGTCTTCTCCGACTGTGTGTTACTGTCTGAAAATACACGCTAGTCGCAGGGACGTACACAAATTTGGGAATTCTGTGCAAATCCATTCTTTTTTAAATTTGAAGTTTGCATTATTTTCCTTCTGATACAAAAATAAATTTACATCGTTCTATAAAGCTTTTCTGTAGCAAATGTTTCTTCTTCTCAGTTCTTAAAGTCACACGAGCCACTTTATAAAATATTAAAACGTAAATACATCGTTGGAACAGCTATTGTCTTTCACAACGGTTTCTTCTCCGTGTACTAATGCCACCAATGGTACATCTACTTCCGAAACATGCCACACGATTTTTTAAAAATATTTCAGTAAAACATAAACTTGACTTTGCAAAGCAGAATACAAGAAAGTGGCCTGACCACTATTCAGGAAATAAATACGTGAGAACAGTAACAGGCTCCTGCTCTTCAAGATTTCTCAGTTCCAGTCCTCATTCAGATAACTGAATTTAGCTTGAAATTCACAACTTATTAGTTTCCTGATGGCTGTATAAGCACGAGAATTGAATATGCGCATGAAAGATATATACTATTAAAGTATATTACTGTTATGTGTCAGTACGTATGTCTATGCTGTAATAAAAGGATCTTCTTCGTGTGCTCTGCAGGAGGAGGAGGAGATTAGTGTTTAATGTCCCGTTGACAACGATGTCATTAGAGACTGAGCGCAAGCTCAGATTAGGGAAGGATGGGGATGGAAAGCGGCCGGCCCGTTTCAAAAGAACCATCCCGGCATGTGCCTGAAACGATTTAGGGAAATCTCGGGCAACCCAAATCAGGATGGCTGGACGAGGGATTGAATCGTCGTCCTCTCGAAAGCGAGTCTAATGTGCTAACCACTGCGCCAATTCGCTCCGTGTTATCCTCTAAAGTCCGAAGACTGATCTGAGGCAGCTCTCCACGCTGGTCTTTGCGGTACAGGCCCCCTGATCTCTCAGTAACTACTGCAGCCTACATCTAATTACCTGTTGACTGCAGTTAAAGCCTTAGTCTAACTTTATAATTTTTACTGACCACTTCTATTACCAAATTGTCGATTCCTTCATGGCTCAGGATGCGTCCTATCAACCGATCCCTTCTTTTAGTCAAGTTGCACGATAAATTTCTTTTTCTCTAATTCTATTCAGTACCCTTCATTTGCTATTCGTTCTAATACTCATTATTATTCTGTAGCATCCCATTTCTGACACTTCTAACTTTTTCTGGTCTGAACTGTGTATCGTCCGCGATTCACAGTCAAATACCTTCTCAAAAGGCTTGCTAAAATTTAAATTTGCATTAGGCGTTAACAAATTCCTCTATTTCAGAAATGCTTTGCTTGCTATTGCCAGTCTGCATTTTATATCCTCTCTGCTCCGACCATCATCAATTATTTTTCCGTTCGAATAGAAAAACTCTTCTACTACTTTGGGAGTAATCCAGATACCTCAGCATCGTCTGATTTAATGCGACTACCCTTATTTTATTTTTATTGATAAACGTCGTTATTCTGCTCTCTGAATTTGAATTGCCATTCAAACTGTCTTCTTGATTGCAGTTACTGCTTGCTCAGTCTACAGAACAAAGACCGTCGGGGACAGGCTACAACACTGCGTCATTCCCTTCTCATCTACTGCTTCGCTTTCGTGTCCTACGACTCTTGTTTCTTTAAAAGAAATTGATAACCGTTAGGTCCCTATATTTTATTCCTGCCACCTCCAAGAACTTCCAGGAGTGCATTCCAGTCAATACTTTGTCATAAGCTTATCCGCGGAACCAAGTTTAAAAATCAACAAAATCACTTATAGTCAAACTGCAAGCTTTTATTGGGATACGTAATTGTTTAAGAACGGCAATTACTTTGCACATTAGAGCAGTGTGAAGTGAAGTAATGAGAGAGCAGCGGCCAGGCGCTGTGCTGTGGGGCAGGTAGGGCAGTACAGGACAGCGGCCATAGTACAGCACAGTACCTGGCGCTGGCCGTCGCCCAGCCCCGGCCGAGTATTTCTAGACTCTGCTGCGACCTTTACTGCCCGCGCCTTCTCCTGTCCCGAGACAGCTGGCAGCCCGCTACTGGAATAACCGACCCAACATCACTCGCATCTCGAAAGGATTCAATTTTTAATGTTAAAGTGAAATAACTTACATAAGTGACCGCACTGATACTAACGTCTGGAGATCTCAATAACGACTGACAAGGGCCTTGTAGAAGGCGCGTAAGAAGTAATCCAAGTCAGCCTGGCTTCCTCTACATTACTATCCATCGTACGGAAACAGCCGTTTTCATGAATCGGCAAATTTATTTTAACTATGTGGACGGATACCCTTCTTGGCGTGCATCATCTATCTGCGAATCGTGCAAACTTTGTTCTTGTATTATTGTATTTTAAGTTTGACTAACAGCCCAGTATTAGTCTAAACGACCGCTCAAAAACCCTCCTCGGACTAGCCGGTGCACACAGCAACGAACGCTAATTGTCTGCCTCATCTCCTAGTCACGCAAGCAGATAAGCAGGTTCAAGTTATTAAGTCATCACTTGAGCATCGATGGTGCTATTCAGCTCGTCTACGACACAACAAAACAATTTCTAGTGTGCTCAGTCTCGGCTCTATTCAGATGTTTCTCAAGAACTCTTGAATTGACGTCTGTATCACTCATTCTCTAAGTAAAGCGATTCATGTGAAAAGGTTCCTGACGTGATTATGGCCGCGCGACGGGAACTAATAGACTTTGAACGCGGAGCTGTAGTTGGATGCAAAGGGCATTACATTTCGGAAATCGTTAGGGTATTCAGTACTCCGAGATCCACAGCATAGTGTCAAGAGTGTGCCGAGAGTATCAAATTTAGGGCATTACCTCTCACCGTGGACAACGCAGTGGGCCTTCGCTTAAAGATCGAGGACAGTTCGGCTGCGTAGCACTGTCAGTGCTAACAGACAAGCAACACTGCGCAAAATAAACGCAGAAATCAATGAAGGACGTGCGACGAACGCATCCGTTAGGGCAGTGCGATAGATTGTGGCGCTAAAGGGTTATGGCAGCAGACGACCGACGCGAGCGCCTTTGCTAACAACATGACATCGCTTCCAACGCCTCTACTGGGCACGTGGCCATATCGGTTGGACCCTAGACGACAGGGATACTGTGGCCTGGTCGGATGAGTGACGAGCTGACGAGCTGACGACAGAGTTCGAGTGTGGGGTCTGCCCCACGCAAGAAGCTATGGACCCAAGTTGTCAATAAAATACTGTGCAAGCTGGTGATGGTTCAATAATGGTGTGGGCTCTGTGTACATGGAATGGTTCAAAAATGGCTCTGAGCACTATGGGACTTAACTGCTGTGGTCATCAGTCCCCTAGAACTTAGAACTACTTAAACCTAACTAACCTAAGGACATCACACACATCCATGCCCGAGGCAGGATTCGAACCTGCGACCGTAGCGGTCACGCGGTTCAAGACTGTAGCGCCTAGAACCGCACGGCCATTCCGGTCGGCTACATGGAATGGGCTGGATCCTGTGGACGTTCGGCTACTTTGAGACATTAGCAGCCATTCATGGAATTTATGTTCCCAAGCATCGATGTCATGTCACTGGGCCACAACTCTCGCGATTTGTTTGAAGAACGTTCTGGGCAATTCGAGGGAATAATATGGCCATATGGCCACCCATATCGGCCGACAACAGTCCTATCGATCATTTATGGGATATAACTGAGAGATCAGCACCTGGAACGCTGTCGCGAATTATGGACGGCTACAGAGGCAGCATGGTTCAGTATTTCTGCAGGGGGCTTCCAACGACTTGTTGAGTCTATGGCATATCGAGTTCCTGCACTCGCCGGGCGTATAGAGGTCAGACACGATATTAGGAGGTATCTCAGGACTTTGGTCATGTCTGTTTTTTTTGCTTACTTTGACAAGTACAAATTTTTCTAGACCCTATCAATAATGCCCTTACATTTTAGCCATTGACCACTTCTTGAGATGTAAGAGTATCCTGCCTTCCCCGACAAATGTGGCGTTCTCCTCGGCTAATTTACTGAATACATAGTTTTTTGCTGGTTTTCATTATCCTTCGTGAAATATGTTCTCCCCGTCCCCGTCGCAAACTGTATGTTAATAACGCCTCAGTCAGCCCCCTCTACGAGTTGGCTTCACAGCTTGCTATCGATTAGCTTGCTCGACTGATGTTATCTGTACAGCCTCCTCGCTTCTGACACAAATTCCTGTAATATTAAAAGATTTGATAAAAGCAACTTCGTTTATGGCCATGAATGAAAGCGGACTTATTTTGTCAGAACGCTTTTTCTCGATTTTATCTTTCAAAACTGTGTAATAAAAAGGGTGTACTTCTTGATCTGCAGTTCTTTAAAAATTCTTAAATTATACTGCGTAATATTTCAGCAGACTTATTCGATCCGAGAGTACCAAAATTTCACTCTGCGTTAAATAAGAGTTTTTGTATAAATTGAGCACGGAGGTGAAATATGGAGACGGACGTTAAATCTTGTACCTTGGTAATCGCTGATCCCAGTCTCTATGTGGAGGTCATTAATGAGGTCAAGTCTGTTTAGTACGAAGATATTTTTCTACAGGTACGTCGTCGGTGTAGTTTTTTCAGTTACCAGTGTAACGTAATTTTCGGAGTAATGTTTTAAAACAGTTTCACGTTGCCGCCACATACGAAGATTTATTTTTCCTCAATCTATTCTAAAACGCTATCTCTCCTCTATTGTGGAGAACACGAGTGTTCTTGAATTGAGATTCTCTCTGAAGCTATCATTTAATTTTGCAGAAGTGTCCGCTCGATTAAAGAAGGTTCCGAATAAAATTTCTACCCTGTGGACTTTGCGTGCAGCCTCTGTTTCCATATCAGACGATTAACGACTTTCTAATGCTGCGGATTCACCATCTCCACCAACGCAATGTAACCTGTTTAGTAGTTTAACACCCGATACGATATGAAGATCTCGGACAAACTTTAATAAACATCGGACAGGTGCATCATGGTGTTAACACGTCCCATTTCCGATTTACAACCAACTGTAGGCACGGCAAGTGAAGGCAGTTTTATCAGGAGAATTCTGGGAAAACATAGCGCAGCTGCTACTACTGCGCACAGCTCAAGTGTTTTGGTTCCGCAACAGATGAATATCGAAACTTTAAACGACAAATGTACAGAAAAAGAACTGATAATGAAAAATGTCTCCCTGTAATAGCAGAACGAACCTTCCACTTATTTGCAACGATGGTAACATAGCGTTCAAATGCGCAAAACGTGTTTGTAGCGGTCGTCAACAATGAAGTGTACTGCTACGTTTTGTGAGGCGGTTTTTGCTTTCACCAAGAAATATAAAATCAAAATAATTACCAGATGAGCAGTCGTCCAAGTGTCGCCTCTGGAACGGCTGGAACTGACCTATTTACAAGCCTTTGCTAGAATGGATACACGATGATATAACAAACATTTTCTATCAGACATCGTGTTTTTAAAGTAGCTGTCCAAGTTCTGCTGAATATCTCTCTCGCCATAACTGAAGTAAAATAAAGCACTGTTCCTTACTTATATATTCCATTCAGTTGTCAATTATTTTTGACTAAGGGTACAGAAATATACACCTAAAAGTTTTGAAGTAGTATACTTACAGCATTCTTTTCATAGAAATCAACTGTGGGAAAGGAATGATAAACAAATCCGTGACATCCACACCACAGGTCCAAGTGGGTAACATATTTGTTGTATTTTTTCGTAGAAGCACCCCCTCCCGGACGTTATGTGTAGGAGCGAAGAGTCAAATTAGAACTTTAAAAGTGTAATTTAAAAAAAGATGTCATAGGTTTTCTGAGCAGTAAGTAACCTTCTGAAATCCGTCATTGAAGATAGGTCCAGTATGGAGACGCATCTCTATCACTGCAGCAAGTGTGTAAGTGCAGCAGAAGGTTCGGAAATGGCATGGACGTGACTTCTCTGACAGACGGGTCAGGCACACCTCGTTGTGACACAAGTACGCTGTAGCCTTGAAGCCACTGTGATGGAAAGTCGCCGTGTGACGGCGGATGAAATAGCCGCAGATATGGACATTATTCGTGGCTTAGCACATCACATCACTCATGAAATGCTTAAGTTGCGCACAGTGTCTGCAACATGGAGTCCAGAACTGAAAGAACGAGGCGTTGACGTCTCTGAAGAACTTTTGTGGCGCTCTGAAGCAGAAAGTGACAGCTTTTTCGCAGGGACGAAACCTAAATATACTCGTACCACCACCAACCCGAATCGAAGAGAGCCAATAGGCAATAACGCCATTCCTCATCATCAAAACCCGATAAGTTATGTACGCAGCCATTTGCAGAGAAGGTTAGGCGGACAGTCTTTTGGGATGAACGAGGCGTTGTCTTAGAACACTTCCGGACAACGAAAAACGCCATCACCATGGCAGCATATTCCAATATGTTAAAAAATCACCGTCTGCCTGCAATAAGGTCAAAGTGACGTGTACTTCTGACTGCCCGCGACATGTTGCAACATGACAGCCTTCATGCTGCCAGTGAAACACTTGCGACAATCGATAACCTGCATTCCGATACTCTGCCACATCCATCGTACTCACCAGACCTCGCACCGAATGACTACCACATGTTTGGACCATTCAAAGAGGCGATTGTGAGGAAAGAAATTTCGTTCCAATGAAGAGGTGCAACAGGCAATGTACGAGTGGCTGCTCAAACGATCAAAGGATTTTTCTTTTCCCCAGAGGAATCCATGCACTTCCTACGCCCTGGAGAAATGCGCTGAATGACAGGGAGGCTGAAAAATGACACTAGTGTTCCACTTTCATTCAAAAAACTTTTTTTAAATGTATTTAAGATTTTCATTTGACTCCCCCTCGTAGTTTCTTGAAGTGGCTTTTTCTGGCGCTTCTAAGATATTTACGGTATATCTACAGGGTAAAAAAAAAAATTTACAAACTGACATGGCACATCGGGCATACAACAACGATCAGTAATCACGTAGGAACCGGAATCGCAAACGCCAGGAGAGGGCGTTACAGCCACGAGACCGAAGATTCACAGTGAGCGTCCTCTTCACCGATGAGACTGCGTTCTCAATCAAGGGTGCGATGAACGTTCACAACCTGCATACGTCGGCGGATGTGAACCTACATGCTACACGTAAGCATGCCTCGCGATCCAAATTTACCCTTAACGTGTGGGCTGGCATCGTCGGATACGTTTAATTGGGTCGTACATTCTCCAGGGCCGAACTGATGCTCGAACGTATATCATATTCCTGCGAGAGGTTCTGCCGAACGTGCTGAATAATGTTCCCATGTCTGTTCGCCGCCGCATTCGATTTCAGCACGGAGAGCTCCGCACACTTCAGCAGACAGGTAAGGGAACATCTGCAGGTACACCTTTCCGGCCGCTGGACTCGTCTCGGTGGGCCAGTCGCATGGTTACCACGATCACCCGATCGGTCTCAGATTGATTTTTTTCCTGTGTGTGTGTGGGGGGGGGGGGGGGGGGGGGGGGTTCCGAAGATCCTTGAATGTGAAACATCTGTTACAGCGCCAGTGGACCTAGTTGTCAGGATTGTTGCGGCACGAGGATGTCTTACAGATACACTAGATATCTTTGAGAGGGTGCGCCGTTCAATGCTGCGTCGATATCAGGCCGGTCGCGACGCATTTGGACAAAACTTTGAGCGTCTCCAGTGGTGGGCCTCCATTTTGTAGCATGTGATTAAGTAACTGCAACACCATTCAGCAGCCCCGGATGGCCTTTGTGACATCCGTGTCATGTCAGTTTGTAATTTTTTGAATCACTCTGTATAGAGAACACAAGGACCTACAGCCACTTTCATATCACATCTGGATACACTGTGGTAATAAATACTGAGCGCACCATCTTCTTTCACTCTATGCAAATATGCCAAAGACATACCAAGCTACTTTACACTGAACAAAACTATTCACTGGATCAGTCATTTTTCCACTAAGCGTTTCAATGGTTCACATCATCATCATCATCATTATCATCATCATCTCAGGTGGAGAACTGCATAGTTACACTGCTGGTGTTACTGAAGGGCACGGCACAGACGCGTTTTCACAGCAGCAGATCACGCACAAAGCTGCTTATGTTGTATATTTTAGCAATGTAACTGAACAATTCTCCACTTGAATATTATGATGTGAACAATTGAAAATCTTGTGGAAATGTCTGACGCAGTCAATTGTTATATTTATCCTTCACCGATGAAAGCTCATTTACCTGATTCACACGGCATACAGGGTGTGTGTTTTAACTTGGGACAACTAAATATCTCGAAAACGATGCATCGTACGAAAAAATAAGTTCTAGATGAGAAGCTAATATTAGTAAAGAGGGCGTCTCCCTGTGCTTCAGCTGGCTACCTCTCACCCAACCCTTCCGGGTGAGTAGGAAATCTAGCACCATAATCGTGAGAGGCGAGGGGACTCACCAATATCAAACATCCCGATGTGAACAAAAGAACTATCACATCCACGTAGTCGTTCCTGGATTATTAGTCTTGTAAGACATTGAAACAGATAACCATATTCTGCTCTACAATCAAATCTGCAATACTAAAGTAAATATCGAACATATAAATATCAATCGTTAGAACACAAAGATTGCATTTACATCGTAAATGAAATGTAGAGTTCAATGCGTCACAGCGCCGTCTACAATGGTCTGAGTAAACCGTTCGTATTTTCTGGCGAAGAATCTGAATGTGAAATAAAAATGGGTGGAGTTCCCATTTTAAAATACTACAAAGTGGAGCCATTCAGCTGTAAAGTAAAATTACATGACCGAAATGTAGTTAAGACGCCTCGTTATTGTAATAACTGTTTGTAATTTTTAAGACAAGCCGAGAGCAGCGGTCATCAGTCCTGGAAACTAAACACCTTGGTTTCAGCAATCTCTCCGTGTTGTACGAGATGTCTGAACCTAATTAAACGCAACTTCTCCCTCCATCAAGATATAAGGTTGATACTAGTGCCTGTCACTCACAACTCTGAACTAGAAATTTTGTAGCAGAAGTTGGTAGAACGTGTACATATTTACAGCACGCATTTGTTGCATGTGTTTTGCCTGCGAAAATTATTTCAGACTATATAACTAAGTACCACTCGGGAATAATTAGCATCAACTTGTCCTTGTAATAAAACACAACATTATGTTTGTAGATTTGAACACAGTCAGAACGGGCACAAAAAAAAAAAAAATATTCCTACCTACATTTCCTAACTTTTTTGGAAAATCACCATTACTCAATAGTAACCATTATTTCTCTGAAACCATTATTAGTCTGCAAATATCATTTGTGCAATCTTGTCATATAACTTTAGTTACCTCTCTCACCATTTTCGCAACAGTTGCAACTCCAACACAAAATGAAAATTTTACGTAAGTAAAAGGCTATTAGGCATTTATCTGAAAATAAATTCATTGTGTATTTACGGTTAAGCAACGTAATTTTCATGGGTAAGGTATTCAGAATGAATTTTAAGCCTGCAGCAGTGTGTGCTTTGATTTGAAACTTAGAAATGTGCACACAACTGAGACCCGAACCTTGGACCTTTGCCTTTTACGAGCAAGCGAAAGGTCCGAGGTTCGGGTCCCGGGCCGGCACACAGTTTCAGTCTGCTAGAAAGTCACGGAGAAGAAGAGGAGGGCAGGGACCGAGAAACAACACCACGTTATGCAAGGAAAAGGGAGACGCTCATCTACATGGCTGCTATGTAATATAATGAGTGAGGCTGTAACAAAAAGTCACCTGCTTAGCCACGAATTTATTTTGAAACATGACTCGTTTCGGTCACAAACATTAAACGAAACAATAAAATATCGATGAACTGTGCGATGCTAACACGCTGAAGCACTAAAAACGTGACTATTCCCACATTTTAACTCAACATTGTCTTCCGTGAATGTATGTTAATACTTGGTTGGAGTTATTTTCTATTCTCTGCTAACTCTATCACTGAATACTGTCTCCACTGACTGCCAAAACAAATAAGTTCGTAAGAACAAAAAAAAAAAAAATAAAAAAAATGGTTCAAATGGCTCTGAGCACTATGGGACTCAACTGCTTGGTCATTAGTCCCCTAGAACTTAGAACTACTTAAACCTAACTAACCTAAGGACATCACACACATCCATGCCCGAGGCAGGATTCGAACCTGCGACCGTAGCAGTCGCACGGTTCCGGACTGCGCGCCTAGAACCGCGAGACCACCGCAGCCGGCTTCGTAAGAACAGCACAGGATATAATTCATATTAGAAACATTATGCTTCGATGCAAAATCCCATGTAAAACTCACGGTGGCTTGGGCGAAAGTTTGGTCACCAATGGACTTGCAGCCTTCTCTAAGTTTACCTAGACATATAAACACCGCAAGCCACCGAACGGTATACAGTTTAGGGTACCACGTACCGTCACTATTCATTTCCTTTCTTATACCACTTCGCAAATGGAACGAGGGAGAAACGACTGTCTAATTGCCTCCAACGAGCCCTAATTTATTTTTGCCTTCGTCGTTTGACGCTAAGTGAAGGCTGGCGGCAGTAGAACCGTTCTACACTCAGCTTCAAATGCCCGTTCACAACATATTCTAATTAGGGTTTCGCGAAAGGAACACTGTCTACCTCCAGGGATTTGAGTTCACGAAGCATCTCCGTAATACTCACGTGTTGATCGAACCGAATGGTAACAAATGTAGCAGCCCGCCTCCTAGTTGCTTGGATGTCTTTCTTTAACCCGACCTGGTAGGCATCTCACACACTCGAGCGGTACTCCCTCAAGAATGCGACAAACTAGTGTTCTATAATGGTCTCCTTTATAGACGGACCACGCGTTCCTAAAACTATCCCATAAGCTGAAGTCTATCATTCGCCTTCCCTATTACCGCCCTTACGTGCTTGTTCCATTTCATATCTCTTTGCAACTTACGCCTCCTCGATATTTAATCCACGTGACTGCATCTAACGCCACACTACGAATGCCGCCTTTAACATTATGAGGTTGTTTTCCCTACTCCTTTGCATTAACTTATGACACTGAGAGCAAACTGCCATTTGTCAAACCAAACAAAATTCTAAGACATCCATATTTTTTTTACATTCACTCCAATATGATACTCTCCCGCACACTACAGCGTCATAACGAACAGCTACAGGTAGCTGCTCACCCTATCAGTCAAATCACTTGTGTTTACTAGAGAACAGGAACGGGCCGCTCACACTTCCCAGAGGCACTCCTGACGATACGCTTCTCTCTGCTGAACACTCGCCGTCGAGGGCAGTGTACTGGGTTCTATTACCTCAGAAATCTTAGAGCCACTCACTTATCTTTCTTTTTCATATCATCACATTGTAATAATGCGCGTTTCATGTTACAACATTTGATTGATTTCGATTTATTTTTTTAACTATTTCGCAATCACATTTGTGCCGGTATCTATCAGTGAACAACTGTGAAAAGGTAATATTTCAAGTAGTTCTAAAATAAATCGCGACCAATAAATGGCATCCCGCTTGACAAAGAACTTCATAAAGTTTGGCCACATGTAATGGAAAGAATGCAAACCCACGGATGTTGGCGAAATTCTTGGCTAAAGCAGTTGGGTACAAGAGAGCTTTTGATCCAGGCGGATCCACAAAGCCAACATTGCTCTCAAAATATTGGTAATTTTTACAAAGTGTTATCAGCTGTTCATAACTGACATTTCCTTCTACTAATCAGACACTCCAATATCGATCGTACAAAGTACAGTCATCAAGTTCTATAGTATGGCTTTTTCTTTGGAGACACTTTTTTTCCCCTTCAAATCAAATATTACAGTGTTTAGGTTTTAAGTTTGCTCGATGTTTTCTACTTATACAGCTTAAGCCAACCATTAATTTGCCTCAATACTTACCTCTTGGACTTTCCTAGGTAAAGACGTTTCCATTACACTCCAAGATAGCTTCCAATCATTCATTTCCTCTTCCCAAAGGTCTGCGATTCATATTCGTAGCTTCACATATGTCTTTGTCTTTCGTAACGAGACAACTACTTTTACTTGTACTGTTAGCTTGGTCACCGTCGTTCTCATTTTAATAACTGATGCCCTCGTATTATTATAGAAGCACAACTAGTCGAGTAGCAGAAGTCGACACATATTATTCATATCCATAGTACAATCTACAAAAATTGTGATTTGCTGTGATTTCTATCTTTTGTACTAATTTTCATAGCTGGATAGTGGATAACCCTGACGTATTATTTCTATACATTAAAACCTGGAAATAATATTTCGCTTTGTGTATAAGTTTAGACGTCTTATCTCTCCAGTGTTGCACCATTTTTCTCTTCCATTTCTTGACAGTGTATCCTCAAATCTATCATATTGAAGGATTTTCCCCCCCCCCCCTTGATCATTTGAAATTACATGCTGACACTCATCAGGATTGTTTGTGTTGAAACTATTTGCAGTTCGTGCACTATAGTCTTATGTATCTTATAAGCCAAGGTGAAGAGTTTGTTAGAATTGTTAAAATTTCCTCTCACCGTAACTCATTTTCGTACGGCGTATTTAAATCAGTTCTGCGCATCAACATTACTTCTAGATGAACTTCGCTATTAACAATAATGAAAAAACCTCGTTTCAGAATCAGACGATGCTATGGGATTAGTTTTTTACTGCACCATCCTGGAATTCAGTAACTTTGCCCCATCTTCTTTTACCTGGCACTCACTTTTTAAGGGGCGTTTGCTGACTTTGTGTGCGCTTTCCGCATACTGAAGAACTGGAAATTACTCAACTGACGACAATGATTAAACAGTGGCAACTATGTTGTATGTAAGCAAAAATTTGTTATCTTATGGTCGAATCATTAACTTTCACAACCTCATGTCATATTTATTTTGGATAAGTTTCTCAGTTATGAATATTCGTCTTATAAGAAGATGATACTTTGATAACAAATAATACTAACAATAATAGAGAGGATACTTTGGAAAATAATAATAATAATAATAATAATAATAATAATAATAATAATAATAATAATAATACTTTCTCATGACGTTCACTAAAGGAGTGAGACGCTCCTCTTTCTTCATAACATGCAATATAAGCAAACAAAATTTTTAGAGAGGCTGTCCTGTAATTTCGTTGCATTTTACGATATTTTTAACAGTAATACATGTGACAGTTGGGTTATAGTTCATTGAATTTACATATCACAGAAAGATGTGTGATAACAAACGCAGATCATGTCAAGGAGAGCCTGGGCTTGGTAGGAGGAGGAGATGTGTGCGATATGTCAGACGATGAAGGGCATGGGCGGAGTGGATTTGGTTGAACAGTTGGTTGGAATCTGCAGAGTCTTTATTTGGTCTATACGGATGTTTATGTATGCTATACTTTGCTTTATGTAACAAATGGATAGAATATTGCAATACTGTTAACTAAATCAAGGTCAGTCTAGCAAACTACATTTCCGAATCTTGTGAGGACAGGGACAAACGAAAGAGGAAAGGAGTCACATTTAGCAACAAAGAACCTACAAAACCTCTGAACAGAAAAGATTCAGAACAGTGACACTACTTCAATAAAATATACAATGCGATGGTAGTAATCACCTCCCAACATGTACATCAGCGCAAAGGTGAATGTAGGTTTAAAAACACACCCTGAAAGATTATAAAGAAATGCTACGCTCAAAATCAGGTATTCACCTTTGCATAAGAAAGGACGAAGATATCTTTACGGTTTTTCATAAGAAAAAATGTAAAAAACTAATTTGTATCCAAATGTTCCACTTATTCTGATATATATTATTTACCAATCTTTATGTATCTGAAAGTGCTACTAGTATGTACTTATTCATGTAGTTTTTGAAAATTTCACTTTTGAAAAGAATTTCCACAGCAAATGATTGTGCAAAATGTATAATTGTTGCCTCCTTATCTCTCGTCCTGAACTGTTTCCCAAACAGACGTCTGCTGGACTTCCTTTAAAAAAAAGTACAATTACATTTTGCTCAGATGTATCAATATGTCCATGACGACATGATTATAAAGTGGAATGCAGTTATCTATTTTCAAAATACTTCAGGACTGAAATGGTTAACAATCCCAGAAGTAGCACGGCAGACAGTATCTATTAATATAGTTGCGTATTTATAGCAGCTATGCAATAAAGGTTTCGTTCTGATACTTTTTCCTCGCTGTAGAACATTTAACCCTCGCAATACCAAGTGTGTGTGTTTTTTAATTTATCCCCACCGAAATTACTGTGGTCTTGTCAGATACTCGTTATTTTACAATTTTGAAAAAATATTTAAGGTTTTTTAATGAAGAGTCTTCTACTAGATTCCATAAATTGTTTACATTTTTCGGTTAAACTTAACCCAAAATTTAAGTCTTTAGTAGTAGATGGGGCTTGACATTCACTGGCATACTGAATACTTGCACGGTTCAGGACCCTACTACTTACATATCAATATCACTTCAAAAATTATGTTGCGAGTAGTAGTCAACAGCAATTAATAAAATTTGAATTTTTAAAAACCTTTTTTATGGCATTCATAACTCTCTCTCCAAATCCCCTCTGCCCCTTCCTTGCGCTAGTACACGTTATTGAATGTGCGTTGATATTGCTTAGTGTGTGCTGAAACATATTTTTAAGTTCTGGACCCTAGTTACATATCAGCATCCCTTTAAAGGTATGTTGCAAGAAAAGGCCTTTCTTTTAATTCTGGGAATACTGTATCACACACCCTCCACCTGTCGTCCGTAAAACATGTTACTGAAATCCGTTGGTATGCTCAGATTAAGAGAAAGAAGTGGAGTACAAGGAACGCACACAGAACTAACTGAAATTTTAAAAACATCTGTGTAAATACATAATGGAGTTTCCCACGCAAATGCACGCCTCTAATACTGCACAAAGCCTCAACGCTAAGTGTTAACTATCTGCCGAGGTAGTAAGGAACTACATTTTTTAAACAGAACCATGAATTTTTCCGGTGGAAATCGCAACTCAGATAAGAGGAAAGTAATGGCGAGAGGCATATTAATGTTTACACTCGAATATTTCGATTAAATGCCTACGTAATGTTCGAAACGCCCGATCGAGATTTTCCCTCAGTTGCCGTAAGTTAATATTTTCACGAAAGTTTCAACCAAAAAGCGCAACTGCTTTTTACTTCATTGCACTCATCAAAAGCCATCAAGTGCAGTTAAAGAAGTACAACCATGCATCAGGAAAAACCTTTGTTGCCTCGCGGGCGTTATTCATGTTTTCGGGATCAATACAGGATTTGTTTTTTTCTCCCCTATGGTCCGATCGCTGATCCGAATTTTTCAACACGTTGCTTCGGTAACTTTGTGGGTAAAAATATTGAATCTCTATGGAAACATGTATGTTATACAGAACACTCCGTATGTTGCAGTTGAAATGCAATGACAAGCGTGATTTTCGTAGATCCACCAGACGTGGAATGTGTTGAGTAGTACTCAGTGATTGGACAGCAGAGGGAGAAGACCTCCGCCTGCTCCACCGCCGCCGCCGCCGCCGCCGCCACCGTCAAGTCACGGCAGTCCCGCGGCCGGAAACGAGCGAGCGCCGGCTGGGAAGGCCGCGCCTGTCTTGCCGTATTGTTCATTGTCCTCTCTCCATTGTTCTGCGCCCCGCCGTTCTAAACAAGTCTCCTTACCATCAGGTGAGATAGGGAAAATAACAACCACGACGAGCAATCACATATGCATTTATTGAGTAACTATCGACACCTTGTATTCACACACATAAATAACAAAAACACGATTGGAACGCTATATTATTTGCACAATTACATCACAATTATGGCCAACGCCAGTGAAAGTTGACAATATCGCACATCATTTCCATTACAGACAAAATTATTTCTTTGTTTGTTCTCATGACAAACTAAACTAAATTGAACTAATCATTCTAAAATGAACAAGTCACATACTTTCTAAGACTATAGTAAGACGGCGACCATTAAACAAAATACTTTTAACTTGCAACAAAAAATATTTCACCCTTAACGTCCCAGGTGCGGTCTCTCAGACCACTAGCATTTATTGGTTCTCTGCTGCTAATGTATACGGGTGGGTAGGAGGTTACGATGTTGTATAGTAGTCGTTTCCCGAAGCTGCCGTGGTTTCCTTCGTCAGTAGTCACTTGAGCCTAACGTGGACCTATACTTTTACTGCTTCTTTCGTGCTAGGCGTCTCTGAGACCGCACATGGGACTTTGCGTTACGGATTCAGTAGCCAGGTCTTTGTCTGCTGACAGAGCATACTGTTATCTAATGGTTTGAGGACAGTTTATGGAGTGATGTTGAATTAGATGGTGAAACGAAATTTAAAGTGAAAGTATTGGGAGGAAAATCAGCATTGGCCGTATTTTGTTGTTTTATTGTCAGCGAAATCGATATTCAGTCACTTAGTCACCATCCTCAGTGCTGTAATATACAATTAAAATTGTTCTACACAATTCCAACACTGACAATACTCAGGTGAGTCGCCTGAATTTATGGAAGATGCTTTTAAAGTCGTTGACGATACCACAGATAGAAAGCGAGTCATATACCTCGTAAACTTTGTGCATCCATTCACTAAGTTTTGGGTGTAGCACACTCAAGAATACAAGTCGTCGTACAACGACTGAAAAAAACACACAACATGAACCACCTGTTACCAAAAATATAAGAGAAACACATCATATTTGCCATTGTTACAAGAAGGCAATCTAACATATTCTCCAAAAAAATTTCCAGCAAGTACAAAGGAAACCTCGAAGAAAAAAACTAAAAACCTAAAAAGTACTAGAGTAATTTTCATTTTTTTCATGTTGTATGGGAGTTTATATTTTTATCATTACATTTATAATAAACGATAAAAATTAGCATGAAGTGAAACTTAAAACGCAGGGTGTTTGAGTTTTCGTAGATTAACATTGTCACGAATTTTATTTTCATTTTGTCAATTTTCTGTGTTAAACTGCGTTTTGCGCAAAAATAAATTTTGAAATTTATTTGAATATTTCTTTTTGGTTGTATTAATGTAAACTATTACCTAAAAAACTAAACTGTTTCACTGAAATTTCTGAATGCAATTTTTATGGCTATCTAAATATAGCCGTCTATTGAATAGCCCTGGGACAGAGGGACAAAAAAATGAACTGGGAACCTAAGAGTTAAAGGAAGAACATTTAACTGGGTAAATGAAGCATCCTGACAGCTGTATAATCACTCAACCTTTTTTTACAAGAAGTATGATTACGAACTTGTATTTATGGTAATCGCCGAAGTCCGATTCACGAACGATGGCGGTTCGCCCAAGACGATGCACGGACGGGAACTGCATTGGAGCCTGTTCCAATTGACAGTTGAGGTATGTGCATACGTGTGCTTTCCGGTTGAAGAACGCGTGTATCCTGCAAATCATGTCTCTCTCTCTCTCTCTCTCTCTCTCTCTCTCTCTTTCTCTCTCCCGCTTATGAAGAATTTGTCGCTTAGCATCAGATATGATAACTAGCAACAAATGGAATAAAAAGATTACCAATTAACTATCTACATTTTATGCTCACACCGGCTGTGACACTCACAGCACAATGCTCACATCAATGAGCGCACATTGGCTGTCGGAGAATGCATGCCGTTGGTGCGCGGAACAAGCCTATACACGACCGCCATCGTTCGTGTGTCCAACTATAGTGATCATGTAAGAAAAACTGGCGAATGTGGAAGGAAACCTGAAACTGCGAAATTGCTGAACGTAGTCAGAGTGCGACTATGGCGTGTTTTTACCGAAGTAATCTGTCACTGGCCTACGAAAGATCACAATATTCAATTTCGATGTACTAGTATACTTTTTCGATATGTTAGAAACGTTACTGTGTTTCTTTGCTTTCAAGAAAGGTTTTGTAAAAAATATTTTACAATAATAAACGCCTTCGCTTACGTCATCTCCAGAATTCCCTTTAAAATCAAAGGACTAGCTGCAACTAGTTCCTAGGTTCTTAAAACACACACACACACACACACACACACACACTATATATATATATATATATATATATATATATATATATATATATATATTCAGAGTCTTTGCATTAATCGTCTATGGGTGACAGATCACCTCATGGAGACAAAATACTGACGCTTCCCTGCGAGGTTTGGCGTCCTTTAGTATTCGCCAGTCCTGGGACGCAGAGATTTCACCGAACAAGCAGAGCATACTAACCAGATGTCCCGCTTATTACCTATCTCACTAAACTGATGGACTGATTTCAAGAAGAAGATAGTAAGATTGAGTGTGCACAAGCGGAGGAAGATTTTTTAGAAGCGAGTCAATTTTTCTTCAACTGCCTTTCACACGCACGTCGCAGAGTGCCACCGCCCTGCCGACTCGCAGGGGCGTAACCAATGGTAAAGAGACACCTAGCGTCGCCAGGAAGTCAGCGAAGATTCTGTCTAACGAATATTGTTTCGATTACGTGATCTATCACCCCTAAACGTTTGACGTAAATACACACATCCAAAAATGTTTTGCACCACACCGGTTCCCAGAACTCCTGAACATAGACTTTGACTGTGGATGTTTTATCACAGACACAGTCCCTTTCACTGTTCAGAGATGTGTCCAAGCCCGCCCACAGATGTAAACAACCATTCATGAGCAGTGCCTATAAGGCGGAGGGTGTTCGACAGCCTATCAGTTCCAGTGATTCCACCAGGAAGGAGGTACACGGCTCGTGTTGTCTTTAGTTCAGCCATGCCTAGACGGTCAATACCGCGGTTCGATCGCGTCCACAACAGTCTGCATGATGTACAACTTCACTCCCGACGTCCATGGCTAGGTCCATCTTTGCAACCACGACACAATGCAGTGCGGTACAGATCCTAACAACATGCCAAATGGACCGCGCAGAATTGGCATCACGCTCTCTTCACCAGTAAGTGTCGCATATGCCATCAACCAGACTATCGTCGGAGACGTGTTTAGAGGCAACCCGGTCAGGCTGAACGCCTTAAACACACTGTCCAGCGAGTGCAGCAAGGTGGAAGATCCCTGATGTTCTGGGATGGCATTATGATTCGAATGGCTCTGAGCACTATGGGACTTAACTGCTGAGGTCATCAGTCCCCTAGAACTTAGAACTATTTAACCTAACTAACCTAAGGACATCACACACACCCATGCCCAAGGCAGGATTCGAACCTGCGACCGTAGCGGCCGCGTGGTTCCAGACTGTAGCGCCTAGAAACGCTCGGCCACCCCGGCTGGCGGTGGCATTATGTGGGACCGAAGTATGCCCTGGTGGTCATGGAAGACACCGTAACGGCTGTACGATACGTGAATGCCATCCTCCGACCGATAGTGCAACCATATCGGTAGCATATTGGCAAGGCATTCGTCTTCATGGACAATTTGTGTCCCCACATCTTGTGAATCACTTCCTTCAGGATAACGATATCGCTCGACTAGAGTGGGCAGCATGTGCTCCAAACATGAAACCTATCGGACATGCCTGGGATAGATTGAAAAGGGCTGTTTATTGTCGACGTGACCCACCAACCACTCTGAGGGATCTACGCCGAATCGCCGTTGAGGAGTGGGTCAATCTGGATCAACAGTGCCTTGATGTGCTTGTGGATAGTATGTCATGACTAATACAAGCATGCATCAATGCAAGAGGACGTGCTACTGGGTATTAGAGGTATCGGTGTGTACAGCAATCTGGACCACCACCTCTGAAGGTCTCGCTGTATGGTGGTACAACTCGCAATGTGTGGTTTTCATGAGCAATAAAAAGAGCTGAAATGGTGTTTATGTTCTGTGCAGGTTCAGGAACTCCCGGGACAGAGGTGATGCAAAACTCTTTTTGATGCGTGTATTCTCAGGAATGCTTTATATATGACACACACACACACACACACACACACACACAACACACACAGAGAGAGAGAGAGAGAGAGAGAGAGAGAGAGAGAGAGAGAGAGAGAGAGAGAGAGAACAATGAGTGTGAGCACGCTCTGTAGGCTTCTCAAGACAGGAGCGCAGCAGGCGCTTCGCCAGAGCACACTGCGAGGCCGTGAGCCGGCCAGAGGGTGCCGTCACACTAGAGCCGCGCTCCCAGCCCACGCTAGAGCTCGGCGGTCATCCTGGGCGCGCTCCAATGCGTGGGCTCAAATATGTGGATCTGACGCGGCTAGTGCGTCTGCTCACGGCTCTACCATAGGCGTTTTACTTTATATATATACAAAAAGAAGAAGAAGTTTACTGTGGAATTAAATTTGCTTCCGAGCAATCGACACCTCAAACTGAAAGCCATCACGCATCCGTCATGAGTATAGCTACGTCGGACATACATTTATCATGCTTTGATTACAGACATCGAACGCTGTCACTCACCAACACAAGAGGACGATACATCAGTGCGGCGCTGAATTCGTAAGCTGTCGCATCGAATGTAACGAATGGAAATATTTCTTATTAGGGAAATTTCTCTGGCGCATGGAGCAAGTTGGTTGGTTCATGATAAAAATGACATAACACATGAAGTGATAGTTCGGAATGGAGAAAAATAGTGGCAGGGAGCCAATTCAGGAATGTATGATGCAGCCTAAATCAATATACGAAGGCAGTTTGGAAAGTTCACGGAATCACCAACAGATGTCCCAGCTAGCGCACCTAGGTTCCCGTGTAATAAGAGGTCATCCTTTATTAATAAACATGTGACGCGTCAGCGCTCTCAGTAGATAGCTGTGGTGTGGACGCCTCTGGGAAATCCATATTGATTTCCTGAAACACGTTTGGCGGAAAAGGGGGGGGGGGGGGCGCTACTGCCAAGTGGACAAACGAGTTACTTGATGATCGGCGTAGTGGTCGGCCAAGATGTGCCACTACCCCAGAAATTATTACGAAAGTACATAAAATGGACATGCGGGATCTTCGACTGAAAGTGCGAGAAATTGCTGAAGCTGCAGGGATATCATATGAACGGCATATGATATTTTCACAGCGCAGCTGCATACGAGAAAATAACCTTCCAGATGGGTGGCAGGAATCAGAATGGAAATGTTCAAATAATGTTTGAGCCGTTTCAGACGAACCAACAAAATTTATTGCGACAGTTTGTGAAGACAAAACAACATTCACAGCAATAGAAACACGATTCACCACCACCAAAGAAAATACAGGTAACACGGTTGGCTGGGTATGTTAGGAGTCAACTTTCCGAAATGCGAAAGGAATTTATCTGGTAAATTGTCTTCCCACTGGTCGAACAATTACGGAACAATACTAACCAATCCCCTGGGTCGACTACAGAAAATGACAACACAGGCCAGTTTTAGCAAAGAAGAAAGTTATTTTTCGTCAAGACAGTGCACACCCACACACAAAGTGTCGATGGCATGGCGAAAATACGTAAACTAAGATACGAACTGTTGCCACACCCATGCTTATTCGCCTGATCTGACTTCATCGGATTTCCAGTTCTTCCCAAAGCTCAAAATTTTCTTCAGTGGAAAGATGCGTCTTCATACGAACAAGTGACAACCGAAGTTCATCGGTATTTTGCAGACCTGGAGGGATTTAATTTTATAGATGACATCAAGGCACTGGAACATCGCTGGGCCGAGGCCATTAGCGTAGAGGCAGACTACAGTAAAAACTAAAGCTTCGTTGAGGTAACCGTCTTTTTCTATTCCAGTTCGAGAAGTTTTTAACCTGAATGGTGATATGCAACCAGCTCATCCTTAACACTGGTCCACTGACTCACTGTGGCTACTAGCTCGGTTTGGTGACGTTCAGCTCATGATTTGCATGCTTTGTCCCGTATCGTCGCACGTACACCAAACCTATTTGCAAAGCGCGCATTAGAAGAAGAAAAACCTTTTGCAGCGATTCGTCAGCTGCAGAGAAACGTTTGGGAAGCAGGACACGCACCATCATCAATTACGCAAACACACAACACCGAACATCAAGCATTCATTCATCACAGGCCCACACCCTAACCAATCGTTGAACTGTCGAGGAACATATGCCAGACGTACTTAAATCGTAGACAGCAGGTCATGGCCGATCCGTTAGCCGTTCTACTACTTAGGGGAGGGGGCGAGGAGGGGGAAGGGGGAGTGATGGTTCCTTCCACATTAAAATGCCACACTACAATACTAACTTATTTCCCTAAAAAAATCATATTCGGAGCGCCGCTAAAAAGTGCCCTTAAAAGATTAAAAGGGGAGCTGAGGAAATTCTGGGCAGATGCGATGTTATGAGCCAGAGGTGAGAGGGAGGCAGTTACCTGTCCGGTTCGCGGTTTGGTTCAGTTGGCAGATCGTCGAGGCGGCGGCGGCAGGCCGACAGGTGGTGGGTAGTGCCGGGGTGTCGTACCAGATAGTGCATTTACAGAATTCTGAAGGCCGTGTAAACGCGCCTCTGGCACGGGTCCCGGCACTGTGCCTATTCGCTCGCGCATGCCAGCCCAGCAGAACAGCAAACAGGACGGGGCGGGGCGGAGCGGGACACCACACCACACACACGCATGCATGCACGCACGCACGCTAGCAGTTATAAGCTGTGCAAGCGCCACGGGGACAGCAGTCTCAACTATTCGCGCTGTGTGCAACCGGGGTAATGACCCTACGTGGCGTATCAACTCGACACATTTACAGTCGACCTTTCAAAGTGTACATCAGGCCGATTGTATTCGCTTATTTTCGCACGAATACTGTAAATGCGTATAGGAAAAGAAGGTCGCGAGTCTTAAACCAGGAGCTAGTGACTGTGGAGCCGATTTTTACATCTCCGGGCTGTGTGCGCATAGTTGGTATGCTATCTGACTGTTCGTGAAAATCTTTATCAGACCGGCAGCATGGAGTCATTCTTTCCTCGGAGACAAACATCACAACGTGAGTCAAGTAACATACAGAACAGGTACGAGAAAAGCTCCGAGATACTTGTTAATTAACAACCTCTTAAGAAATACGTGACCCTGCATAACAGCCCACTGAGGCCAACAGGGCTGCAAATCTATAAGCTCGATAAGCTGCTCTGAGAGATGAAAATAGTCGGTCCGTACTTTCATTACGTCGTAAGACGCATAGCTTAATGACTGGATCTTGTCGTTAAGTCTGGAGCTAAATAAGTGCGCACACTTGAGAACAGTATGCGAGAGTTGGGGAATGACACTGAAATGCTAGATCTGTGGCATGCACTTAAGAGTGTAAAGACCGACGCAGAACATAGTGAAAGCAAATTCAGTGAAGTATGACTCAAACTACACACTACAATAATTATAGCGATTAGAAGCAATTATCTATAAAGCCTTTAATTTTAACCAATTAGCTCGAAGTACGAAAGTAAGTATGGGTCTAGCAAAGGGAAAACGTCTTAAGAAGTTTTACCAACTGTGCCTTAAAACAAGGGGAACATTAGTACGGCACAAGCAACATGCAGAGAGCAAGCAGGGCAACAGTTTGAAGTAACATGCAGAATCACAAGCTCAGCATTTGACTAAATAATAACACAGCTGCTTTTCCAGAAAAGAATATGTTGAAGTAACAAAAGAACGACACAGTAGTGAAGCGGAGACTGGTCTGATAGTAATTCAGTGCCATCTACAGCGAGTCTACTTCAAATATCTACTATTACACAACCACCAGCCAAAAAGCCTTTCATAAACTTTTTTTTCCTTTACTGCGCTTTCGTCGTAAGCGCCCTAGTTCACAGTACGTAGACCATAACGGACTTATGGACTGGGATAATTTAGAACTCTAATAATTTGTTACACGAATAGGCTCAACAGAAATCGACGCTGCTTTAATTTTTTTGGACAGTTGTTCACGGAGATGGTGTCCACTGCTGGGACTTTAAGCGAGCGCAGTCGTACGTGCTGTGTTTCTGCGGCAGTATGCAGAGCCGCAGCCGGTCACGTGGCTCGGAAAGACCAGCCAGGAGATGCCGGCTATTATGAGGCTTTACGACAGAACACTGCCATTCTGCACTTACGTAATACCAGTTTAAATAACGGCTAAGTGAGCCCTCTTCGCACTTCATGACTTACTTTTTGTCCTCGCCTCACGCAATCAGTGCCGTCCCTATAAACTGACACGTAATCAGTTCCGTTTATAAAGTAACATTATAAACTGTAAAATACGATCGCTCTGAGGAAATAACTGTCCAAATAATTATTCCGATGCGTAATTTAGCTCTAGATTAGTACTGATATATACCAGCCTATTAAAAGCGCACAAAGATGGGAAAGATTTAATTTAACAATGTAAAAACCGATGCAACGGGCAAGTACATACTTCTATAAGTAATTAAGTCCGAATATGCTGAATGAGGTTTTTGAGATAATTTGGACACTCAGCCACTAATTTGTAACAAGTTGCGCAAAATTGGGGAGGAAACGAGTCTGCGATAAAATGCAACATGTTACTTTGTGAACGACACGTTGCCTTCCTATCATGAACAAGTCTTAAAACAAGTAATGAAGCACTGTCTCTCACAATACTGTTTCGCCTGCCGGCAGACAGATAGCACCCTTCTAACGTTGCAACAAATATAGCGCGCTCCCAGTTGGCGGGCAACCAAGTGGCCTATCCTTCAGAACTGGGCCACCTCCTCGACACGGCTCTGCAGTACATCTTCACACGTACAAACTCACTTTGCACTAATACATCTGCTGACTACACACGGCACTGAATGAGAGGTAGGCCAAAATTCTGTGCAGAAACGCGGCGGAGATTTGCAGTTGGCGGTGCTACCATTGCTGCCGCCGCTGAAGGTCGGAGGAACCACGCGAGAGGGCAGCGGTGTCTCCTCGCCAGGCGTGCAGAGTTGAGATTCACGAAAACTCCGAACACGTACGGCGCTGCTGCAACCCCGGCGCCACACGGCGGACGACCGCAGTAAGTGCGACGAAGAGTGGCGCTGCTCTGCGGTCGTGGCGTCAACTACACTTAAGGCAGAGGCAGCGGCAGCGGACGCAGTGCTGCCACGCTGCGGCTGTGTGCCCGCCTCAACTACGAAACGACTGCAGAATGCTGAGGAGCTGCGTGGGCACTCAGTGGAAACTGAAGCTTCGTTTTCTGTTCCATCCGCTCCCGCCTGGGCCCTGCGAGCAACTGGCCTCTTGAGCCGAACGGCTCTCTCCGCTGCACGCGATCCCTAGCCAGGTTAATTAAAGCCGCAGCGGCTGCAGTGATGCAAGGGAGGGAGCGGGCGCGGCACAGTTGGCACGACTGCTAGCGCTATTCTCGCCGCTCAGTTCGCAGGCACGTGCTACCTGCAAAGCCTTCCGGGACTGTGTGCAATTTCGACACTACAAGATATCTAGAAGAAGTAGTACTTTTACGCTTTCTGTTTCCATTTATGATTTGGCTGAAGGTATTGAGCAAGACAAATACATTACGTTTCGATTCGAAAAAAAATGGTAGTCAATGAAGCTTGAGAAAATATTTATGATTGCCGTCCATGAATTCTGTGATATTAAAATGTAAGTAATTTGAATAGAAGAATAACGAGAGCGGTGCTACACAATGATTAATTACTTGAGCACTGCATCTGTTAGCTGAAGCAAAACATTTCACTTCTTATAAATATGACAATCAAAATGTGTTACCACTAGTTTTAGTTTTAAACGAAACCTACTGACGTTACCAGCCAGCCGCCACCAATGCTTCAGACGAACGGGGAGAGGGGGAGGGGGAGAGAGAGAGAGACGTGCTGCCAACTGAACATATAATATGCGTAACGAAGGTCTCGAACGTAAGTTAGCTTGACCAACATCACCCTCCATCTTTCTGGACACACACACACACACACACACACACACACACACACACACACTACTACTCTCGATGCAGCTTGTACAATATGAAATTACAAAAACGGCAATATAAGAGCAGGAAAACTGTTTAAGGTTAAAACACCAACTACTTTTATAAAATATTTATTAGAAACCAGAATTTTAGAGCCTGATAAATTCTCTTCACTCTTCTATTACCTGTGGAAATAGGAGATATTATTTAAAGTGATTTGTGGGCAAAGGAGGAGCATTTATATGAAATATTGAAAATGGCTGGTAATACACTAATCAAGATGCTCCTAACAAATAGTTTCTGAAGTGTCTGGCGTAGATAAAAATTTATGTTGGTATTATCTGCGTATTATTTTACAAATCGACAACGATATACCAAATAAAGCACTTTTCTTCTATACAGGCACAAGCGCATAAGCTGAGAGGCCGCCAGAGGTACCCCAGTACATAATCTGTATGCAGGGCGTATCTCAATTGGTAGCGACAACTGATCTGGGTGGAAGTATACGATAACGGAATTATAAAAGTTGTTGTAAACATAGGTCCACGACGAACCGTATGAGAGATAATAGGGAATGTGTGGTTACGAACTGTCACAGCTTCAGTATCGAGTATTAAGCTAATTAGTGCAAATGTATTTGAAACGTAGTCTTTTCGATTAACTCCCTTTGTAATTGGCTTTCAGTTTCACTGAAGGTCTACCTAAATAAGAAATGCAACACTCAGCATGTTACACGTTATTGCTTATAGGTGAGTTTACTCCAACTTAAGCAGTTAAATAGTGCTCTATATTTAACACATCAAAGTAAATTTTTTTTTATTTCCTTACCACTTTTTGCGATGGAAACAATTTGTAATTTGCAGAATAAAAAGTCCAGTTACTGAAGTAAAAGTAAATAACATTATTTTCAAACTTCTACTCACTTTAATGGTTAGCACATTATTATTAAAGCTACAACAATAGGAGAGGTAGCATTCTTTTTTATTTCACTAAAAGCGTCTAAAGATATCAGACATTGCCTTCAGTTTAAATGAACTGTCTCATTATATAGCAGTGTAACAAGAGTCACAAATTTTATTATATACGAACGTAAATCTTTTACCAGATGCCTTAGGAGGGGCGCCAAATGGTACGTCGCTTGTGTGGAGATGAACCAGCCCTGGCAACTATTTAATACAAGTGAAAGATGTCTAAATCACAAGCGCTTAAGATTTACAAATGAGCGTCAGTTGAACGATGGCTGGAGACTAGCTATATTACAGTCCTTGCCATCACCCAATTACAGCAGGTTTCATTTTTTCACATTTATTTTTTTCTCATCCGATTTGCGGTCGTATATTATGTGGGTGGTAACTGACAGCATTTGTACCACTATGGTTCTAAAATAAGGAAATGAAAACTACCGCAAGTCTTCCAGACGTGTACATCTTTACGACGCTGAACACGCTGTTAGGTGTTGTGTGCCTTCCCCCTCGATCACCGTCTGAATACACAGCGTGTTTCACTGTTTTACACTGATTTAAAAACCTTCAAAAAATTTCCCAGCTTAAGGGAGAAAGAGAAATAATTTATTACACATTACACATTGTCAGTGAATAGTGTACAAAGCCACAGGCCATTTGCAACGAGCGTAGAACATACACACAAGACAAACCTTTAGATCTCCCAACGGTTTCATAACTTTTATCAGTGTTTCCCGCAAGTATGTTGTCTGTGTGTCAAGGTCACGAAGAATATTCTTTGTGTTTTGTGATATGGTATATAACAAGATAACATCTCACAAATGAGAGAACGGCTGTCCGTGAGAAAGACTTGTGTGCATACAAGACTGGGCTACTACAGGAAATTTGAGAGTATCCATGAAGCACGAAACAACCAGGAGCCAAATAATTATTCTCCGTTTTGCACAAAACTAATGGCTATATTCAAGAGACATAAGACGATTCTTCCAAAGACACTATGCAGTGACAAGAAAAATGACTTACGTCGTATGAGTCAGACATGAATTTGTGCTCCATTTTATGAATGGCAGGCAGATATGTGAAATGTGTTACAGAAGTAGATAAAGACATTTAACAAATAAGCTTTATCTGCAACAAATACTTTAGACGGCATTAACAAAAATCTAGTAATGTCTATAACGAGCTGCGACATAGTGACATCAAAAATAGACAGCGATCTAGGAACATATGTATATATTTATTTCAGTCACGAATCACAAAATGTTTATACCAGATTATTAATTTCAGTCAGTAATGGCCGTCATCAGCCCTGAAAAAACATGTGCACACGCAAGTCTGAAGGTAGGCAATACTGACGGAAATTAATATTCTGCTATAAAAAATTGACCCGTATCTTGAATAAATATATGAAGTAAAGTCTAAAGCATTATCTGGAACAGGAGACTTGATTTCGTTAGTTGTGGTTTGAATAAGTTTCCAACAGCACACTTCTTTGATGCCTTGATCAAAATCATGCTGCTAGTCAGAGAAAATACGTGTACTCACAGACAACACATGTAATCAGGATCTCGTGATCACGAATGTGAAAAGCTTCGGCTACTGTCATATACGCCTATATAGTACGGATCCGAAATTGCGGAATAATTGTTTTCGGAATCTGTACTCTCGACTCTGGAAACTAACTAATGAGAGTTGCAGGAATCCTCTGAAGCTGGCCGCGGTGGTCTAGCGGTTCAGGCGCTCAGTCCAGAACCGCGCGACTGCTACGGTCGCAGCTTCGAATCCTGCCTCGGGCATGGATGTGTGTGCTGTCCTTAGGCTAGTTAGGTTTAACTAGTTCTAAGTTCTAGGGGACTGATGACCACAGATGTTGAGTCCCATAGTGCTCAGAGCCATTTGAACCAATCCTCTGAAATTGTCTCGTTTTCCAAGAAGTGCTGTTCGGAAAGCTAATAAATCTCGTTTAGTGTCTTGTCTACTTGTTACGATGACACTAACAGTATCATGCTGAACATCCATATTTTTATACAATAAAGTAGTGTCGTCGTCGTCCTTAAAGTACGTGAGAGAAAGAATTCTGTGAAACTAGCAAGCTCTCTCTTAACTTCATTTCTCATTTGCACTTTTGTCACTGTGTGCTGACGGTGGTGCTCGTATATCAGATTGTGACTGAGCGTGCAACATAGATATTTCTGAATCAGTTTGCAGTGTAGGGTATCAGGTAACACTGTAAGTTGTAAATCTGCTGGGGCCTTCCACGTGTAGGTAGGTGACGTTCAATCAACCGTAAGTTTATACGATGGTCAAAATGGTACAAGACGGAAGAGACCGATGAAGAACATGCTGCAAAGCTACATCCTCGTATCTACACTGTCCAGCCACAGGAATGTGCCCAACTGCCAAACGCCTGAAAATCATCTTCAACAGCGCGGAATGTTGCAGCACGTGCAGGAGGAGAGTGAGTCAGGTTCTGGAAGGTGCCGATAAGGATGTGGAGCCATGCCCACTCCAATGCCGTGACCAGCTGCGGTAGGGTTCTCGGTTTAGGACCCAATGTCGCGTACGGTCCGATCGAGTTCATATTCTCGGCTGGGTTTAAATCAGGGGAGTTTCATGACCAGTGGAGTACGGAAAACTCGTTCTGTGCTCTTCGAACCACGCACGTACTCTGCGAGCTGTGTGACACGTTGCATTGTCCTGCTGGTAGACGCCATCGCGCAGAGGAGAAAAAAAAATTGCATGTAAGTGTAGAAGCGGCTCCCAAGGACAGATGCATACTTGTGTTGCCCCATTGTGCAGTGTGTTTGCTTTCACACGTTTCCCGCTGTTCTATGAGCATAACACGTGGTTTATGTGAAAAGGCCTTCTTTCTCACTCAGTGGACGTCCAGTCGCATGCAAATTCCAGCTTCGTCGCCGATTAACAGCAGTCAGCATGAATGCACGAACCAGGCGCCTGTTGCGGAGACCCATACGTAGCAACGTTCACTGAACGGTCGTTGAGGAGACACTGTTGGTAGCCCCTTAGTTCATGTGGGTGTTCAGTTATTCAACAGTTGCACTTCTGTTCGCCCGCACTCATCTCAGCAGCCGTCGTTCATCCCTGTCAACTATGGCCCGAGGTGCACCACAGTTGACTCTCGCCGGTTTCCGATAGTGGAATTTTGCCACGCAAGGTGTGCTTTGTACGCCTCCGTAGTGCAGCGATAGCGTTTTACCGCCTACCAGTCAAGGGGGCGCGGGTTCGATTCCCGGCAGGGGACTGGGTGGTGTTTGTCCATAATCGTTTTCATCATCATTGACACGCAAATCGCCGAAGTGGCGTCAACTAAAAAGACTTGCAATACGGCAGCCGAACCCCGACGGGAATATCCCGGCCAATAAATGCCATACGGTCAATTCATTTTTACGGCGCACCGGCACTTTGATCACGGCGACAAGCGAACCCGAAAGCCAATGATGATGTTTTTTGGACGTCACATAAATCGCGACAACGACTGCAACGTTTTCCCTTCCATCTCGATTTATATACCCTGCACTGCTAGTGCTACCACCTGCGCCTCTCAGTGTTTATTACACACTGGCGCCTAACATAAGCGGCGGTCACATTAATGTGGCTGGACCGTGTAAACGGCACGACAGCAGTTACACCTTACCTCAAAATTACTAATGAATTGAGCGTATGGCTCTGTGTTTAAGAAGGAACATTAAACGTATGTAACTGAATGGCAGTTGATCGAAGACTATAATCTGCTGACTGAAGTCTTCAGTGTCTTTTTTTCCGTTATTCACTTGTGGCGTGGACCTCCGTTTTCCTTGCGGTTGGTGCGTAGTGGGCTGGGCTGAGCTGTCCGTGCTGTCTCGGAGCTGAGATACCACCAGCTGTGTTCACTCTGCCAACACCCGAGTGAACTCAGAGTGGCTCCCCGCTCCTCGACAGCCAGTCGCGACCACTTGTTGCGGCCCATTCACGGCTCGTCCTCTTCTGCTTCTGCTTCTGCTTTCCTTTCCTTTCCCGCCACCGCCAACTTCTAGCGCTGCAGGTGGTCGCTCAGTCAGGATTGCTGGACAGGCGTGGCGACTGCAGCCGACGCCGGAGGGACGCCGCTCCGACTGTACAGCTGCCGATGTACAGTGTTCGCGTACAACCAACACCTCCTGTCAACGAAGCTAAATTTTGCACACAAACAATGCTACGTTTCTCTTCTCCCTAACACGACAAACACGCCCAAGACTAATTAATAATATACAACGAAATGCTACCGTTGAAGATAATTGACCTTATTTCCTTTTTCTGCGTGACTGCACGTCACACTGATATCAAGTAATTTGCGATAAAAACCAAGCTGTTTCTCAGACATCCACTGGGGGATCGCCATTTTCAGATTGCCTCAGGTGGGCTACGGCGAAGCTGTAAGAATGCCACCTCCATAGAGAGCAGAAAGATAATATCAAGCAAGATATGCGGATAGATAAGCAACTGCCTCTATATCAATAACAATACGGCAAAGGTGCTTCAACGGTTTCAATGGTTCGAACGGTTGCCCGAAGCAATGAACAGCACCTGCGGGTTCAGAATAATATTGACGAAAATTTCCACCCCGTAACTATCTCGAAACAGTAGAAACGTTAGTAAAAGCGATCATAAAACAATGATTAAATGTACTCTACTAACAGAGCTTGAGTGCCTGTTCCGTTACATAAAGAGGGATTCAAGGAACAGTAGACCACCTAAAAAAAATTAGAATAACGTATCGGTTGGTAAACGAATTCCGAAGAATGGTTCGTCACGCTCCAGAGGGTTGCGAATGATCACGTGGCACGAGAGAAGGAATGGCGAGGTCGAGATCGAAACTGACACATGCGAATAGAGTGTTACATAAAAACTTAAAAATGTGCTTAACAAACAGGACTGCACCTCTGAGTAATTGTTCACTATCGCTGAATGATACCAGTCGGTTCTGAAGGAAATCAGTCACCACCAATCCGCTCAAAAGAGATGAAGCACTTGTTTGTCGAAGAAACTATCCCAGTACTCGTCGGAAGAAAACGCTAAATGGAGACCGCCTTGTGCGGATTTGGGACGTTCTCCTGCCAGTGACTTTATTACGCCACCTCGGCCAGTTTACTGATTCTGTAACGTACTTGAAATTCGCAGGGTTACCAACTGGTAAAAGCAAAATACTTGCAACCCTTGTTTCATATAATATTTGTCCGATGGCGCTAATTATGCTGAAAGAAGTGTTTGTTGTTGGTATATTAAGTACCATCAACTGCAGATATAATCAGTTCATGATTTTGAGACGACATGCAATGGATGCCGTTAACGAACTATTTCGGTATCCGTGCTGAGCAGTTGGTCGGAGACTGAATTGCGATGTCTGGTAGTTCGAAACACACACACCACCTTACCGATACTGCTAGTTATTCGGTTTGTTAACTGTCTACAGATCACGTAGTATCCCAGTAACGACTTGTCGATTCCAGATGCGTCACAAAAAGGTCACTTGCGACAGAAGTCTATGACGAACGTAATTCGTGTCAATGGATTTGGTTAAAAGATCTGGAACTGCTTTAAGATGCTTGTGGTAATGGACGAGTCTTTATTTCAAGGGCGAGGGTCGGCGACACCGCACATTAATAACGTTTCTAGTGCGTTTTATTTGCAATGCGGCCGAAATTGAACGGACGTTTTTTTTTTTAATGAGATAAAATGCATCTGTCACCACCATACACTAAATACGCATGTACTGAATTTAGGATATGCTGAAATGTTAATCTAGAATCGTAACCAACACTTGTAAAATATGACAATCACACAAAGAATTAAGTTATTTGCTAAAACAGTCCAGTGACTTGTTGGTATATTTGGCATTGTGACTCGCAGTCGCGCATACACAGCTGGTTTTATCTGGCATCAGTTAAGCTAAATGAGTGATTATAGGAACGATGTATTGCCGCTTAAATGTTTAAAACAACAGCTGATGGTTAGCGACACGCTGGCTATGCCACAGAAAGTGAGTGATAGTTGAGCTACTGTTCGCCAGATGGAGCACGCAGCGCTCTCACGAGTTTCTGCCGCTGCTCTAGAGATGTCGCGGCGAGTACAATCAATAGCCAGCTAACTATCGAGCGGTTTGCGCTGTTCTGAGAAAGTGTTCCACACAGTTTCCCACCTTTGGACAATAATTACATGTGCGTCCAATACCGTTCAGCAAGAAGGTTTCAAAAAAGTCACCGTGGCTACTGCACTGGGGCTGTACTTTCACACACAATGAAGCAGTTTCAACAAATTGCGTCATGTTAAATGCAACGGAACAGGTAACTTAAATTGATGCGTACGAAAGTGCCTCACTTGTTAGTGAAAATGAGCTGTAAGATAGTGAAGCACAATCTGCACAGATCTCACTCATTTGGGCGCGCACACCAGTTTCCTTTTGTGATATATGTACTTTCAACTACGAAAGCAGCTGCTTAACGAGAAAGGGCGTGGGGTAGGTGAAGTGATGCTCCAGGCGTACCGGCGAATCTGTATGCGGCGCATATGTATCAAATACGCGAAAGTTTCAGTTTATTTACTTTAAAAACATCCCTCCTGGTTTCAGCTGCAGACAATAACGTACTGTGTGTTTTCGTGAGTGTTGCAAGACATAACGTTTTCCTAATCGCTTGTGATGTCGATAAGTGGTAGTAAAAGAAAGAGAGTGATTGGTGTTGTTATGATTAACAGAATTAGTACTGCTTCGATTTACGGAAAACCAATGTGTCATTTTCGCTGTTTTCAAGCACCGAGGTTTGTTAAGGTTATTCTGCAGTTTGACGAACTGGTGTAACATTATGAAAAATATTGCACACTTAATGCTGCATAAACTGCTCTTCAAATGTGTTTAGCTTGAAATTACTGCCAAAGTTCAATAGAAGTTCAATTATTCATTTCCAGAGTGACGCAGGGCGAAAGCTAATATTTTGATGAACTTCGTACAGCGTTTTGACAAGATAAGGGCTAGCAATGTGAATCCAAAAAGTGTTCCTCTGTAATTACTGTGTTATTCCTACATTATGAAGAGAAAGACACAATAACTGATTATCTCGAAGCAAAAAGGAAGATCGACCAGTGCGAAATTATATCTATGAACGAGTATACCAACAGCGTGTGTTGCCCGCTTGCTTAGACCGCTCCCTCCACCGGCCAGAGCGCGAGTGCTGATGTTATTTCCTATTTGCTTCTGGTCTATTGCAAACATCTGACCGTGGCTACTACAAGACGAGTGATAGTGACTCATGCGACCTGTGGCCTGCTGTACCGGTCCGCTGTGATTTACCTGTGCTCTAGTCTCTCCCCTCCCCCTTCCTCCCACCGGCGCAGAGGCAGCTCATCATATTCACTCGGAGTACCTTTACCCTTATCTTCATCACAATAACTTTTGAAATATGTTGGAATAACTGAGAAATATTGTACAATCTGTGAGCAGTATTGCAGAGTACGGAGTAGATGGAGATATCCTTGCCGGTCGCTAAGGTCTCTGGACTGTTGTGTTCGCTTTTGTATTATCTACTAAAATGATTTCACTACAAGAAGACGGCTCGTATCAGAACCAGAAATTTAAGAATGATTGTTATGAGTCGTTGCTCACTAAATACAGGTAGTGGTATCCTACAGCTACGAGAATATATATCATCTTGAACAAATTTCAGGTACTTTTACGCTCTGATTTTCCATCCACCGTTTTTTTTTTCCCTTCTGCTTGCAATAAGTAGAGCAATCATCACAGAGTAGCATCTTAATCGTAAAGCATTTTGATCCAGACTACGCAACATTATTCAGCATTAGAGGGACAACATCAACAATATTACACAATATTACTGAACAGTAGTATCCATCGTATGAAGGCAGCTTAAGAGTTTATACAGCCCAGGATAGATTACTTTCACGTTTGCATGCTAAGAACAAAGCGGTGCCTTTGGCGTTTGTTTAACGGACGAACGTTGACTGGCCAAGCAATATTGAGAACGTGGAATACTGAGTAGCGCAACGAGGCGTTTGTGAAATATTTGTTTATGCCCAAAAATCAGTTAGCGAGCCTTTTCAGGCCCTCCTGCAGATGGGGCCTGCCGAAAATACATATTTATTTCTTCTGCATGCCCCATCTGAAAATGAAGTGGCCTGAGAAAGGTCGGAAATTTTTTTATGAAAATCAGTAAATATTTCATAAGTGACTCGTCGCAGTTATCTATATTGTCAATTCCACTAATATACAGTCAAGTGGTCTGCAATATCCGTAATGGTTAAGCTTCACCCAGTATGAATGTGCGTATGTATACACAAAATCAATGTAGGAGCGATATGAACCAGGCTGGAAACAGTAATATGATCTACAAACCTTACAACTGGCGACCTGTTTCCTCCGAGCTCTTTAGGTACACCTGTTGCCATATTGAATATTGTAATATAATTACTCGTTCTTATTGCAGCAGCATTTTGTTCGAAAACCTGGAGTGAATGATATTACTGTTGGCGTAATAATCGAGATGCAAATGTTATTCGGTCACCGATAGGGAGATTGAGCGTTCAAGACTCGACAGCATGTCGAGTAATAAAAAAGCTTGGTGCACAGATTAGGCACCAAACACATGATACTGCTTTCGATTATAGTTTTTGTCACACTAAGTTGATGCGTAGAATAAAGATAATCGTTCACTCCATTGTACGATTTATCTGATACATTTTAAGTGTCTCTGAAGACCAATTTCATACGGGTGCTGATTTTAAAACATTTTGATGCTTAGTTACGGAATATTTCACACAGCACGTAACTGTATCGCAAAGAATGCCATTTAGCGTGTCACACTGCAAACGGAAGTTTGCCGTTTTAGGAAACATGACTCTCATTCGGAAACAGGTGGTTACCTTTGCCACTCGAGTCCATATTCCTTGGACGTTCAGATGGATGTTAAATGCCAAATAGCGATCGTTTGGTCTCGCAGAATCCTTGTCTGCTCTTCACACAGGTATCAGGAGCAATTTAAAAAAGGCCCTCCGATGAAAGAAGACCGCCATCAGAATGCTTTTATAAAAGTTCTGTGTACCGGGCTAGTTAGGCAATCTGTAGATATGTATATGATATCAGCTCGGGCTCAGAGTTTGAGCTTTCGTGCAGAGAAATTAACTTAAAATTATTAAACGTAATGTTGTCATAAATAGTTGCTGGATTATATTATTCGCCTGCACATTTAATCGACTTACAAGATTTCTTCTCAGTACTCAAATATTTCAACCACTTCTTTTTAGAGCTGTCTTCCTCTGTCTTGTAATTCTTTTCTTCTTTCTTCCATGCCACGCTATGTTGTGTGGCGCAGTCATAGACTGAATGAAATTTATTGTTAATTTCAAGAAATTAAGCAAGACCAGTAAAAATCCTAATTCAGTACGGTTTATGTGTATTGGAAAAGATCAATACCCATAGTCCAGTGTTGTAGAGAGAAGTGCTGTTACGAATACGGTCGTGTGCAGCGCTCAAAAACGAGACGCACGTCCATGTCAATGTGGAATTTCCGTTGTCGGTCATAAACCCGCGACTAGTTACTACACGGGTGTGTACTGTCAACGTCCTTACAACAGAAAATGAAGTAACATAGGGGTAAAAATGTTTAAGCTAAAACCATGAAAGCAGAACACGTATTAAACTTCCTGGCAGATTAAAACTGTGTGCCGGATCGAGACTCGAAATCGGGACCTTTGCCTTTCGCGGGCAAGTGCTCTACCAACTGAGCTACCCAAGCACGACTCACGACCCGTCCTCACAGCTTTACTTCTGCCAGTACCTCGTATCCTACCTTCCAAACTTTACAGAAGCTATCCTGCGAGCCTTGCAGAACTAGCACCCCTGAAAGGAAGGATATCTCATTCTAGAACACACATTGTTTACGTAGCTCTGGAAGACTTTAATCCAAGGGACAATATGTGTACACTGCGAGGATCCTCAGAGAAAGCGTATAGTTTGCGCACTAACAGTACCCCTGTGAGTCACTCGCAGTCTGGACCGTTCTATTTGCCGTTGCTGTTAGGCGTGCATGCCGACGACGATGGAGCGCGAAGGCCAACCGACATGCAACGCAGCCAAGATTCATCGTTCAATTGAACCAAGAAACGAGTCAGACATTTCAGCTAACCCTGTGCCGCACTGACTAGTGAGATACGTCAAGGTACAAGGCTGATACCAGAACCTTCGCTAACGATTTAGCATGAACGCAGATGACTAGTATTGCCCTATAGTTTCGTACCTAGCGCGTACTGACAGGCGACCTGAAAACTGTGACTCTGCGTTTCCTGCCGAATAGAACGAATAATTTCTGCGACATTCCTTGGAGAAAAACAATGTGGCGGGGTCAGCACTATGGTCACTGGAATATTTTTGTGGCATTCTCCAGGACAATTAAGCAAGTCAAAAATCTATCATCGAAGGTCACGACCACCTGAATATTATGATTTACTCCCATGTGAATGGTGGGAATGGCACAGGCAAGACTTTTATAGCCCCCTCCCAAGTTCCTGTAGCGCACGTAAATCGTTTGCTTCTGGAGCCGCATCGATTCCTCGCCCAGGTGCTTCGGCAGCTGTGCGAAGTGCTGCAAATAGCATAACTTCATATAGCCGTGGAGAGGGATAATCATCTGGTTGAATCACACAAGCTCGTCTATCCACTGCCTGTGCTGCACACGACAGTTATCTGAGCACTACCAAATGGTCAAAATAACGTGATCCGTGAGTGTAGGTAAATTGCAGATTTTGGGCGGGGCACTGGAGATATAATTTTCAAAGTAGAGGTCAAGCACCAATGAACTGGATGTCGATTCCATTGTTACACTGAGGTTAAAATAACTTCTGTGACTGGCGAACGTGAGTAGTGGCGGCGTGATAACCTGCCCCTCCCCACACAACACACACAAAGCTCTGCAGGTGGCTACAGTTTTCAGGCAGCACAGCGTCTGCGCTCACCCTCGTTGCACTTCTCCTAGGCGGTCAGCAGACTGTGTGTGTACTCATGTTTCAGACTGTGCCTTCACCGTTGCGTAAGATAATTACACTTCTTGGCTCATGATATAGGCGCAATTCTGTGCATATTTATTACGGAGACAGTTGGCAGTATCACATGATCACTGAAAAAAACCGGCCGTGCATAACATTTGTACATTAATAGAACTGTCGTGGTTCTTGTCAATATTAAGAAGAATAAGCTATGGAGCTCAAAATACTCAAGATTATTTTAAAGCATTTTTAATTATCTCACATGGCTTTAACAGGCACTTAACTGACTCCTCAGACTAAACGCATTGTTCTTGTTATTTTATTTCAAGTTATCAATTTCGGGTAATCCTGTCCCACCATCGGACGAGCCTATAAACTCAGGTACACAGAGTTTCCAGTGGTGGGAGGAGAGGGGCAGGGGTTTCCAAAGAACCCCTGAGCAACGTCGATACCTGGCGGAACGTTCCATCGCTCGGATCCAGACCTCGGTCAGGTTTGACGTACCACCAGTAAGATTACAAACCAATTGTCGAAGTGTAAAAACCGCTGGTTTCCAGTGATCCCTCATATGTTCGATCTGGTTCATGTATGGGGAATAGGCAAGGCACTCCATTCTTCTGATCCTAACATGCTGCAGGAACTTGATCAAAAGATGAGAATAGATGAGCGCGCGAGTTATCATGCAACGATGACGAAATTGGCACCAAAACGTTGGCGTTAGGGCCACAGTGTAGACTGCAGAATCTCGTCCCTACACCGTAAGGCAGCGAAATTGGTTCAAATAGCTCTGAGCACTATGGTACTTAACAATCTGAGATCATCAGTCCCCAAGAACTAAGAACTACTTAAACCAAACTAACCTAAGGACATCACACACATCCATGCCCCAGGCAGGGTTTCGAACCTGCGCGTTTCCAGACTGAAACGTCTAGAACCGCTCGACCGCACCGGCCGGCGCAATGAGATTGTCCTTAACAACGAGATGTGTACGATGGCCTAATGTAAGGCCACCCCAGATATCGCTCCACCACCCTAACTTGTTGCACAGGGGGAGGGGGATTGTTGGAGGCCTTCGGTATAATACGGATGGCTCCAAAATCATAATCGTACAAACAGATCCGAGTTTCGGCAGTAAACAACAACCGACACCAATCCTTGTCCATCTGCATCGGAGTCCGCCGGCCGGGGTGGCCGAGCGGTTCTAGGCGCTACAGTCTGGAACCGCGCGACCGCTACGGTCGCAGGTTCGAATCCTGCCTCGGGCATGGATGTGTGTGATGCCCTTAGGTTAGTTAGGTTTAAGTAGTTCCAAGTTCCAGGGGACTGATGACCTCAGAAGTTAAGTCCCATTGTGCTCAGAGTCATTTGAATTTTTTTTTTTTTGCAACGGAGTCCGTTGTGTTGCCGTGTACGATTTGGTGCTCGTCATGGTTGTCGGGAATGGAGATCCGCCTTGTGCAATCGTCTGTTTAAGAGTTTGCTGCAATACACGACGACCTTTGGTGTCTTCGAAAACTGAATTCAGCTCTGGGACATTCAATCCACGGTTCCTTTGAGTCAAAAGTAGCAGATATCGATCATCACGTATACGTGTCGATGTCCGCGCCACTCCGGTGCATGTGCCGAGTAACTTGCCTGTTTGACAAGCCTTCTGGGCGTAGCGTCGTGATTGTCCTTCGTGGCACGACGGATGTTTACTTTACTGTTCCACACATTTCTCTCTTGCGTCGCTACTGGTGCTTTACTCTCAACTGAAATGCTGCAGACCATCTGAGTGCAGGGTTCTACCCGCAGTTAGCGCTCTGGCAACTGTGTTCATTCGTATGTTTACTAACAACATCAGGGGTAACCACCCGATCGGTACAGGAACAATCACAATACCAACACGCTTACACAACATATAGGGGTGATGCAAAACTTTTGTTAACGTGTGTACACCAGTCGCTTGATGTCGTTGAGTTTTCAGGCGCGTCTGATGACTAGACAGGATTTGTAGAAGCCGATAGCGTGAAGTAAGTACAGTGCAGTCTGAGTTGTCAGAAAACATATTTTAATCGCTCGTTCTTGCCCACATGCCTGGAGGCCCTAAAGTAGTTAGGGCGGCAGACAGCGCAAGCAGTGTGAGGCGAACCGTCACGTGGCGACGCACGCGAGGCGCCGCCACCGGGATTCGCACGTCGCACGTCGGCCCAAGGCCGCCCCACTTCACCGCTGCGACGTGCCCTGTCAAGCCCAGCACGGCTTCCCCTGCCTACTTCGTCACAGGGCAATGTCGATACATTACAGCACTTTCACCACGATTAGTAGCTCTGTCTCCGGAGAAATGCCACTGGTGCTTCCCGTTTTTATTCATGCTGTCCGCTAAATTATAGTTTTGTTATGCGGCACGGGCAATTTGACATTAAGCGGTAAAGGGTACAATGACGCACCTGAGTCACGTTGCATTTCACATTTCACACGCCTCACAAAGTTAGGTCATATCGTACTTACGATGATTTGACAACCTTGGCCAAGAGAACACCTTTCTTTCCTTGCTACCAATCAAATTGCGTTCAGGAAATGTTGTTATAGGCGAAGGAAAAACACGAAAATGTAATTACTGTGCAAAATTATGGTGAGGTCAGGGTACGTACAGACCATGGAATTGGTTCTCCTCTACCTATCCATCCGTCATGGTAGGTGTCAGCCTGTGAATCAGAAACATTTAAGTCTGAAATGTGCTGGAGATTCTTCATGCATAAACCACATGTTTTCTTCATACCTGCAGGGACATGCCTTCTAGTAAGTCTTCGAGCGTGTTCTAAAGAAATCACGTCTGCCTGCTCACGAAATTCATATCCTGCCATGTTCCTAAGGAACATAATATACAGTTAACTCGCGGTCTGTGGCACACGTACACAATGGACATGTTAAAGACAGACGAATGACAAATGTAAACAAGTATCTGTGGCAACAGAACCGTATCTAGAGTATAATCAAACAGACGGAGCACAGATGAGTGTAGTTGCTGGGTTGTTCCTTGGTAACTAGAACATGAAGGATTTTTGGACATGTTCACACAATTTCTTTTTTTGCTTTGACACAAGTAAACTGTCCCAAAAGTTTGCTAAGGATTTTTGCAACACACTGTATAAGCGCAACAGAGACGAACGGCGAATCATTCTTGGGACGATATCGCCCAAAAGCCGAGCAGTCTAAGGGGCTGCAGTCATGGACCGTGCGGCTGGTCCCGGCGGAGGTTCGAGTCCTCCCTCGGGGATGAGTGTGTATGTTTGTCCTTAGGATAATTTAAGTTAAGTAGTGTGTAAACTTAGGGACTGATGACCTTAGCAGTTCAGTCCAATAAGGTTTCACACACATTTGAACATTTTATCACCCAAAAATGAGGAAATTCCCACTAAGCGACTTTCACGAATGGCCAGATTGTTATGACCTAGCGTCTGAGAAAAGGCGAAACTAGTCGGCTGTTCTCACTCCACTATCGTTATCATCTGTGGAATATGGTCACAGAACGATGGAGCCTGGAGTTTGCGACAAGCTGTTGGACGGCCACACCTCATCATCGAACGTTGGGGTCAGAGACTTTCCCTCCATGTACATCAGAACAGACGACGATCTGTGGCAGATCTAACGGTAAGATTAGAATGCTGGTACACGTACAGCGACAAGTGCTTCGGAGCAGGCTTTCAGCATTCGTCGTTGATCGTGGGCTCGGTACTACAGGGCCCAAACGTGCTCCACGCTGACCCAACTACATCATCAATTACGACTGCAGTGGGCTCCAGATCATCGCGATCGGACTGTGGATCAATGAAAACCTACCAAAGGCATGTCGAATCCATGCTACGAAGATTCGCCACTGTATTCCGTTCCAAGAGTGTGTCAACAAACTATCAAGCAGGTTATATATTCGACTACTGTCCTCCTCAATTTGTTGATAATTATAATTTTGGGGCTGTCTAATCACAACTGAATAAAACAATTTATGTGAAATCCGCATTTCGCCTTTATCCTTTGGAAGGTATCTTCAGTGCCCTGGAATATTTACAGAGTTTTGTTTATAATATTTAGTTTGTATTTAAAATGTTATATACAAGTGCTTCATTTTTAAAGGAAAAACTGCTGGATCTGTGGGCGTCTGAGGGAGGTTTTTTTTCGAAATATAGGCGTTTGAAAATGTTTTTAACGCTGTTTTTCGTCTGAGATACTAGTACGGCGTACAGGCACATACCGTACCAAATCAAGCACTATGTAATGAACAGTTTGTCAGTTTCAGTTTTCCTATGATGTAGTGATAAAATTCTACTCAGAGATTTCATGGCTATTTATATACAGGCAGTGTTTTTCCTCTGACAAGTGCCACTTCAAATTTCCTTTTTTGCACTTCACAGCGTTAGGAATTGAACACAAGTTTGGTGTTATGTTTTGGATGGTGTTGCGAACTGTTCGGTTATATTATTTCTTTTATTAAGTTCAATAGTGTGTGTGTACTGATGTGTGCGCGCTCGTTTATCCGATGCATTCTGTCTACAATGCCTTCCTGAATGTGTTAGTTTTCGTGCATTTGTTTAAGGCATTTGTTGTGGTTATCTATTCTGAATATTTTCGCGCCTTGTTCCATGTTTGTAGGATGGTGGTTCCGGTGTTTTAAGTGCTCTGCAAATGTGAAATGGTTTGTTTCATACTATCAGCATCTAATCTGTGCTTTGTACCATAGTTTAAAATTATTGCTTGTATTGTCTACGTATACTGACTCGAAACTTCGACATTCAAGCTTGTATATTTCTGTTCCCTGGAATCTGCTCCTCTTGGTTGTTAGTTGGCTTTAGTTTGACTTGGAGGTTTGTATAATTTTATATGCTATTTGGAAGTCTCGTTTCCTTAGTATATTTGCTGCTGTGTTAATTTGGGTAATTCATAGCGTGCCCTCTGCTTCTTTTCTGTGTGGTGTCGTCATTGTGTATGTGTTTTGTGTGTATTTGTGGATTTGGTGTTTGTGGGTTTTCCTGCATTCTGGATAGTTTGAATGTGTTGTGATTTTTGACTAAGTCTGTGGTCTAGATGTGCGTCATACCATTTGTTTGTAGCTGTTTGTATGACTGTACTCATTTCTTTTTCACAGTTGCTCGTGGTGGGCTGAATCCTAAAACATTTGTGGGGGATGATGAGATGTAGGGCTTATTACTGTGTCTGTGGCTGTTGGTTTTCTGGAACTGTTAAAGGAATGTTTGCCACTTTCCTTTATTATTCTTATGTGAAGAAAATGTATTTGATCTTTTCTTTCTCAAGTATAGACTTGATGTTGGGATGTGCTTTGTTGATTTAGGATAAAGTTCATCTATTTTTTCATTTGGCTTATCCAACAAACGAATAATGTCATTCATAGGCCTACATGCCACTACTATGCTTTATCAACGATGTAATATGGAATCACCAATGATTAGCATTGTGACTGATGTACAGTTAACATGTAAAAAACTAAATATTTATGCAAAAAATGTGATCACTGTAATGTGAAAACGATATTGCATACGTCAGTTACATATAAGTAACATAATATTTCACAACTTATGGCCCTATTTAGTCATCACCAAATTATCTGGTTTTGAATTACACATATCTTCTGGTAAACCTTCCGGGATGTAAGGTCGTGGTCCATGAAACTCTTCAGCTCTTAACGTTTCGTCCAGAGCTGCGCTGGACATCTTCAGAGGGGTGTTTTTCCTCCGGAGAGTCTTGCCGACTGAGGAGAAACACCCCTCTGAAGATGTCCAGCGCAACTCTGGACGAAACGTTAGGAGCTGAAGTGTTTCATGGACCACAACCTTACACCCCGGAATGTTTACCAGAAGATATATCATCCAGTCGTGAAAGCCTTCATACTTTGAATTACACAGTTATCAACACCGAGTATGGAAACATGTACACGAATGTAAACCACATGAAGATGGAAAAAAGTAAAAAGGCGGTTTTGTGATAAATTAAAATCATCTATCGTGACTGGTAGCCGTTTATATTCTACATCCTATAAAGGGAGCGTAAGGGAGTTCAACTGCATCCAGTGTAGATAAAATACATCCATATATCAGTATCAATATATCTGGTTTTCTAAATGACTAAGAAATACGTTGGCTAAAGTTCCTGATGGTGGAGTTCCCATGGGTACTCCATCACTTTGCAAATAATATTCATCCTCAAACTGGAAGTAGTTTTGCTCTTTTCTCAAACTGAGCATAGGCTACTTGTTATTTCTGTAATGGCATCTCTAGTGAGGTTGCTGTGGGATGTGAGATTTTCCTGTGCTATTAGGTCTCCTGTGTTTGTAAGTGTTCTGTTTGCTTTCTGCAGGGTGACGCAGTTAAAAGTAGCTCACCTCCCCTTTGAATGCGAATGTAATATTTCGACTTTTGAAATTGAGTAAACAGCTACAACAATGGGCAGCTTTATGCAATAATCGATTGTTGCCATTCTTCTGTCAGCATTTCAGTTTATTTCCTCAGTGAAGTTAGACGTTTCTCTTTGCTGTCTTCAAAATGACTTTCTCGATGAAGAAAGAATTGAAATTGTGGAAGCAGATGTGTAAACAGGTTCGATTAAGGAAACTCGCGAAATTTTCGGATGAAGTATTTGGATAGAGGGCTTACCAGCATAGAGAACAATACAGAGTCTGTATAACAATTGGCGCACTCTGCAAAATGTGAAACGACAAAAAAATTCCTTCAATTCGCACACCAGAAGTTATTGCAAACATTCGTCGAAGAACGGATTCTGAACGTCTTAATTTGAAGCCATTATCGTGTCACAGCTGTGCAGCAATTACGGGAGGACGACAGGCAGAAACGTGTCGGTTACTGCATGTGGCTTTTGAATAACGACATCAACGATTGTTTATTAGACCTTTTCCGTCACATATTGAGTGATGATGCATGATTTCAGCTTTCCGATCATGTGAAATCACAGAACACGAAGTACTGGGCAACGGAGAAACCCAACACTGCGTGTCAGCAACCACTCCAGGATGAAAAAATCGGCGTTTGTTGCAGTGTAACAGGAACGCACATCACTGGACCGATACTGTTTGACACTGCCCTCAACATGATTGTATATACGGAAATTTTTGATACATTTTATGCTCAGCTCACTGAATATTAAAGACAATAATGCTTCTTCCAGCAAGATGGGGCAACATGACACACGTCTAAGGTATCCCTGGAACGAACCCATGATGTCTTCACTGAGAAACAAACTGTCAGCAAACATTTATGGCCACCACGTTTGTTGGGTCTAACAACATGTGATTTTTTCCTATGGGGACACTTCAAGAGTAAAGTCTATGAAACAAATCTATACACAATACAGGAACTGAAATACAACTTAAGCCGCGAAGCGGCCGCCATCGATAGCCCAATTTCAGGCCGGGTGTATCCAAATATGCTTAGATGGGCACATCTGTGTATTGATGATGCTGTGGGTCTCTATAAATGTATTTTTCATTGTAAATAAATGCTAAGCCATTTCAGTTCTTCATTTCTGTAATTTCACTGCATTTCCTTTAAACTTACAAGGGCTACTTTTGTCTGCGTCACCCTGTATCTAACAGTGTTTTGGGATTATCTTTTGTAGATGTTGGGCCATGTGATACGTTCAGTGTTAAGTATTTTATGTTTACCAGTGCGTGTGTATTCATAACTATTGTGTCAACTTTTTCATAGAGCCTGCTTCTGTTTAGTTCTTATTTTGTTTCTGTTGAGATTGTTTTATTGACTTTTTTACTAATTGTCCTGTTAATCCTACGTTTATTTCACAATTGTATAAGGACATGTTCTGTTTCTACTAATAGATTTTCCATGTTCTGGTTGTTCAACTTGCTGTTTATACATTGTTTCAACCCTTCTTGCTACCCAAGAGCTGTCTATGTTTTTCGTGTAGTTCTCTCTCTTTCAGGTTTTAAACAGGCCATGAAGACTGTACAATTTTCTACGTGCTGCGTTATCTCTGAATGAGTCTTCCACAGTATCATATTCAGATGCTGTTCTAATACAGCATCTTAATTTCATTTAATACGAATACCTTTCTGTATATGATTTCAACTTTCGTACCAATGTGCAACTGTTTCTAGTATTTACATTAATGTAACTTGGAGTTAACCTGTTTCTCCTGCAAATTTAGTTGATTTGTATGTACTTCACTGCCTTATGGGCCTCGGATGTATTTTCTTAAACTTGCTACTACAGAAATGTCAAGCATTCCCCATCAACATACAAAAAGATTTCAAGAAAATGCATCTGAAGCACCATAAGACGACACAGCATATAAAATTCAACAAAAGTCGCAAGAGGAACAACTTAATTACACGTTACATTGATGTAAAGGTGAAAAACAGTTAATCACATGCACAAAAGTCGAGATCATATGCAGGAAAGTATTGGGTATTAAGGCGTTATATTCAAAACAGTACCTGAATATGATGCTTTATGTGATTCACTTAGTGTTAGCACAGCACATGGGAAATCCTACAGCCCTCATGACACTAACAGAAAAAACTGAATGTTATACACATACAGTTGTGAAATATATACAAAGCATTTAGAAACAGAAAATTATGAAACTAGCAACAAAAAAGACACAACCATACATTTACATTTGGAATGAGAAGAACGTCAACACGCATTTCACCCACCTTTAGTAAACTTGACAGAGGCAGAACATCACGACAAAGATAAACTGCTCTTTCAGGAAGGGTTGAAACACTGCATCAACATTAGGTTAAACAACCAATGTACAGAAAATCTCATATTAAAAAGAGAACACATCTTTACACGTGAAGAACAACAAACACTTATAAAACAAACACAGGACTAACAAGAGAATTAGTTTAAAAAAAATAAAAATATAATAAAACAAACACAGCAGACACACAGTAAGAACAACCACAATGAAAACGTTGAAAGAAAAGTGAATAACTGAATAAAAAAAGGGAAATTTAACAATACTTGTGGACAAAGAACAATACATCGCAAAAACCAAGAAATGCCAGTTCCATACAAAAAAGGAAATGAGACCCAACCACTCGATTTCAGGCAAATCGGAAATGAACACTTAAAAGCATTGAATATGCATTCACTGATCAACAGAAATATCTCATAACACCGAAGAACCCACAAGGAAATGGAAATGTTTTGTAAGGTCTTATGGGATCAAATTGCTAAGGTCATTGGTCCCTAAGCTTACACACTACTTAATCTAACTTAAACTAATTTACGCTGATGATACACACACCCAACCCATGCCAGAGGCAGGACCCTCGAACCTCCGACGGGGGGAGCCGCGCTGACCGTGACAAGACGCCGTAGACCGCGCGGCAAATCCACAAGGATGAACACTCCGCAGCCAACCCAAAATACACGAACACAATACACCAACCACAGTATTTACAAATTTGAGGAAAGCCCAACGTACCACAGGCCAAACATCTCCAAAACATGATCAAAAAGCTCTACAAAATAGAAAACAAATATAACGGTGATAAAAACGGGAGACCTAACAGAGTATACGGGTGCCACACAGAGCATCACCGAGTTCATTTCACTTATAAAACATGTACTCCTCCATTCCTTGTCGCAGAAACAAAAGATATCATAGAACGAAATCTCACATCCCACAACAACCACATTACAGAAGCAATAACAGAAGTAACAACTATTCTCAAATTGATAACTGAACAAAACAACTTCCAGTTTGAGGATGACTATTGTTACCCACGGGATCCCCAATGTCAGGAAGCTTAGCCAACATTTTTATTAGTCATTTAGAAAATCAAACATGTGAAAAGATTATCACTGATGAAAGATATAAAATCATATACTTGGCAAACATTCCGTTAGTAGTTTGTGAAAACCAAAGGTCAGAAACACAGTTATAAATTACACATCTAATCATCCCCAGAACCAAAAGCTCGTGGCACTTGGACACGTGTAATATGGAATAAAAATGATTTCACTCAACAAGAGCAACTATGAAAAAGTGATACGCAGATAGCTAGGGCAGAAGGGTATGGCAGTATGCATGTAGTACACAAACTCATTCAAAAAATCAAAACACAAATACACAACAAACACACTCATCCAACCTATCCAGAACGCAGGAAAACTCACAAACACTAAACCGACAAATACACACAAAACACACACACAAAACACACACACAATGACAACACAACATAGAAAAGAAGCAGATAGCTCACTATGAATTACTCACACGAATTAACACGGCGAGCGGCAAATGTAATAAGAAAACAAGGCTTCAAAATAGCATATAAAGCTGTGCCAGGCAAATTAACACGGCGAGCGGCAAATGTAGAAAGAAAACAAGGCTTCAAAATAGCATATAAAACTGTGCAAACCCTCCAATCAAACTAAAGCCAGCCAACCACCAAGAGGAAGAAATTCTAGGAATCAGGAATACATACCCATGAATGTAAAAGTTTTGATGCAGTATACAAAGGCAATGCAAGCAATAATTTTGAAACATGGTACAAAGCACACATTAGATACTGGGAGTATGAAACAACCATTACACACTTGCAGAGCACTTAGAACACCGGAACCACCATCCTACAAACATGGAAAAAGACTCGAAAATATACAGAATGAACAACCACAACAAATGCCTTACAGAAATGCACGGAAGCTACCACAACCAGATCGCCATTGCTGACAAAAATCATCTGATAAACGAGTACACACACGTCAATACAGACACTCCACTAAACTTAATAAATGAAACAAGAAGACAAAAAACATTCCATTTGTTCAGGCTGCACACACTTACAAAATGAAACAATAGCCACCTTCATATAATCATACCAAAATCAAAAGCCTGTTCACACACACCACAAAAACACAGTCAGTAGTTGGAAATAACGTTCAACAGTTGGTGACGCCATGCAAAACACACCATTAAATTCTTTTCAGTTTCTAGTGCTGCGAAGTGTAAAAATCGGCATTTCGAATGGCAGTCATCAGAAGAAGAACCCAGTTTCTGTATGTACAGCCAAGAAATCTCTGAGAAGAACTTAAATTATTACTACATCATAGAAAAGCAAGTTACGAACGGTCATAACGAAAATACAACATCCTAAATGGATGCTAAATAACATAAATAAAGCTATGTACATATTCCAGGTCACTGAAGATTCCTTGCAAAGAATAAAGGCGAAATGAGTATTGCACAAAAATGGTGTTTTACTGAGTTTCGATTTCAGTTTCGATTCGGCGGTCCCAAAGTAATAATTATCAACATACTGTAATATCAAACACTTGGTCGTGATATTTGGCTCATCAGTATATAAGCCGCAAACTAATGTGCAGTGCTTGGCGGATACTGCATAATACCAATATGACCGATTTTATTTCCTAATACAGTCGGTATTGAGCAAAAGAAAGAATACAAACAATGTGCCTCTGCACGCACACCACTCCACCCCACCCCATTACCACACTCAGAATAGCATGGAGAGCTGCATCAAACCAGTCTCTGGACTGAAGACCACCACCACCACCACCACCACCACCACCACCATCACAACAACAACAACAACAACAACAACAACAAAAACAACAGCAAGGGCAGATTCTCGTTATTCCTGTAACTGCAGCGTGTCACCTTTTTCCACTGGAGTTTTTTTCCGCACGTCCCCAACGATTTGGTGTTACGTACACTTATCAAAAAAAAAAAAACCTCCTGTGTGTATCTTCCTACAAGATAACTTTCGTTCTATGGGGCTCGCAGTCTACAAGACCTTCACTAATACTCATTGTGGGGCAGATCGCACTTTACTTCCTTCATAGGCAATGTGCGTCTTCTTATAAAATCCCTTATCCAAATGCAAACACTCCATAAATTTCTTGAAAAATGTTCAATGTTACTTATGTTTTTCCAAGCACTTGTAGCGCTTAATTTTGAGTCAGAAAAATTGGGCCTTATATATTGACGTACAAACAGTCATACACCCCCCCCCCCCCCCCCCCCCACACACACACACACACAGAAATGCGCAGTATGGTAGCTTGTAGCGGCGGATAAATGTAAACTTGGAACCATTATTACATGTTTTATCGGTCCAGTTCCCATTACGCTAATGCTAACCCCAAAAGAAGTGTTTCGCTCGTGTGTCAATAAAATATCCATTAATCGAATATTACACAGGCAAGTGAAGCAACAAATAGACAATTGATGGAACACTCAAAAACCCGATACAGATACAGTGCGTGTATCTATAATAACTTTTAGTAGAGAAAAGCTTTTTCCAGGCAGTGTAGTAGTATTTGTCTTAGCTTCTGATCAGAGTTTGTCTGGCGATCTTTAATCATTTTACCAGCAAAGAAAAATTTGATGGGCAACTTACCAGGTGTGCCTGAGCAACTTTTAGATTCTATTCAAAATAGGGAGTGCACACTGGGAGGTGTCTTGACCACACCCGGTATGGTATTCCAACAGTATCTGAGAGCTGTTCTGGACCGTACGAAGCAATGGACAGGCCTCGCGGCGTTTACCCGTGATGATGTCTGTGGGCCACCTAATATCACATATATACGTGACAATTGTATTGTACACTTGCGTAAAGTCATGAAACTTTATTTTATTCAAATTGTTAAGTTGATGTTTCAATGTGCACATTATTACTTCACTGCCAGTTAGTCATCGAGATCCACAGTTTTCACAGAAGCTATATACCAATAGTTTAGCATGTACTTCGCTGTTAATAAATTCACAACGATGAGCCAGCGTTATTTCCGAGAAGAAACGAGTCCAGAGTGCTGGTCTGTCAAGTTTTTGGTACGGACCTGGTAGCATGCTTCTGAAGAACTACGATAGTAAATATGTGTTGGTAATACAATAGAGTGAGTTACAGTTCGAAATTAAAGCCTGTAATTCTTCAAGTAAATAACGGAACATTTCAATGCCTTGGATACAGTCTGACATTTCTTCTCATGGCAATTGGGACTGGTATCTGTACAATCCGTAACACCGGCAGAGATAAACATGCCCTACACGGTACGAATGTGACTCGCTTTCCTCCCATGAATTACTTACAACACTAAAAAACTCTCAATTTCTTTTGACAGGTGACAGTTCATGAGCGCGATATGCGGCAGAGTCCTCATTGTAATAACGGAATCCACATCCCACCACTATGACCTCAATATCAATTTCGTCTTCATAAACTGCTTCATCTAATTGCCCCAGCACTTACCCAACTGAACGTTTATGTAACAATCAAGCGTTCTACTGAAAAGAAAGGGTCGTCTAAATACAGCAAAATCGGACGCTATTCGTTTACGTTGTGTGAAGGTTGTGATTACCAGTACTGCACAGTCTACAAATAAATATAAAATAAATTAAATTCACTTGACAGCTACCAGTCATCCCCTTACAGTACGTGTTTGATACCGTGAAGTAGCCACACTGAGCCTTTGGACGAAAGAAATTTTCATCAACAGCAAGAGCGTGAGGATAGCGGCAATTGGGAAACCGTACCTACAGCTGCCAATGAACGTAAACCACCTGATTTATTTTGAACACTGTACTCATACCGAACACTGAAAACCCCGTAATCTGACCATACGTAAGGTTCATAAATTTATTTTAAGCATGTACACAGTGTTTCCCATTAATGAGGTCGGTTATGCGCCATTCTTTAGCACGAGCTACATGCAGTAATTGGTAGAGGAAAGCGCCAAAAACGAGCCCCATTTTATTTTAAAAATTATGTTTTAAAAACATCAGTATTTATATTGTTATGCATATTTACATTTTACTCAGACAATATCATAAAAACTTATAAGAAAATAAATTTTCGAAAATCTTGCATTTAGCGAATTCGAAAAATAGTTATCTAAATCGGACCCCTTCTAAAAACAAGTAAAATAGCACAAAACAAGGTAGTAAATTTGAGAAAACTATCTACTTTCAAAGTGTGCAGAATATAAGAACTTCCACAGGGTTATAGAATTATTGGATATAGGTTCTGCCTTATAGAATTTCTACATGGTTCCTTTGCTGAGCCCAATAGCCCTGTTATGGGATGTTCCTCGAGGCTTTCTTTCTGACAGTTTGGTTTTGTGACGTTAGGAAAAACACTAATCCACTTTTCACCAGCAATTTCATCTTTGAAAGGGTGTTGATCAATGTTATTCCTATCTGCTAACTGTATGGCCATTTTTCGCAGGTCATTACGAGTAAGACCAAAAGAAAGAAGTTTCCATAGCAAGATAATATCAAATGAGCTCTTCAAGATCCTTACCCACAGTTTTAAGTATGATTATTTTGCTTTTGCCACAGCCTCTTAAGTGTTGTTTTTGGAACGTAAAACTGTTTACTGGCCTTCTCCCAACCCATCTTTTTCTTAACAGCGCTGATAGCTTTAGCAAATTTGGGACGAACTCAAATTTCTGTGATTACCATTCCCATTATCCTGTTAGAATCTGCAAAAGAATTCCAGAATAAGAGTGTGCTCTAATACATAAATCTTTAATCATGAAAAACTAACGGGTCCGGTTTAAGCAGCATAAAGGGGTCCAGTGTACCCAACCACAATCCAAGCGAAGCGGGTGGCAGAAACCGCAACTCCTACTACTGGTTTCACAAGAATGTAGTTCCAAGAACCGAAGGCAGGGAGCGGTGTGTGTGTGTGTGTGTGTGTGTGTGTGTGTGTGTGTGTGTGTGTGAGTGTGTGAGTGTGAGAGTGTGAGAGTGGGGGGGGGGGGGGGGGGGGGGGGGGGCGGCGGCGGCGGCGGCGGCGGCGAAATCTGCTTTTGGGCATTTTCATTTATGAACGCATTTTTATAGTCTGCATGGGGTCTCTCAAAGCCTTCACCGTAAAAACTACCACATACACGGTATCTATGTTACTAAACGGCTAACCCAGTCCATGGCGCAGAGTCTCAGTTGTTGGCTGCCTACGCTAACGGCTTCCTAGTACAACAAAAACTTTATTTTCAGTGTTTCATATAATTATTGACCGAATTTAAAAAAATTAAAATGTTGTCGTTAAGAGAGAGCGTATTTAGCAACTTCCAATAAACATTACATCTAATTTCAAACTTTGGGAAACATTTTCTCGCTGATTCCCTGCCCCTCCGCCCTCCCCCCCCCCCCCCCCCGAAAAGATGACGAAAAATGTACGACAGGTGTTTTAGGAGATATGACGCCATAAACACGGAGATGCGAGAAAAATTAACATTTGCTTAAAAAGGAGCGCAAATTACACAGAGTACACTCATTCACTGTTTGGTAAGTAGAGCACTTTACAACTTCCAGTAAACTTTAAACTTAGTTTCACACCTTCTCTACACTTTTTCTCACTTACATTCTTAACGTCCAATTCTCAACAGATTAACTCCTTTGTGAAGTATTCAGACGTTTGAAGCTTTTTAAACAGGGGAGTGCGCTCCTTTAAAGAATCGGGGATGGGAGTTATGGTTACAATCCTAAACCAAGCACTTTCAGATAACGAACTAAGTCTGAAATAACCATGCAGTTCTTTTCTAACAGCTTACAACGTATAGCAACAACGACAACCCATAGCAGCACTTCAAAGCGACTACCACCAATTTCCAAACACGCATTACAGTGGAGAATAATATTCTGCCACATCCTCCGAAAGTTTTCTCGAGTCAATTGTACAATGAGACAAACAGTTCCTCTTGCTTTCAATACGACCTCAAACACAAAATGAAAAAATCCGCAGTTGAAACATCGCAGAATAGTGCGTATTGTTAGTGAACATGGCACGCCAGGAACACCACAATAGTAGTCTATAAACGCGTGGCTCATATCATTGCCCATTCAAAATATCGTACCGCCTGAAACATTGATTTACGAGCACTGATGCCTGATCTCTAACCAGTCTGGAATCTTCCACCACTATGATCCCAAAGTTCCGAGACAACTGGCACACTTCAATCCGACGACCGTCGTAGTCACAGTATTTCAGGCACACCAGACAATCATTTTAGAGATTCTGGGGTCCATGTTGATGACAGTCTTCTTTGTTGGCCTGGATCTACTTTCCAGACTCAGACTCTACAAATAATTGGGAAGTGAAGCTCATGGGAATTGAGTTTTTGGTACGTTTTGAAAAACTTATATGCTATAAAGAAGACTGAACATTTTCACATCCCCTCTGTCCATCGTGAAATTAACGTCAGTTCATTCATTTCGATCGATTATTTCTCACTTCACACTCTTTAAATACGCTGCCCTTTATCAACGGAAGTAAACCCGGAATCAAGAGTTGCGGCAGTATTTGTGGAAAGGCTGCAAAGTATACACAAAATAAAAGTTTTTTTCCAACCTTGTGACTGCCAACGAAAAACAAGTCCACAATCTGAGAAATTTATTTCATACAAACTGTGGCTCTGGCCAGGCCAAAAAATGGTTCAAATGGCTCTGAGCACTATGGGACTTAACATCTGTTCTCATCAGTCCCCTAGAACTTAGAACTAATTGAACCTAACTAACCTAATGACATCACACACATCCATGCCCTAGGCAGGATTCGAACCTGCGAGCGTAGCGGTCATGCGGTTCCAGACTGAAGCGCCTAGAACCGCGCGGCCACACCGGCCAGCTAATCGTAAGAGGTCAGAATTGAAACAAAGTATGATTGAGAAAGGAGCTAAACAACACAATTCTGGTGTACTACTGCACTACAAACATCTTTAGTGCATCAAAATATTCGAGGACTAAGAAGTAAAATTAATGAATTAATCTGCATTGATGAATTCGAGTTATCAAACCCACCTGACACTCTGCCCCCGGGTATAGATGTGTTAAGTGTTACAGGATTTCGCTAGCATCTCACTTCTGAAGAGCAGGAATGTAGAAAGGAGAAGTTACCACATTAATTTGGAACCGTTATAAATTTAAGAACATATACATTCATTCATAATTTTTTCTTAGAACAGCTTATACAAGCATGTGTAACAGAATTTCATAATAAATCCTTTGTAACAGTAAGTGTTTACAGAACACCTGCAGGGGTTTTAATTTGTTCATAAAGCAGCTTTAAACTTTATTGGCCAAGTTGATAGAAAAAAAATTATTTGTGGAGATTTCAATTTAGGTTTTCTTAAGAACAATTCCAATAAGAATTTATTGCAGCCAATAATATCATCATTGAAATATTTCCTATAATGACTTTCCCAACTAATGTACCAAATTGCTGAAAAAAAAGCCGTAGATATCACCTTAATACAAAGGGCTAACGAACAAAATGTTATCCAAAACCCAGAGTCAATGGTGTCAGACATTAACATGCACTTCCTCTTGTTAAACGTTAACACTGATCAGAACACAAAATTAACTACATCTGAGGTCAAGGGGTTAGCCAGCATTCCAAAAACTGATATTTTAAGAAACTCCTTACTTGAAAGCTGTTCCCCCTCTCCCCCCCCCCCCCAAAAAAAGAAACCTAGATTACGCGAAAGTCTACAAAAAAGCTTTATACAAAAAAGGAAACTGTGTGTCACACGGAAACAGCTCTGATGTTCATGTTATAGGTCGTTACAACACATACTACAACACACTGACGACAGGAATACAGACATCGAAGCAAATTCATTACACAAAAAAAGATGTTTATATTAGATAAAATGAAGGGAATGAGGAGCCTGGTAGAACCAGGGATGAAGAGGAACAGTTAGTATTATGAGTAAAAGATGCACTGGTAGCAGGTGTGTGTAGGATTTTAAAACTTTTTAACACGCATTTCATAACTGTTACTTGAAAGATTGTGGTGTCAGGACCGGTAGATGTTGCTACGAAATATCTCAGACCACCTATTACAAATACGTTCAGTTATATGGATGTAATGTTCACTATACTAGCAGAAGTACTGTCCACCATGAAGTCTTTAAATTGTAATAGTTATGATAAAACATGAACAAATTTAATTTTAAAAAATTAGTTCTGGTATAGCAACATTCTAAGTTATTTGTGTAAACAGTTATTTATCAGTGGAACTTTTCCTTAATAGTGGATATCAGCTTTGTATAACAAAGGCGATAATGAATTATCGTCGAAATTCTGTCCAGTATTTCTTTTGTCAGCATTCTAGAAGATTTTAGAAAAGGTAATATGTTATTGGCGTATACAATGTCACAGTTTAGATTTCTACAGGGTTCCGGATATTGAGAAGGCTATTTACACATATAGTGGAAACATACGTGATTCATTCAGCACTAAACTGCAGGCTACTGCTATACTTTATGATCTGTCAAAGGCATGTGGCAGTGTAAATCAGAACATTCCTTTAAATAAATTATGGTTCTATACTCCGTAAGTGCCCCCTTCAGTTTTACAAAGCGTGTTGATGTGTGCGACATGACACGACATAAAACGGAGCCTGCGAGCATTGGAGATAAGACTTTAGAGCAACCTAAGGCACTAAGACAACACTTACATGCATTTTATAATGCAGGTTTAAACCGCCGAAATGCAATGTGAAATACAAGGGAAGGTCAAAAAGCTTCCGTCTAAAGGTGTTGTTGCAGCGTATATTGAACGCGACTCGACTCCGTTGCGGATATATAAGCACCGACAGTCAGGCATGAGATTTATGTGGCATTCACGTCTTTCCGATGTTCATGCGGTAAATGAGGAAATGAACTATGACGACTTTATTACCAAATGCGTTCAAACGGAACCAACGTGCTGTAATCCTTTCCTTGCCTGCCAATAGACACCGGTAGACATCCATCGGAGAATGACGAATGTGTATACGGCAGCGCGTCTGTCGAAGACAACCGTTGTGGAATGCTGCGCCAAGGGGCGCTTGCTCTTCATCATAAACCACGTCCCCATGTCGCAAATTACCTAATACAGAAGTTTCGCCAAATCAAGTGGGAGACATTCGAGCACCCGCCCTGTAGTCCTGTCTCTCCCCACGCGATTATGACGCCTTCCGTCCCTTAAAAAACACCTTGAAGCGTCGACGATTCCTGTTGGATAAGGCTGTGCAGCAGGAATTCACGGACTTCAAGCAGCAGGACACGGTGTTTTACCAAACGGGCATCTTCAACCTGGTACGTCGGTGGGATGACTGCCCAGTGCTCACGGTGATTTTGCCTGATTGACCTGCACAGCCTTCGAACAGATACTTCTTAATCGGCTCTTATAAATAGTGACCAATAACAGTAAACTTGTTCCCAGAATGAAATTTTCGCTCTTCAGCGGAGTGTGCGCCGATATGAAACTTCTTGGCAGATTAAAACTGTGTGCCGGACCGAGACTCGAACTCGAGACCTTTGCCTTTCGCGGGCAAGTGCTGAGCTACCCACAGAAGTTTGGTAGGCAGGCGAAATACTGGCGGAAGTAAAGCTGTGAGGACGGGTGATGCGTCTTGCTTGGGTAGCTCAGATGGCAAAGCACTTGCTCGTGAAAGGCAAAGGTCCAGAGTTCGAGTCTCGGTCCAACACACAGTTTTAATCTGCCAGGAAGTTTCAGTAAACTTGTTGTTTCATTCAGTGTCAATAAGAGTAATAGTAAAGCTATCCGAAAACGTTCGGATTTAAAGTATAGAGAAAAACTCTTCCTGAAAACAAAAAAGTTAATTTTGTACAAGCAATACTCGCTGTCGTCACACATTGGGCTCAGCTGCGAAAATAATTATTACGGCTGGTTGCAGCCTTTTCTTCGGTGAAATAGCCGCAGTGTTCTCAAATCAACATGAATAAAATAATTTTGTCTAATTGTTGTTAACGCTCAGTCCAAGATACATTCTACTGTCTTCCTTTTAAGTTAATCCGTTCACAATTCTGTGAATGTTGAAGGTATCTGCTGTTGCAGAAGCCGATATGACAATCTAACTCTTATGAACATCAAGGTGCACACAACCCACTTCGCCATGTCATTCAATGTCTTTCAGAAACTCACGCACGAAGAACGAAAGCAGATGCTAGCATGATCGTTGGTTTAAGATACGGTATGTCTAAAACAGGTCTGCAGTGTGAATTCAAACATTAGGACAAGGGGCCATTTTACTACTGGTTATTTCGTTAAAATAAGTTTTGCCCCATTAATAACATAACCTCCCACCCTGCACTGTTAAGATTTCACCTTAGACGTCAGCAACAGAAAGCGGTATTCCGACGAGTCAGTTCCGTTAGATTTTAGCGTTCCCTCTACAATCCACAGACAATAACGCTACTCTCTCCCATTTCCTCCAAGGTTTCAACGACAATTTGTGACTAAGGTTGGTCGTAAATCTGTTGCCATCGCCATAGCAGTTTCGGAGTTATTTCTAACAGTGCAACGTTGTTCAGTTCCAGTTCAGTTGCGTCTTCTTTCCACAAGCATTTATTTCTTATTTCTATGTTAAAAGTATAATAATTACAGAACTAGGGGTAACCAATGAAAACATTAAAGGTCCGGCGCTGTTCATAGTCCAGGTGACAATTGTAGCTTCAAGTTTTTCCTCGTGTGTGGACTTGACCGAAAATGACCGAAGTATTTAAGGTTAAGTATATCATTAAAGGAGAAGTTTTTGCAATACGGTGTGCGAATGTGAAACGTTGTCAATTTTTGGTAAAGTGATGGAGACATTTGTTTACTGCGATTTTCTATGCTAGTTCAAAAATGTTCAAATGTGTGTGAAATCTTGTGGGACTTAATTGCTAAGGTCATCAGTCCCTAAGCTTACATACTACTTAACCTAAATTATCCTAAGCACAAACACACACACCCATGCCCGAGGGAGGACTCGAACCTCCGCCGGGACCTTTCTATGTTGGTATAGTGAGCCTTGCTTGCGGCTAGATTAAACAGGCAACGCGTGTAAGTGTGTGTGTGTGTGTGTGTGTGTGTGTGTGTGTGTGTGTGTGAGTGAGTTAGTTAGAGAGAGAGAGAGGGGGGGGGGGGGATATCGAACAACCTGAATGGCAGACGTCGATTACCTCGCGGAAGTACTAGAAGGCCTTTTCAATGATGAATATGCCCTATATGCCCTCTACGCTCACGCAAGGGCCGCTAAGATGAAATTAGCTGCATGACGAACAGTGGGACATTACACACACACACACACACACACACACACACACACACACACACACACAGACGGACAGCAACATTCTCATTGCACAAAAAAACTTTAACAAGCGCGTCACAGTGACGTGTGATGTACCGACGTAAGTGAATCAATGTATGCCGTTGTTTCAAGAGGCTATAGCCTACCGCCATTCGATACTTGACAAAAACTGAAGAGCTGTGATTATTCAGAGTAACGAATGAAAACAGAAATCTGACCGCTATCACTGTGGAGCGAGGTGAGCAGGTGCCGGGAGCGTCTCCAAGGAGACGCTTACGACAGCAGCTTACTCGCTCCTTGTCACAGACGTACACGGCGGTGACGGGGGACAATCGATTTCGCTGGTATTTATAGTATGTAGTTGCTTCTGGATCGCCGAATGCCCGCGCAAGAGGAGCTGCTGTGACTGCAACACTCCTTCGCGCGAAGACAGCACTCGTCAAACAGCCCCAAACAGTGGGGCGAAAAGTTGGATTCCAACGCCCACAGGTAGCGAAACAATCACTTAATTCAACTGAGCGTTGAAGCTTAGGGTGTCTCACAAAAAAGTAAATTTCGTTTCCTTTGCTCTTCACATCTTTTCCTTGCAAACTACGGTCTGTTTCCAGCGTTGTAGACAAAGCTGTCTATCCATATTACACTACTTGATGAGGGGGAAAACAAATGCAATGGTACAATTTGCGTGCACATCCAGAACGGAACGTTCGACGGAGTGTTCGAAACGAAATTGCTCACCTACTTCGTTCCGGCGCAAAAATAGGTGACCAAACAGAAGCGTAAATCGTAAATAAGAAAATTATTTTACAGTATTCTGTTACGGCTTCATCATTACTCAGTCGCGATGTAAATTCTCGTTATGTTTCGTGCACCAACTGTTTCAATACATTGATATGTTATGCAACTAGGTAAGAAAAATGAAAGCTCAGTTGCAAAAATGCTTTCTTAAAACAAAAATGACGGCAATGATAGATACAGCATACTTGGGGTTAATGCAATAATGGATGAGAGGACAACTGAGCGCTTCGTGAAGGATTGGTTTGGACAGAGCGTCATCATCACAGAACTGCTGACTAATTACAATAGTAAACACTATGACAAACGTACTGACAACAACTACTGAAGACTCCCTATAATTAAAAAAGAAATCGAGTGGCCACACATAGCACGGTGCTACTGCTCCAACGAAAACAGGGTACTTAACAGGAATTTGTATTATGTGAGACACGACCCTCTTTACAAAAGTAGATGATACACAAATGTTTTGGGTCGTAGGAAATATTCGTTTTTTCCTGTGCGCCGACGATGATTCAGATTATTCGCAAGTAAAAGTACTTTCAACAAAATGAAAACCAGACTTGGAAGACGCATGATGTGTTTACTAATCGGATTACGAATACAGGACCATGCCAGAACTTTTATAATTGAACTCGGCACCGAAAAACTGGGTGGAATTATCGTCACTATGTTACACAATAAGCACCATGCCAAGAGTGACATGGTAACTGCATTTTTCATGTTCATTGTCCTCTACTGCAGCAACGTACTCGACCCATTTTTGCCAGCACTGAGTCGAGGGAAACCTCGTATAATTTTAAGGATTAACTGGAATTTATAGAGACATGTTACAAAATCGATTTGAATGCCAACCGAAGGCAAAAAGAAAACCTCTCATGAGACTGCTTAAAAAAGTACTGTTTAAGAAGTGATAACGGATTTCTTCTTCCGCGAAATATTAGTTGCAAGTGAGTCACATCGTTACCAAGGTTTATCCACGGAAACTTTTACTATGATGACCATGAAAGTAGTTATTTTGTGTGTGTGTGTGTGTGTGAAGCAGGTATCAAAAGAATGTGCAAAATGAACTAAAACTTACGTGAGTCAAATCTGTTACTAATCCACTTTAGGTGTTTCGAGGACTGTTCGCCATTATCAGCGATGTAACTGATTTCTGGATGTGTATTTATTCTGAACGGGGCACTCTGGTAACGCATCAGTTCAGTAGCAAATACCGAACAACGTGGCTCAAGACACGATTTTATAGTAGAACTAGCTTAGCGCCCGCTGCCTCGTTCACGTAGACTGCACAGTGTTTTGTTTTTCTTTGATCGATTTTTTATATTTTTCGCCAATTCCAGTTCCTCCTAATTAAGGCAATAAAAGCATGGTCTTACCCGAATGTAGTTCTGACAAACAGGCGATAATGGTAGCCGGAGTACAGGGGTTTTTGTTAATCGAGCCTTTTGCGTTCTTTTCTTGATATTTCCATAAAAATTTTCATCTCTTAACACTTATTTCTTTATATCTAACCGAGAAGTCAAATACGAATTTTCATAGCTTTAAAAATGATTCAGTAGTTCTTTAATCACGATGCATTTTCAAAAAAATTTTCACATACTATTTTACCCGCTGAGGCTATATTTTTTTCATGCCTAACCGAGAAGCTAAAAACCATTTCACCAAGATTTGGCTTTAAAAATGGTTTCACAACGAAATATTTTCATAAAACATTTTACTCCTGTTTCACGAGCTCAGGGTCTGAATTTCCGAAAACACTGAAACAAGTATTTTTTATTTATAACTGAGAAGTGAAATACCATTTTTCGTAGATTTAGCCTTAAAATACTTCAGTAGTTCTTTAAAAGATTTTCAAAAAAGTTTTCATCCACTTTTATCACTCATAGGGGTTAAATTTCCAAAAATCCTGAAACACGTGTTTTTTTATTTCTTACCGAGAAACCAAATACCAATTTTCGTAAGTTTAGCTTCGAAATTGCACAAATAGTGACACATTTAAAAAACCTTTGGTCCGTATTTCATCCCCTTAGGGACGAAATCTCGAAAAACCTGTTCTTAACAACGCCTACAGTAAAAATCAACACCCTCTTCAAATTACACGATTCTATGCTTAGTGGTTTGAGCCAGGCGATGATGAATCAGTGGGTGAGTCAGCAAGTCGGGACACTGCCTTTTGTGTATAGAGATACAACAGAAAGTATACGTCACGAAGTTACTGTTGTGCCTAACTATTTCGTTTGGTACAATAACAGTCGTGCAAATCCAAATTGCAGTTGGACACTGGCAGCATCAGGAATGCTGATTTTCCTTACTGCGCAAGGCGCTGCTGAACTCAACAAATCAGTGTGTTTCTGTGGTGTAAGAAGCAGCTGGCTCAGCGAGAAATGTACTCACAGGCGGCTGGACGGCTCGGTGGCTGCGTCGTCGCCCTCGATGCGGTACACCTTGCCGTACATGATGTACTCGAAGCGGTCGGCGCGCGACCCCTCCGTCTCGCGCGGGTTCCAGTCGCCGCTGTCCGGGTAGCCGTCCTCCTGCAGCGTCGTCGCCAGCACCAGGCGGAACTTGTCGCCTGCGAGCACACGAAGACCACTCACACAACGTGCAGTAGCACGCGCTCCCACAAATACGTACATCAGTGCGTGCCCTGGAACCATACTCAAGACGTCACTGTAGCTCATACTCCAGCACGACGTTTAAGATTATTTGCTACCAGTCACAGGGATTGTCTGCAAATGAATAAGTGGCCTTAATCTAATGTTCAGTCATGTAAATGGGGTTGGTTTGAATCTACCGATACCGGACGTAGGCTTTCACAGGTGACGGAATGATTATGTGGCGTTTGACGTACAACGTGCGCAGAAAGACAGCGGAAGCAACACTGACAATGTTTATATATTCCACTTCAGATTGGAAGATAAAAGTCCGGTTGTAGTCGTCGAAGGCAACGAAAGTGAATACTAAGTTTAATTGTGACCTACTAGTAGGTAACATGGCCTCTGATATAAGTTAGGCAGCTACTGAGGATCGTAAGATTTTAGTAACTGTCTAAAAATGTACGTTCTAGAAAGGATATATCTTTTGGCTGAAACAAATCCACAACTAAAAGTAAACAACTTTATTGCTTTACCAGAAGAGTGCATATTTCATAAAAAGAGAATATTTCTCATAAACAAAACATGTTCAACTGTAAAGTACTTACTGCTCCGTCATTAAATTATATTTAACACTTTAGTTTACTACATGCATATAAAAATCATGAAAAAGCATAATCTCGATACCAAATAGGTGATCAAACATGATCCACTATGATCACTTACAAACACAAGCACCGTTGTAACAATTACTTCTAGAGTAGCACTAACACATCCATAAAGTACACGTTCGACCTTTGTAAGTATGAACCAACCAATGAGGTTAATTCATAACTTTCATTTTTATTCGTTACTACAAAATAATAAATTAAATTATTAGAACATTTTTCTTAAAATTGTGTTCAACGCAGGAAAGAACAGCTATTACTTACTACACTTTACAAATCATTCATGTAGAATTCTGTTTTTAATTTGTTAAACATCACAGTCCTTAAGTTTTCTTTTTTTATGAACTCTCAACACTTTTAAAACTGTTTTCAACAGTCTATGTGCCGGATCGGGTTTCGAATCCAAACTTTGCCTTCAAGCTACAACCCACGGCGCAACTCTCTCCCATTTTTAATCTTCATAAATCTTATTTCCAGATCATAGATCAAGATGCTGTAAGCAACGACGCTGGTACACACATTCAGGGGAGAGCTGTATCAATGTCTTCATGATCATCATCTGCTGCTCAAGAGAACCTATCTGTAATTACTCTGCATTTAGACAGCCTGCGTCGCTCGGCAGAACGAGGGTGGCGCCAAGTCAAGCGACATCAGTCCAGTGCTGCTTCAGTAATCAGGCCATCTGCAGCATACTATTGATCTGTATTCCCACTAGTCACTGGCCGTTACTTCACCAGCATACGTCCTGATGCAGCATTTATCATTACGGAGCCAATGTCAGCGTAATTTCCTGTTAGGTCACGAGCTTGTCTGCTTTGTTCTGTTGTAAAGATGAAGCAGGAAACACTCCGCTATTACTCATTAGCTAAAACAAGCGCACACAAAGTTTATAATTCTGTTACGTGACAAGTATGAAACCAACGCACACTCGTTCTTGTGAAAACGGTGGATACGGTGACTGCCCTTTATGAAACTGTTGTTGCGGGAAAACTATGTTGTTTGACGGGCGAGTGTTCTATTACGAATTTCTGACGCCTTCTTTGCAACTTGTGGCACAGTGCAGACAACTAACAGACTACCACGGCGATGAACTGAAACATGGCTGCACAATCAGTTGTCCACCAAGCCGTAACACACTTCTCTAGTCGTGAAACGAGAAATATTAATTAAATCGACAGGTATTCCGCAATACTGCATGTCACTCTCCAACGTCACACTTTGTCAATTCAATCATTCTTCTGCTTCAAACTAATCTAATCCACGTACCTGAACATCCGACATGTAGCCGCAAGTTTCCAGATGGGTTCAGAAGAACAACAAAAAATTACGAGCACAGATTAGTTGCGTAACTCCAAATACTCAAAGTGAAATCAATAAAAGTTTAATTACAAACAGCACAGAAAGAAAACCAGCAAAAACAATTTATTGCTGCTGTGGTGACCTGCATATATGTAAGACAATTATTTTGTTCCAATATATAAAAGGAAGTAACGATGTAACAAACGTAATTCACTGTGAAAGACAAGGGCCCCAGTTCTAGTTACAATCCCAGAAATAGTTGTATACCGTGAGGAGCTTTCACATCATTCCACTGCCGAGAGAAATGTTGTGACTGACAGCGATTCACGATCTCAGTAAACTAAAGCCCATCACGCATCTTAAGGCTAACGAACAAATATTTTCCCCAACCGCTAAAGAATCTTATTACCTGACCAATCACCTATGTGTCACGCCGACCTAAGCACCTACATTACTACAATGACTGTAATGAGGCGTTATCGCAATTGACGCAGAGCCTGGTCACTAACAGACACGCTACGCCAGCACAGACGGAACTGACGTACGATCCGCGGCTGCCCGGAGACGCAGCGACTTTGGGGCGGCGGACACTGGGATGCTCCACGCCAGACCAGCGCCGTCCCCAACCTCTCGGAATTCCCGGTGAGCGCCACTTGGCAGACGGGCGCCTGATTCACGAGGGAAGCCCGCTGACAACTGTCGCGGGTCCTTTAATGCTCTGATCCACAAACTCTGCCCCGGTATGTCACTGCGATGCACGGTCAACTTTCCTTATTACTTCTGCGACAAGCACTTGTTTCATTTTGTCCTCAACATTAGCTACACAACTCATGCTGAGAAAAAACTCTAGGTAAGTTCTGATTAAGACTAGCGAACCAAGGGTTCCGTATAAACTTAATTATGTACACAGACAATGTGTGTTTGTCCATTATAAATGGTTTCTTTGAAAGCCTGCGTCTGTGAAAACAATAGCTCTGTTTATGAATTTTCTGCTACCACGATTTTCTATCATTCGTATTTTACAAGACATGTTTCGGTAAATGATTCCCATTTTCAAGTGTTTTTTCTTTGTAATATACCATTTTTACGTAATGTTTTCGATGTCTGAGGTTCTGCTTTGTTTTGTTCACTTTAAGTTTTCTTATGGTCAACTTGTGCAGGGTCTCACATATGTTAAGCATCACACATAACTTTCAGTGGACAGTATGCATCGAGAAACACACTTGAAAATGGGAATCATTTTCCGCAACGTGTCTTGTAAAACATGAATGAAAGAAAATCGTGACTGGTAGCAGAAGAGTTATTTACAAAGTCGAAGTTAATCCATTCAGGGAATCGATAAGTTCGATGGTTTCGCCTGTTATCGTATACCTATATTGGCAAAATACCAAAATAGGTGCCATAAATGGCCTTATCTTTTCATTGTATCGACTTGGCAGCACAGAGACTATAGACTTCATTACGCGACAAATTTCAACTTCATATGCCTACCCATTCCTGAGAAAAAGGGGTCTTAACAGAAACTCTTTCTTGTGATACAACTACAAATTAACAATTTTTTCCTTTACTTGTGTGGAACCTTGCTTTCTGCTAAATAACATGATTCTAGACCAACGGGAGCAACGGGAAGTACCCTAAGGGTTTTGAGGAGTACGTTTGGGAGTGTCAAAATATGTGACAAACGGCCGTATCTTTTGATTCCACTGACGTAGTACCTTAAATGTTTTACATCGCCAAAGGATCACATACCTTAGTATGTGACAAATTTGAACTTTAAACATCTACCCGTTCCTGAGAAACTTATTAATAAACAGAAACCAAAGTGTCCTATAAGAGCTCCATTTTTATCAACAGAGATACGGAACCCTAAAAATAAAGCAATATAAATGCATCTCTGACCGTGACACTGGTTCGCGACACTATATATACACCACGATTTTCAAATAAAAAGCATACACGAGAATTGGTTTGTGCTGAACTGACTTCAGAAAAAGGGTGCTGAAGTACGCCACTCATACTGAAGCTATAAACAAAGTTCTGTAACATCATAGATGGGTTAATACTACTCACCGACATAAAGACAACCAGTCAATCATAATCTTCTTTTTGCTACGAATTACGTACGCGAAGTAACGTCCCCGACACTTTTGGAGTAATATATGTTTCCTAATATGTGATACTACCAACAACAGAATGATAAATACGACGGAACGTGAACGTACCTGGTGTGACTGCCTATTAGAGCAATTACAGTAGCAGCTGCTTGAAATAGTCGATGTTAATAACCAAGCTATGTATTCCCTTAAGTTACACTACGCGCGCTATATTAATGAAAAGGAGAATGGGAGGAGGGGGCGGGAGAGCATTGGAAACAATTCAACGCAATTCAAGATCTATAAATGACATTCACAGAAAATACGGTGCTTGTTAATAACCTGACATTTTGGGTATGCCGTAGTCTACAAACAAATGAATTTATGCGACGCCTAAGTATACATGTTTTACACACTTAATATTACTGAATATTGCGGAAGGTTTTCTAATTATTTTCAATTGTTGATTATAAGCGGAACACCCGCTCGGAAAGTTTCAAGGATGGAGAAGGTAATCGGTCATGTTCTAAAAGCGGAGCCATCCCAGCGTTTGCCTTAAGGGAAATCACGGAGGACCTAAATCTGGATGGCCGGACGCGCATTTGAACCGGCGCCTTCCCGAGTATGGTAACTACCGCGCTACCTCGCTCGTTTTTTGATGTACTGTAGCTCGGTTAAGTGTTCGGTGTTATCACCACTTCCAGTCCCACAGCATACTGATTTAACTTGTTACTCGGACGGAGAAGGCAAAACCAGAGGAACTTTCCATTTGACGGCAGCTTTACATCTTATTAAAATCACACAACGAGCGCCAGTGTTAAGGACCACGTTACAATATGGTTCTTTGGTAATTCGCTAGCTACAGAAATAATGGCTATTTGTCAACAGTTAAGGAATAACTGAAGACACCAAGAAGTATAATTAACATTGGGCACACCGTAAGTCGTTGCATCGAACACATCTTACTTGCGTCTGATGGAACAAGTTAGTCAATACTGGTCACAGTCACACTTCTGCAAACATCCGCAGAAATAATGAAAAAAACCGTAATGTTCGCCTTTTGGTCCGAAAGCGCTACTCATAGTAAGGTACCCTTTTATTGATCATTAACAATGTCACACACACACACACACACACACACACACACACACACACACACACACACACACACACACCATTAAAACAAGTAGCTGAAAAAGTGACACACCACGCGGTTTGCCCGGGAGTGATCAAGAGCCCTGAATGATAGTGTGTGACCAGTCTGGCTGATTTACTTGTCGCACAGTTCACGTCGGCAGAGACAGCTGTTCACCAGCATACGGCGGCCCCCTTCCTATATTCCTCCTGAGGGGTTTCCGAAAAACCTAAGATTTTTTTCTGGGCTGTTGCGGTATTCATTCAGTCCTAACACGTGAGCATCTTTTCCTCATGTCATGTTCGGTCATCCTTATACTGCACTCGCTGAATAATTAAAACCGCGTGCTGTTTCGCGATGACACCAATATGAAGATAGCTAAGACAGGCCGTTAGCTACCAAGAGGACAACATATGTTCAGAGAACAGTGGAAGATTCCGTGCCTGGTAGTACTACAAAACAGCCAAATAATTTGCTCTTTGATCTGAACATCTAGTAGTGGAAATAGCTGTAACAAACTTATTATTCTGGAATGGTATTTGTTATACCCATATTAGATTTTTATCGCGCCATGGTAGCCTGTCTAAAAGTGTGGCTACATAACTCACTGAAGCCTTATGACCCACCCGTGAAGTTCAGATAGTATCACCCAACAAAGTAGACAGCTGCCTGGTTATGTTTGGAAAGTTCTCGATGACGAAAAAATCGCTTCAGCATCATGTCCTCACTGCTAAGATGATGAACATTCTTCCGAATTCCGAAGTAGGACTCATACGTAAGCGACAGAGGATTCAGGAAGACTACTGTCAAAGTATGATGCAATAGGGGCCGTTCTTCATTGTAGGGAACCAACGTTTTCCCTCTACCTTCTGTTATCTTCTATCCTATTCTATAACACGAGAACTTGCGTCATCATGGAATACCCATGCAAGGCAGTATCCAATACACACACACACACACACACACACACACACACACACACACACACACACACACACACACACACAGTCTACCCGGCACTATGATACAACAATGTGACAGACTCGGCAGCGCAGACACTCACGCGCACAGCACTTGTCCAGCAGCAAAAACAGAGGCTTCACCTGTCACAGGAGCCGCCGGCCAACAGTGTGACAGCGCTGTTGCCTGCACGTTGCGTAACATTGAGCAACTGAGGAGGGAGGCGCCTCGACAGAGAAGACTGCGACGTCGGCGGCCAGCGGTACGGTCCCGTGTGTCAGCATACTCACACACGCCAGGCGTACATCAAAGGCGTGGCGATCGATGCGGTAGTGCGCAGCAGGCAGAGTGTGATGTTTACGCTGGCGGCGCGGCGCGGCGCGGCCGGCAGCCGCCCCCGCCTGCGGAGCCCGCAGCAGCCGGCCGCAAACTGCCGCCGCCACAGGACAGGTCCCTCCGCCTCCGCCTCCGCCTCCGCCAGCGCCCGCGCCCTCGCTGCCCCGACCCCCGGATGCGCGCGCCGGCCTGCGCCAATCCGCTGCAGATATCGACCGCCGCCAGCCGTCGCCGCCAAGCTCGTGTGCCGTGCCGCGCCGCACCGCCCCGCCGTGCCGTGCTGTGCTAGGTCAAGTTCGCACACCCTAGGTCAAGTCCTCCCGCATACCTCTCCGGCCCTTGGCGCTGCGCGATTCCCCGCTCCCCACCTCTTCCCTTCAGAGAGAGCTCTTCGGATATACAGGGTGTCTCAAAAACTCACTCGATTAAAAAAAAAATCCTAACTATTATGTTATTTGAGAGATGTGCGTGATCAATGTACTGCTGGAGAGAGAAAACTTTCGAGTTTCATACGCTTCCTGCTAGGCACCAACAGTGTTCGCCCACTTCAATTCTAGTAAAAAAAAAAAAAAAAAAAAAAAAATGGAGTCGCGACAACAGAAAACGTTTTGCGCACTTTGCGCAATGCGGGTCAATAATAACTATTCAGCGTGACTTTCGTACAAGGTATGGCGTGGATCCTCCTACAGCGCAGAGCATTAGACAATGGCTTGAATAATCACGAGAAGCAGGTTGTTTGTGTAAAGGCAAACCGCCGTGCCGTCGCTGAGTGTCTGACACAGATGGAGCACCCGCCACTGTTAAAATTAAATGAAGCGCATATCTCAATATGCTTGAGAACATTCTGCTCCCACAGTTCGAGACTGATTCGAACGACTTCATTTACCAACAGGATGAGGCACCGCCACACTATCATCTGGAAGTGCGGGAACTTTTAAATCGAAGGATTACTGAACGATGGCTCGGTCGTACTGGACCAAATTATTCAGCCTTACATTACTGGTCTCCAAGGTCACCGGACCTGACTATGAATAATTTCTAGTGGGGGTTTATAAAAGACTCCTGTTTATGGGCCTCCGTTACCAACAACAATGAAGAACTGAGACATCGCATAACAACGGCTGTGGAAGCTATAACTCTAGAGATGCCCCCTGCAGTGTGGGAACAATTAGAATACTGTATTGACATGTACCGTGCATCTAAACCTACGAAAAGGTATGAAAAAAAAATTGAGTTTCCCGTTCATCAAAAACCAAAATTCATTGTGTATGTTTATTAGTTTCAGAAATACAGACCTATCATATCGGATTTTTTTCTTTTTTTTTTGGAGTCTAATAACGCGTTTCTTAGTGACAAGGACTGTCTACAATGACCTCCTTGGCCGAGATTCCGAGTTATCGTAATCTACCTCTTTCTAACAGCATGCATTACGCTAGAATGCAGAACCTTCGTAGTTTCTTTAGTAAATAGCGCAGCTAGTTCAAATTGCACCTCAAGTTATTTAGTATTTATTTCAAGGGTCCGTGAACCAAGCTATCCACAGCTACGTGTCATGGAACGAGTCAGTACATTGTTTCCAGAACGATTATAAAATTTATGAACGGAAGTTACAGGGTATCTCCTAATATCGTGACGGGCCTCTTTTTTCCTGGCGTAGTGCAGCGCAGCGAATCTACGTGGTATGGACCCAACAAGTCGCTGGAAGACCCCTGCGGAAATATTGAGCCATGCAGCCACTAAAGCCGACCATAATTGTGAAAGAATGGAGGACGCAGGATTTTGTGCACGACCTGATTTCTTAAGTATGTCCCATAAACGTTCGATGGGATTCATGTTCGGCAATCTGGGTGACCAAATCATCCACTCGATTTTCCTGAAGTTCTTCAAAGCAATCGCGAACAACTGTGGTCTGCTGACATGCTGCATTGTCATCCATAAAAATTCCATCGTTGCATGACTGCAAATGGTCTCAAAGTAGCCGAACAGTATTTCCAGTCAATGATCGGTTGAGTTGGATCAGAGGACCCAGTCCATTACACGTAAACACAGCCCACACCATTACGGAGCCACCACCAGTATACACAACTTGTTGACAACTTGGGTCGATGGTTTCGTGGGGTTTGCGCCGCACTCTAACCCCACCATCAGTTCTTACCAACTGAAACCGAAATTTACTTGACAAGGCCATAGTTTTCAAGTCGCCTAGGGTTCAACAAATATGGTCACGAGCCCAAGAGAGGTGCTGCAGGAGATGTGCTGTTAACAAACACACTCGCGTCAGTCGTCTGCTGCCATAGGTCAGTAACATCAAATACGCACTGCCGTAACGGATATGTTAGTCGTACGTCCCACACTGATTTCTGCGGTTATTTCACGCAATGTTGCTTGTCTGTTAGCACTGACAACTGTACGCAAACTCCGCTGCTCTCTGCGTTAAGTCAAGGCTGTCGGCCACTGCATTGTCCGTGGTGAAAGGTAATGCCTGAAATTTGGTATTCTAAGGTCATTCTTGACACTATGGCTTTCGGAATGTTTAATTCTGTAACAGTTCCCGAAATAGAATGTCCCATACGTCTAGCTCTAACTACCATTCTGTTTTCAAAATGTTAATTCCTGTCGTGCGGCCATATTCATGTCGGAGATCTTTTCATACGAATCACCTGAGTAGAAATGACAGTTCCGTCAATACACTGCCCTTTAATACCGTGTGTACGCGGTACTACCGTTATCTGTGTACGCGCATGCCGCTGATCCATGACTTTTCTTACCTCAGCGCCGCAAGGAAATAACGCAACTTGTATTTGAACAACTGGGTTTTATCACTCAGTCTTTTCAGTTGCGTTGGAAGCCTGTTGAAAATGCAACCTGCTGAACAGTGCACACCTTTCCGTACAATGCTAAAGGAAGTGTTACGCAAGTGCACATCGTTTTTCCGTTTTGTGTTCGCCGAATGAACGCTGCCGTTTCTTCTGGATGAGTCAATATCGTCAGCAACAAATCGCCCGACGGAATGCATGTACACGGACTGCGAGTTAGAATCTCGAGACACCTCCACAACGGCCTACCCCATACAAGATGACAGAGTAGCTATAAGCAAAGTAAACAAAAGCCTTCGTGTTTCAGTGCCAGAGACAATAGGAATCATTGTTGTAGTGAAGATAGCACCATTCAGATTCTGCAGTGTGACACTTTCTTGAAATAATCTCCCGTCTACCCTCAGCGGCAAGAACTTAAAATGGTTGGCTTCACTGACTGTATGACCAGCTTGTTCAGTAAAGAATTCCCAGCAGAAGCAGCATACCGATATAGTGTTCTTGATGTAGCAGGGGAGCATGTTGTTCGTTCAAGTAAGGTAGAGCTACATAATGTTTACGATGATGACACTACTGACAAAGCAACTGGAACTGGTTCATAGCCCGAATCTGTTGCCCTAGAACTATTCCTTGCTTGGACCAGTGGTTCTGGAGATAATTTGATGGCAACGAGACGAAGCTGACTGTGGAAATGAATACGACAGTTCACAACCTATTTTTTTTCCAACGACGGTTCGAGAGTTAGATTCACCGATAACACACAAAGATCGCTCATAATGGAAACCACGTTGAGTAGCAATCATCCAGCTATACGTGTAATGTAAAGAATCTGCACATTTAACGACGACGTTATGACAATTTTTATATTATTTTCGGTACAACCCTCGCTCATTGAAAAAAGGATGTCCTATCCTTAGCACAGCCAGTGCCACATTCGGTTTTGCGAGCTGATCTTCAAAGATAAGTCCTTAATATGGAAATCAATAAGTTTGCTCATGCCAGACGGCACGTAAATAGAAACGTGTTATACTAACTTACGAAAACAAGTGAAGATACTGCGCCTCTTAGGAACTGTAGAAAACTAGACAGACAGTAATCGGATTGAATGGGTAGAAATTTAAACCCCACATCTCACGAAAATACTAGGATCATTCAGAAAATCACGCCTCTGATTCTTCTGTTTTTATCTAAAGTACCTGACTTGAATACTTAAGTTACTTACTTTTGTCCCACACAGAGTTTAGGAGATATGATGTTAAACATTTAAATGCGTGAAAAACTAGCTTTTACTTAAAACGACTTTGCGTACAGCATCTGACATTGGTCACAACAGACGCTATGCCTCATCGAACTGATGTCATGTTTCGTCTGTTAATGCAGAAGTTTTAAGCATTGTGTCACACTGCACAGTCGGGCATACAATAGTTTCTAACAAAGCTCTTGTATTCTTACGTGAACGGCCCAAATAAATCGCAGTGTCTGTCTAACGGGTTGGTGATGGCAGCTTTAGTACCACAAAGGTATGAAGTAACTCTCACCTCTGCTTTGAAAATAGCGTGAGGATGTGTTGCTCCTTAAAAAATTTCACTATTCTGTTCGCTAAGTTGAAGCACTCTTTCAGAGTTTTCAATGACATTGTGTTCTTTATTAGCAGACCAAATGTATGTTCTGCGAAGCCTATGCATGACGTATTAGTCATCTACTAATTTTCGTGCAGCATGCATATTTCGTGCGTTGTCTGTGATTACTGCTACGAATCTCTCCGCAACTATTTCACTACTAACTCCAATTAGATGAGTAGCAATATAATGTGCAGTCTTCCTTTCCTCGCCAATGGTATACTTTTATACAATATCGATCGAGGTGCTGTCACGATAAAATTGATGACGCTATTCCCTGATTCAACCGTCCATCTATCAAATCTTAATGTAAAAGCAGTTGAAAAATCCAAATTCTTTGTGATAAATGTCTTCACACTATGATACTTGACAGAAATAAAAGATGTGCTAAGCAGGTGGTGACTGGGAGGTTCTTAGGCAGGCCGTATTTTTTGAAATGCTTTCCACCAAGATTTCAAATGCAGCACAGATAATGGGGCAGCTGAAGCATACTATATAGCCCTAGCAACGACTTTGTCACTGTCGCTATCAATTGTTTTATGGGTATCCTTAAGCCCGGATGAAGAGGATTTTGGTGACTATCAGAAGTTGTTCACTGAGAGAAGAACCAGAAGTCATTGATGGTAGCGTAGATGATGACGCCGTCTTTTATACTTCAGTATTCGGCAACCCATTATTTGATATTTCTGTTCCCCCTTTTACACGAGATGCATTTTCAGAGGCTAAACGTTTAACACACTGGGCGTACAGATTTCATCAGATGAGATTTTCTTTTAATCGTGACGCCACGGCGTTATGATATTTCGTTTTACAATATTTGTATATTTGTCTGTTGCCTCAGTCGCTACAGTATGGAACCACGCGACCGTTACGGTCGCATGTTCGAATCCTGCCTCGGGCATGGATGTGTGTGATGTCCTTAGGTTACTTAGGTTTAAGTAGTTCTAAGTTCTAGGGGACTGATGACCTCAGATGTCAAGTCCCATGGTGCTCAGAGCCATTTAAACCATTTGTTGCCTCAGTCTTACCATCACCTTGTCTTACATTGAAGAGATTCCACACCTTTGGTCGAGGATACATTCTACTAACTACAGTATCCGCCGTGACTGCGTAAGAAAGCACAGTGTAATGTGCACTGAGGTGTGTCAGCACTGTTTGGCTTTATACAGACCTGTGGGCTGTGACTAGCTCTCTTCTAGGTGTTTCCGGATTCATTTCGTTCATTCCCGTGTGAAAGCCCCTGACACGTATGCAATACCTGCTTCTGTATAGTATAGCAGGTTGCGTGACAAGCGGGCTGAAAAGAGCCATTTCTACCATTCTTACAGGGTTTTAAAAGGTTGAAAGCAACATGTCTGTCAATTAAACAGGACTGAACAGTATTTTTAAATCTTTGCATAGCCGTAAGTTTCGACACACACTGTTAAATGTAAGAAATAAGAGAGAAGGGTGCGCGGGAAGTGACCACTACCAAGTCATGGGGCGCTCACATTGAACATAGGTGCTAACAGAACCAAGCTCAATTCCAGGAACAGAAAGAGAAATATGGGAATGTGAAAAGACCAACAGATGAATGAAATACTTACCCTATAACTAAGAGAGAGATTTCATGTTTCCCCTGAAGAAAATTTCATGTGGGAAGGCACAAACAGGTTAGGAAACCTTAGAGACAGTTATCTAGATGCTGTAGAACATCTTAGGATGTGGACACATTAAAGAAAAGAAGCTATCTCCGATGACACATGAAATGAAATTAATCGCAAGAAAAACCGTAACAAAAGTTAAATCACTATAAGACAAGAGAGCAGACAATCGAAGCACATAAAGGATACAAGCAGGCAAACAAAAGAGTGAAATTATCGATAACGGGAGATGAAAGTAGTTAACAAAAGAGGGTGCAATATAGGGAAATAAAAAGGAGTTGTATAGTATCGCCGAACGGTTGTCAATACGTGGAGAACTAGTTAATAGCAACAAGGGTGGACTGATGATTAAGATGCAACACTACACCTACAAAGAGTGGAAGAGCATTTAAAGTGGCTTTTAAATCGTGAAGACAGGTGAGAGGTGTTCCAAAGGAAGTCAAATTGGGCCGAGATATAAATCTACAATGTTCCACAATAGACAAAGTTAGCATTGTTTTGAGAAGCCTAAAAAATGCAAACGCTCCAGGCCTACACAATATAGCACCGTTGCTCTTAAAAAACGATAACAGAGTTACAATCAAAATGTTCCTACCCTTGTTGAAGAATACTTGGCTTGAAGAGAAATCGCAAAAAGAATGCAAAAACTGGTTGGTGGTAAAGCTCCCAAAAAAAAGGAATATATTTCGGGTTGAAACAACTGGCATTGTATTATACTATTGCCAGTGTCTAGTACTGTTCTTACCTGAATTATTTTAAATAAGATGATTGAACATTCACTTGAAACTCCAAACCGTTGAGAACAGGTCAGTTTTCGGGCACATTACAGTTGTTTTGATCTTATTAATACTCTTCGGATTATCTTACACCAAGGTAAAGAATTCTAGGCATCCATGTACCTGGCATTCATTGATTTTGAAAAGGGCCTCGATTCTGTGACATCAATTGGTGTGACAGGTGTATACCACAGTAGATTCTAATCATCAAAGACCTGTATGATGGCTACAAACTGTGTGTGCTCCAAGGCGTAAATATCTCAAAATCAACAGAGGTAACAACCTGAGTCCGCCAAGGTTGCATTTTATCACCAACAATTTTCTATTGATCTTGACAAGTTGTGAGAAAGAGTCAGGACAGGCAGGAGAAGAGAAATGCATTGGCGGATGCGTGAACGTCTGGAGGATTTGTATTTCGCAGACGATACAGTTTTATTCTGACAGATACGAAAGCTAAATTAAACTCATTGAAAAAAGGACATATTGCTAGAGTCAAGAGAAATGTACATAAAACATGTTCAGTAGACTTAATTCTTCCTTCAGTATGAGGCTCCCAAAATCTCTAACCCAGGAGCATGCGTTGGCGGAGCCCCGTAGCACGCTGGCAGCTTAAATATCCACGAAGGAGAAATGGTAGGGGGAACTTGTGATCGTTCTACTGAACACATACTTACTTTTATTCTTTGGTCACCATATCTGTTGATAGCTTCTGTTTTATATCCAAGAGACAAATATCAAGACAAGTAAAAGATTGTAAACCAATACGAAATGAGACACATTGTGAAGCTGCTGCCAATTTAGACATTTGATAAATTTAAAAGGTAGTGAGGTTTCCGCCAATTTATCTTCACACCACTATGTTCCCATTTCATATCCGTAACGTAAATATATTTTTCTGTACAGATATTCACTAAACAATGGCTTCAAAGCCGAAACCGACAATGAAAATAAGTAACAGCTGAAGCGAAGAAAAAACGCCGCAGTCTTGCAACAAATATTTGGTGCTGACACACATCATGAAAATGATATATTACGTAGGTAATTTATTCACTTTTCGTTCGAGTTCTTAACCTTGCCATGAGTCGGTTAAGTGAACCCAGGTGTAATATTTCTTTTGTATATTAAACTTGTTGTATCAAACTTAGGTCTTTTCTTTAGACACATATAAAATCTCCTAAGTTTTACAGCTAAGTTCCTATAATCTAAAAAATTCTAACTTCAGCCTCATATGTTATACCTACTGCTGGAAAAAGCTGCCCCTGTTTTGCAGATTTCCTGAAACAGCTCGCAGGACGCAACCAGAGGTAAGTATCGTGCTGTTTGGCTAGTAGCAGAGAGCACTGATGCGACAATATTAGTTACTCATGAATATCTCTGAAACACCTTTAGCTCTCTGTCCACTTAGGACATCATTCGTATTGAGGCCATAACCCTGTAGAATAGGCACATTAATCTATTTGGAAAATATCTCTTCTACATCTCCACCATTACGCTGCAATTCCTATGAAGGTGGTCGCCGAAAGGATTATTTTCGCAATCGGAGAGGGAATTGGAAATTGAAATTCCACGAGAAGATCCCGTCGCAAGGAAAATCGCCTCTGTTTTAATAACTGATATCCCAATTCACGTACCATGTCTACCCTATTTCGCGATAATACAAAATGACCTGCCCTTCTTTCAACTGTTCGATGTCCTCTGTCAATCCCATCTGACGAGGACCCCATACCGTAAAGCAGAAGAGGGCGGACAAATGCAGTCTCTTCAATAGACCTCTTGCACTTTCTACGTGTTCCGCCAATAAATCGCTGTGTTTGGTTTTCTTTATCCACAATATTACCAAATGTGATCGTTTCAATTTGAGTTATTCTTAATTGTAATCCCTAAGTATTTAGCTGAATTTACAGCCATATTTATATGATTTATCGTGTAACCGAAAATTTATCGGATTTCTTTTTGCACCATGTGGATGATTTCAGACTTCTCATTATTTAGAGTCGATTTCCACTTTTCGCACCATACAGATATCTTGTCTAAATCATTCTGCAATGTGTTTTGATCTTCTGTTGACCTTACAAGAGCATGATTGAATGCACCATCTGAAAACAATCTAAGAGGGATGCTCAGACTGTCTCGTATGTCGTTTATGAACAGCAACAGTAGCAGGCCTGAACACTTTCTTGGGGAACGCCAGATTTTATTTCTGTTTTACTCGATGACTTTCCGTCAATTATTATGGACTGTGACATATGTCCTTTCTGACACGAAATCACGAATCCATACTCTGAGTCACTGAGACGACACTCATCTGATTGTTAGTCGCTTGGAGGGACGATGTCTAAAGCCTTCTGGAAATTTAAAAACATGGAATCAATTTGAGACACCTTGTCTTTAAAATTCATTACTTCGTGATAATAAGGAGGTAGTTGGGTTTCTCAAGAACGATATTTTTTGAATCCGTGCTAACTACGTGTCAAGAAACTGTTTTCTTCGAGGTAATTCGTAATGTTCGAGAACAGTGTTATGTTCCAGTTGCTACAGCAAAACGACATTAGTGATATGGGAATGTAATTTTGCGGATTACTCTTATTTCCTTTCTTGGATATTGGCGTTACTTTTGCGACTTTCCAGTCTTAAGGTATGTTTGGACCTTTCGGCGAGCGAGCGGTTGTATGTGACTGCCAAGTATGGACCTATTATATCTGCATGCTCTGAAACTAATCTCACTGGAGAGAAACACATCGGTTTCGCCTCCTTCCTTCATATAAACCCTAAATCCACTTACGTTCCACTGGCCTATGGAAGGCACTTGTTGATGTGTTTTTTTTTTTTACTGTGATCTCATCTTGTTGCTGAGATTGTAAGTGGACAATATTTTGGGGCACTGTGGTCGAACTAGTTGGCTATTTCCAGTAGATTCTGCCGATGAGTACTCTTCGCATTCGCTTGACAGCATCAGCGAAACATAGTCTGACTTGTTTGTGACACCCATTTTTTTTATATTTTTTTTGGTTATTTGTTTGTCAGTAAACAACCAAAGACCACTTTTACGACGTTGAACGCTTTGGCGTACTGCAGTTTTGTACCTTCTGTTGTGGTGTTGCAGGCAGCTTTTTCGTGTTGCTACAGCGTGCTACAGATGACGTGCTAGCTACTGGACTGGCAGAACTGGTCAACGCAAGTGCAATGACAGTAACATGTGTGTGTCCTTGTATTACTTGTTTGCATCTGTGTAGCTGTATCAAACTTTTTCACAGTGTTCTTCGCCATCAAAACAAAAGATGGAGTGAATGTGATAGGCTGAATAGGCTCTTAGTGACATGAGAAATGTCTTCCGTTCATTATTTGGCAATCTTTCCTTATTGTGACCTGCACTACACAGAAGAGCCACAGGTGTATGCTGCGTGACTGTTGGAGCCTTATGTGTGACACCCGCTCCGCGAGCCGCCTTGCCACGATTGCAACACGTAGCCTGTCCCTCAAATGAAGTGTCGTCTGTTCATACCGTTGGCACTTTGGTACGTCGACACTAATTATCATCTGACGTGGGAAAAAAAACCTTCTCAGTACGTGCTGCATCTTTCAACGACAACATACACTATTAATGGTTCGGTTTCTTTAGTTGTATACGCTCCTAAAGGAGCCGTTTTATTCCAGAGACTTTTCACAATTTTCAGTATTGTAGTGAAAGCTAACTTTTCTAGAAAATAAAAGTTTGAAACGAATATGAAATAAAAACTTGCTTTGTTGTGCTATGTTCTCTACATGATGAAAACAAGAAAATGAGAAGCCTTGCTTTCGTAACGACGATTATGAGCTTATATTATTTTACAGAAGAAGTCTGTAGGCAGTATCAACGCCCACTCACTTGATGCCAAAGTCAATTACACGTCAAGCTGTTACCGTGGTTTTCCTTAAAAATTAGCCATTTATCAGGCGGGCTACTACAGGCACTATATCTATCCCTAACAGTTGCATTAGTGATCCATTTTCGATGTCCCTGTGACTGATAAGGTGGTAAACTGAGAAGAAAACCTTTATACAAACGTCAAAGTTTATTTCCAGCCATAAACATTTACACGCTTCAAATCCGTTCGCAAACGTGTCATGTAAAATTATACATTTTCTCTCAACCGTACTGATAAACACTGCCTGACAAACTTCATGTAGCCAGGAGAGGAGAAAGCGAAATCAGGTATGTGATGTTATTTCAGTATTTTCGCGATGATCCAAAGCAGCCGGCCGCTGTGGTCTAGCGGTTCTAGGCGCGCAGTCCGGAACCGTGCGACTGCTACGGTCGCAGGTTCAAATCCTGCCTCGAGCATGGATGTGTGTGATCTCCTTAGGTTATTTAGGTTTAAGTAGTTCTAAGCTCTAGGGGACTGATGATCTCAGACATTAAGTCCCATGGTGCTCAGAGCCATTTGATCCAAAGTTAGTTGGTTGGTTGCAAATGTTAGAAAATAGATAATTCGATTTCATATCATTGGGCCTATAAAAATGCCTTCAATGTGATTTCGTTAACACTCCACATCCTTTGTCATCGAGAGTAATGCTGATTTTATTATTGTTAAATTACAGATTTTGGCCTTCAGTCTCGCCTTGAATCCTTCAGAGACCTGCACTTAACTAGTTAGCTGTTGTTTAGTCCTTTCAACAAATCTGCCATTAGTACAGTCGATAAACAGTTAGGTTCACGTGAACAGATTACATTGCCTATGACTTTTACTCGTGCCATTATACGACTGCTTGCAAGAAAAGCGCACCTACTGTCTAACTTCTGAAAGTAAAACTCAACTGCCAAAACACCACTGTTGTTGTTATGGTCTCCAGCCCAGACACTGGTTTGATGCAGCTCTCCATGCTACTCTATCCTGTGGAAGCTGCTTCGTCTCCCAGTACCTACTGCAACCTACATCCTTCTGAATCTGTTTAGTGTATCAATCTCTTGGTCCCCCTATACGATGTTTACCCTCCACGCTGCCCTCCAATACTAAATTGGTAAAATCTTGAAGCCCTAGAACATGTCCTATCAACCGATCCCTTCTTCTATTCAAGTTGTGCCACGAACTCCTCCCCAATTCCATTCAATACCTCCTCATTAGTCATGTAATCTACCCATCTAATCTTCGGCATCCTTCTGCAGCACCACATTTCGAAAGCTTCTATTCTCCTTTTGTCCAAACTATTTATCGTCCATGTTTCACTTCCATACATGGCTACACTCCATATAAATACTTTCTGAAACGACTTCCTGACACTTAAATGTATACTCGATGTTAACAAATTCTTCTTATTCAGAAACGCTTTCCTTGCCATTGCCAGTCTACATTTTATATCCTCTATACTTCAACCATCATCAGTGATTTTGCTCCCCAAATAGCTACTTCTTTAAGTGTCTCATTTCCTAATCTAATTCCCTCAGCATCATCCGACTTAATTCGACTACATTCCATTATCCTCGTTTTGCTTTTGTTGATGTTCATCTTATACTCTCCTTTCAAGACACTGTCCATTCCATTCAACTGCTCTTCCAGGTACTTTGCTGTCTCTGACAGAATTACACCATATTTACGTTAATATAATCGAAGTTACTATATTGAATGCTGGTCTTCCTGTAACCAACACAGATGTGCTACCTATTCGTCATCGATTCATCTGGCAAGAAAAGAAAGTTACACAGGCTGTTGTTTTTAAAACAAGGTGATTATAGGGCGACCACAAAAATAAGAAACCCGGAAATAAGTTACAATTTATACGAAAGTGGTTAAACTACAGTATAAAGAAAACGTAGATATCTATTCAAATTTACATAACAACAACATGAGAAAAATGTTCTGACACGAAGTTAACGTCGGGACGCTGACGATGGGCCATCACAAGTGATAACCACTCTCACAATCTCCGGACAGCTGTATTCCCCAATCAGAAGCTGGTAACAGCCCTGCCTCGAACATCATCGGCGTTTACGTCGCTACTGATGCCCTGTATTTTTTTACTTCGTTTCCTTCACGGTTTTACAGTTTTGATGAATAGGACAAGTTGGACGACACTGAGGCTGTCAGGCGAAAGTGTTTGCGGGGGGAGCTGCGCAGCACTTGGCGGCCGCGGGGGCCGGCTGACGGGCAGGGTCCGGCCCCCAAGCCGCCCCTGGGGCAGCGGTGACGCGCTAACTAGTGGCACGCAATGCGCCAGCGGCGGCGGCGGCAGCCGCCGATCGATGCTGCAGCGAAGGTCAAAGTGCAGCGCGAAAAACGACGCGGTTTCACTGCCCGCGGCCCCGGCCGGGCGACGCCCCCGCAACCACAAGCCTGGCGTCCATAAATACTAAGCTTCGTGGGAAAATTACAAAAATTACATTGCGTAACTTTTTGTCCGCCTTGGCTCCAGTGACACATGGTACTTTATATTTAAATGTTAGAAATACACATTTTTTTTCTTTTTTGCAATGTTGTGCAAGTAGTGAAATAACTTCGTATGACAATTACGATAGATGCAAACCGCATGGACTACTCGAGCAGTGCTGAAACGTGCAACAACAGACTGATACCGAGTGGATTAGATATAGGACAGTTATTTAGGTAAATGAGTATAACGAAGAACCGGCAAGATAAAGTCTTTCTGGGACAGACAAGAAAGCTGGAACATATGTAGGAGAGAAACAAAATAGTATACAGATGTTTCGAGTCTCTCTTTTTTAGTTGGTGGTGGTTTTACACTAGTTCCATTTTAAATTATTTTAAGGTGGAAGTGATATACAGCTTCTAAACACATTTGTAAGCTATGTCAATCCTTTCCAAACAATCGGTTTCATTCAGACAACGTACCATCCTTAGGTATGTATACGCAAAGAAAAAGAACGTACTAGGCATAGAGATCACAGACAAAAACAATCGTAGTATATCTGTACAACATACATCATATAATCTATGGCCGGCCGGAGTGGCCGTGTGATTCTAGGCGCTACATTCTGGAACCGAGCGACCGCTACGGTCGATGGTTCGAATCCTGCTTCGGGCGTGGATGTGTGTGATGTCCTTAGGTTAGTTAGGTTTAATTTGTTCTAAGTTCTAGGGGACTGACGACCTCAGATGTTAAGTCCCATAGTGCTCAGAGCCATTTGAACCATATAATCTACGTTTACAAACCGACGTTAATTACAGGACGTGTCGAAATATGACAACTTGTTTCCAGAATAACGCTGAAGACAGACTGCAACAAAACCCCAGTTTACATGTGAGCATCCAACTCAGGTTGTAACTTAAAACAGATTATTTGTACAGAAATGTCATGTCGCTACTATCCAGGGCACGATTTTCCGCAAGATTCTATTTTATTTTACTGATTATGATACGGTGGACATCTAGTTTTGCTGCAAAGAACTTTATGACAGTAATCTGAACAATAATACCTCAGAAGTTTATACTGCTTGCATGCCAAGCAACTTTGAATAGAAACTCAAGGGGACAGGTCTTGGTGAAACAGCAGTTAATACATGAAATAGGAAACACTGCGCCTACAATCATATACTGTTTCAACGCGCGGTTCGCAATATTTTAACAAAGACATTTCAAGCGAATGTTGCTCTTTACGGTACCTGACAACTTGGTGCTCTCAGATTTATTTTAATTCACAGCCATCGGGAGAGAACATTGACAACTTGAACGCACAGCGAAATAAGCTCCCAAATGTTCATGAAGTTCTTGTTGAACGACACGAAAGTTTAACTTGAGGAAATATGTTTCTCGCGTGTCTATAATACAAGTCTTTAGATCCATTCTTGATGTGGGCATATTTCCTCCGAATTGTGGGTCTGGCTGTGGTATAGTTACGACCGGTGAAACTCGACATTCACAAAGCAATGACGGCTGCTGACCGAGCGAGGTATGGTAATGGTAATGGTAGTGGTAATGGTAGAGGTAGTGCCAGGGCCCTGGACTCGCATTCGTCAGGACAGAGGTTCTTATCCCCGATCCCCGTCCGGCCACTTCATTTAGCTTTCCTGTAGATTCCTTAAGGGGCAAAGCCTTTTATAAGCTAACGGCCAATTCCGTTTCCCAATCCGACCTTGCGCTTCGTCTTATCGATCTCGTCGTCAGAGCGACGTTAAAACTATCTTCCTTCTTCCGACGTTCAGGTTAGAGATTACGAAGGATCGCCGTTGAACTCTGTTTCACGTATAGAAAATCATCGAACGAGTTTTTAGGGCTGTATTAAGAAGCAATTAAGACTCCGCTGGGGATAAATGGACACTTTTCTTGCTTGTACATCACAGAGGAGCGGACCTTTAAAGAAAAATAATTGTATTGACAGGTGCGTTGGAATGAGCAGATTTCAGGACGGAGGGGAAAAAAGCGGCGAGGGAAAAAAAGAACTGCTAAAATCTGCTTTTCAGTTAGTGTGTTTATAAGCTCACTGGACGAAATGTGGGGTGGTTCACAGTTGTGAAACCATTCTTCTAAAAATGAAGCGGATGGATAAACATAAATTTGAAATAAAGTAGTATGAGATGGAAGACAGGTGGTGGGGGGAGGGCGGGGAGTGTGTGTGTGGGGGGGGGGGGGGGAGACTTTACGGCTATGTCACCAATATGGGGCCATCTAGGGTGCAACACGTGTTTCTAATGGAGAGATGAACGTCAGATAGTAAACAGATAGAGAACTATACGTGATAAAACATTGCTGCATTTCATTTGGGCATGACTTTGTTCATTTTCTAGTTATGACTGATGTTTCTTCCTTACAGATGACGTGGACGGCGTTAACATAGGGCCAACGTGTTGACCGTCCTGTAATCTGTGTTACCGTAGAGGATTTCAATCAATGCCACTCGGCCTGAGCGCCAATTACCCACAGAGCGCTGGTGGAACTTCTCGGGAAATTCCGTGAAACTGGCTTTGTTGCGAACAAACCGAATGCTGGACGATCGAAAACGGCGCGGATCAAACAACATTAAAAGTTCTTCTGGCATCTTTCAGCAGGAGTCCAGGGCGCAGTACTCTCCCCCTTTCATCAGAAACTGTTGTCAGCCGTGCACGAAGAATGAGAATTTTGGCCGCATGTAAATGGCACCCTTACAACATCTCACTGAGTTCGATCCAGATCGTCCGATTCACTTTGCAGAATGGGTAATATGCAGGCTCTATGAAAACAGTCTTTTGCGCTATGACGTACAGTTTATGGCTGAAATTAATTTGTCTGTGAAAGGGCAACTAAATAAACATTATCATAGATACTGGTTAGAAGTCAACCGTCACTGGATGCCCCCATCCACCACAGCTGGCGCTTCGAAGGTGGTTTGATGTTCAATATGGGGGTTCTCGTACTGTTGGGCCTTCTTTCATTTGGAGTACACCAACAGAAGCCCGTTAACTATAGTTGTTAGACGAAGATGTGTTGCCCTCGCTGCTGCCTCAGGACGGGATGTATTCAACGTACTTTCAGAATCATGGTGCTGAACCTCATTACGGCTAGGTGTTCCGGCAACTTGGTACAACATATCCAGTTTCCCCGAAGCAGGATAGGTCAGAGCAATAGGCGCGTTCCCAGGATTTAGGTCCATGAGATTCCTATCTGTTGGGATAGGTAAAGGCAACTGTGCATATAGTGAAAATCAGAACCTTATCACTGCCGGTGCATGTACTGGTTTAAGCCCACGAGGAATGGGTGAAGCGGATAACATGAGTTACCGTCAAGCCTTCGTATGAAATTCACGCTATCCAGTGATTTATGGCAAGTTCGTTTATTTGGATAGAAGTCTATGGGGCCTGAAGATAGAAAAATGAAATGACGAAACGGGTTGCCTTCAGAATAGAATAAAATAAAATAAATTAATGTATACGACTGTTGGCGAGTTTATTGACACTGAAAATTTTTTACCTGCCTGGCTTGGTTTCAAATGAGCTATTTTTATAATTAGGGACAGGTTGCCCATATTGAACCACTTTTTTATTTTGCTACCCCAAGCCTTCACTAAGTATTGAATTGAAATGAAATATACTGTACAAAAACCTATACGTTTCACACTTTTATCTTTGAATAAACACATGGCATAAATGGGTATCATATAAAATTTCGAAATGTATAAATGGTCTCAATTAGGAAACTTCTGCTTAATTTGGATCTTCAGTTGCTTGAATTGGACCAGACGGTAAAACAATGAGTAAAATGTAAATACGAGCTGCAATATTTTAAATAAAGATTCCATTTAAGATATTTATTGAACAAACATCATATTTAGGTACTTAGGCTAATTACACAAAACAAAGAGTTTTGGATTACTCCGTTTCGAGTCTAGCTTTTGTTGCTTACGGAGCTGTGTGTATCACAGAAGCAACTACTTTCAGTAAAATGATATTTATCTCACGTATAAAATCGTGAAACAAGCGAGGCTTCCAACTACGGACACGGTGTTTTATATTTATACTATCACCAAACCCAAAGAAGACTGCTGTGTGAATTTCATCTTCCGTACCCAGGCTTAAAAAAAAAAATAAAAAAAAAAAAAATGTGCACGTGGTGTGAGATTACGGGCGACATGAGCACGTTTCGACACATCGGGTGGCTATCGAGTCTACAAGGGAGGCTTGTAATCAACCTGAAAAATAGTGACAAATTTATTGGGAACGGCATTCCTCGAGCATAACAGTATCCAGGACTCTGTAATAGACTTCTTGTCACCCTCTGAACGCCTCTCTCTTCTTAAGTGTGCCAATAAGGACTGTACACTGGTAACGTTCAAGCTTCAGTCAATAACAATCCTTATATAAACAAAGTGGAGAAGTTCTGCTCACAACTCGAGCGTGTACTTAACAAGAACCCTCAACACCTTGTCAAAGCGCTGTTGGGAGATTTCAATGCGCAAATCGGCAGAGAACGTGAAAAAAGACATATAATTGGGAATTTTTCAGCACACAAAAAGACGAACACCAATGGACATCGCTTAATCAGCATATGTGGGATAGCCAACCTCCAAATAAAGTCCACTCACTGTAAGAAACCACCGAGGAAAATGTCTACATGGAAATATCCAAGCCAGCCGGTGTGACCGAGCGGTTCTAGGCGCTTCCGTCTGGAACCGCGCGAACGCTCTCAGGTTCGAATCCTACCTCGGGCATTGATGTGTGTGATGTCCTTAGGTTAGTTAGGTTTAAGTAGTTATAAGTTATAGGGGACTGATGGCCTCAAAAGTTAAGTCCCATAGTGCTCAGAACCATTTGAACCAATTGATCGTATATCAGGCTTAATATCAGCACGTTATGAGTAGTTATGCAGACTGAACGTAATTATAACGTCACATACTCTAATTCGTGCATGTAGAAGCATTATTCCAACTAATGCTTGTGCATGTCCGAGTTAAATAAGAATATGTGCCGTTACAACTACACACAGTCTAAATGGCTACTCAGAACGAACTGATGATAAGTGCACTATCACTTGAAATATAGATTTGTAATGCAATAAAAAAGACAGACGACATTACGACGGATGCTGGCCACCTTTCTGTCCTGGACCAAATCACGGTCGAAGGGCACAACCGTTCCCACGGAATCCACGATAACTTCTCAGATGCCTACTTGAACTGCTTAAAGAATGCGTTTAGGTCAGACCGAAGGTGTTTCATAGCAATTCACAGGATGGACACGCTCAGATAAATGGACAAAAAGTCAAAAATGTTGAAATTTCACCAGTGAACGAATGACAAACATGTGATAGTACGCTTCCTGCCAAACAGACATTGCGTGTTGTGATATAATGACTCGCCCCGTATCTGTGTCGGCAGTATTGTCGAATGTGCGTATCAGTACCGTTCAACGCACAGAACGCCTGCCGCGAGCAACTCCACGTTACCAAACAGTTCATACCTGTCGCCCCTCATGGTTCCAAAGTAACGAAAAATGAACATTCAAAAGTGATGACAAACCATACGGCATTGTGGCTGTCTTACGTTCTGGAAAATAATGGCGCTTCGCGACGATCAGACGAGACGCCACTGAAGCTGCGAGCTGTCCCGAAACATATCATTTCGAGAATTGTCTGCTAGCTGTTCACTTTCGCGGAATACGAGAACAAAAGATACAACAGTTTCATGCAAAATTCGCAAGTGATGAAAATGGTGTTAAATAGCCCTCTGGATCGGAAGTACTATCATAAATCTATATATGTTCATCAAATTAATCTTGGCTGTTTGATTATTTTGTAAAAGATATGTTGTTAAACAGACATTGATTCAGCCAATACAAATGTGATTCTGTGTTGTTTTTTTTTTCATTTATGTAAGATCGAAATACTTCCAGTGCGAAGGCCACAAGTAAATTATCAATCTGAATGAGATGACGACGGAGGAAACCAAATACGCTGAGGAGACAAAAGTCGTAAAGATAACATAAGGGCATACACAGATGGGGGTAGTATCGCGTACACAAAGTATATAAAACGGTAGTGCAGTGGCAGAGCCGTCATTTGTAATCAGGTGATTCATGTGAAAAGCTTTCCAACTTGATTATCGCCGCATGAAGGGAATTAACAGAATTTGAAAGCGGGATGGCAGTTGAAGCTAGACACATGGGACATTCCATTCAGGATATCGTTAAGAAATTCAGTAGTCTACAGTATAAATAGTTTCCGAGAATACCAAGACATTACTTCTCACCATGGACACCGCAGTGGCCGACGGCCTTCACCTAACGCCCGAGAGCACAAGAGTAAAGTTATCAGCGCAGACATTAACCGCAGAAATTAATGTAGGACGAACGACGATTAATGCGCTACGGCAGCAGACAACCGACAAAGAGTGCCTCTGGTAAGAGAACGGCATCGCCTGCAGCGCCTCTCATGGACTCGTGGCCATATCGGTTCGACCCTAGACTACAAGAAAACCTTGGCACGGTCAGATGAGTCCCGGTTTCAGTTGGTAAGAGCAGATAGTAGGATTCGGGTGTGGCGCAGACCCCACGGAGTCATGGACCCAAATTGTCAACAAGGCACTGTGTAAACTGGTGGTGGCTCCATAATGGTGTTGGCTGTGTTTACAAGGAATGGACTGGATCCTCTGGTTCAACTCCACCGATTATGGACTGGAAATGGTAATGGTAATGTTCGGCTACTGGAGACCATTTTGAGCCATTCAAGGACTTCATGTTCCCAAAGAACTATGGAATTGTTATGGATTTCAATGCGCCATGTCACCGGATCACAGTTGTTCGAGATTGGAATGAAGAACATTCTGGGCCGCCCGCGGTGGTCTCGCAGTTCTAGGCGCTCATCCGGAACCGCGCGACTGCTACGGTCGCAGGTTCGAATCCTGCCTCGGGCATGGATGTGTGTGATGTCCTGAAGGTTAGTTAGGTTTAAATAGTTCTAAGTTCTAGGGGACTGATGACCACAGATGTTAAGTCCCATAGTGCTCAGAGCCATTTGAACCATTTTTGAAGAACATTCTGGACACTTTTAGTGTATGATTTAGCCACGCAGATCGCCAAAATGACTCCCATCGAACATTTATGGGTCATAATAGAGGACAGTCGGTGCACATAATTCTGAACCTCTGATACTTCGGCAATTATGGACGCCTTTAGTCACTGCGTGGCTCAAATATTTCTGCAGAGAACTTTCGACGACTTCAGTACATGCCACCTCCAGTTGCTGAAATACACCGGGCAAAAGGAGGTCCGACGCGATATAAAGAGGTACCTCATAACTTTTGTCACCTCAGTGCAAAATGTTGATTATGAACCTCTCTGAAAAAGAACGCTAAATTTGCACATGTCCTGGATCATTTTCTGTACAATGATTTCGAAAATGTGACTGCTGGGAAAGTAAATTGGCCTGAATACTTGAGTCGCAAACTGATGCAGTAATAATTTGGCCATAAGGATAAGCCCGACTCAAAAACACTAGGGCGAAAAAGGGGTAGTTTCAACAAAATCCGATTTTCTGACAGGTATCTGCAATGACGCGTGTTTAAGGTCGTAGGAAGCTGTGTTCCATTAGTACAGACAGTGGGTATTATGGAAGGGAACGCACACTCAGTTGCACAGTAAGCTGTCGACTGCCGGTGCAATTGCCGGCGGTGATGGCGAACGCTGGTTCCCTGCCGCCTGCCCTACGGTGGCAAACGCAGAAGCAGAGGCAGAGGCAGCCGGCGTGCGGCGGTTGGCGGGACGCCTGCCCGCCCCGGCCAATCAGCCGGCAACACGCGGCCCAGCGATGGCGGCTCGTGTGTGGCTGCACGTCCGCTAACTTTCCGCAGCGACATTCCGTAAACAGAGTGCCTGCGACCAACGTATCGCAGGAAGACTGCACCTTGTAGAGCTCTGTGCGTCAGCGAACGAACAAAGGACAATGGCCTAACAAAAGTACATTCAAGTTATCAACACACATTTAGTCAAGGGCAGTCCGGTATCAGCAAATTAGGTATACTTCGTTACTAATAGGATCTCTTTAGTCACAATACTGTATTTCTCAGTTTTAGTCCAACGCGTTTCTGAGCTATGTTTGGGGAAAACAGACCGGTTAAGACCGATACCGGTACTTTAGTTCTGAACAATCTCGTATGCAACAGGTGTTTTATTTTTATTTTTTACTAATAGAGTAAAAACCGAACTATCAAAAATGAACAGCAACATCACTAAATTTTTTAGTTTTTAATAGACTTTTTTTAAAAAGGAATAATTTTCATTCTTAAATTTTCGTTGGTTTGAAATTTTACGATTATAGAGAATGGATTAGCGATCACTGCCATTTCAATAACAATGCAAAGAGGGACGAACAGCAAACACGTGGCGTAAGAACTGATACCGCAAAGCTGAGACAAAAATATGTCTGTTGCCGTGTGTAGTGGCTTAAGGTACACGTGTACGTGCAATGGGCAAAGCTTGCCCCCACTTGATCTTACGGTAGTCTCCCGCTGTCGTCGCCAGACATCCGTTCTACTGTAGAATGGCTCCAATACGAGTAGAGAAATATTTTTTCGAAATGACATAGCAAGATTAGAGATTTGTCTGCCATTTCTATGGAATAATAAGAGAGGAAGGGCAAATTAACACGAAAGCACTGTTTTTCAACCTTTGTTTTCATCCTTTGCCACTGACTAGTCGTAATGCGCAAATAATGGTATGATCCTAGATGGTGCATCATTTTTGAGCTGACTTTCAAAAAATTGGAATCAACAGGGAAAAAACTGGTCATTTTTTCTAGTATTCAACCACTTATCACTTTTGCTGAAAAGCAGGGAATGAAGGAGAGTTATGTTTTCTCTTATCTGCTTGTTTAGTTTAATACACTCCTGGAAATTGAAATAAGAACACCGTGAATTCATTGTCCCAGGAAGGGGAAACTTTATTGACACATTCCTGGGGTCAGATACATCACATGATCACACTGACAGAACCACAGGCACATAGACACAAGCAACAGAGCATGCACAATGTCGGCACTAGTACAGTGTATATCCACCTTTCGCAGCAATGCAGGCTGCTATTCTCCCATGGAGACGATCGTAGAGATGCTGGATGTAGTCCTGTGGAACGGCTTGCCATGCCATTTCCACCTGGCGCCTCAGTTGGACCAGCGTTCGTGCTGGACGTGCAGACCGCGTGAGACGACGCTTCATCCAGTCCCAAACATGCTCAATGGGGGACAGATCCGGAGATCTTGCTGGCCAGGGTAGTTGACTTACACCTTCTAGAGCACGTTGGGTGGCACGGGATACATGCGGACGTGCATTGTCCTGTTGGAACAGCAAGTTCCCTTGCCGGTCTAGGAATGGTAGAACGATGGGTTCGATGACGGTTTGGATGTGCCGTGCACTATTCAGTGTCCCCTCGACGATCACCAGAGGTGTACGGCCAGTGTAGGAGATCGCTCCCCACACCATGATGCCGGGTGTTGGCCCTGTGTGCCTCGGTCGTATGCAGTCCTGATTGTGGCGCTCACCTGCACGGCGCCAAACACGCATACGACCATCATTGGCACCAAGGCAGAAGCGACTCTCATCGCTGAAGACGACACGTCTCCATTCGTCCCTCCATTCACGCCTGTCGCGAAACCACTGGAGGCGGGCTGCACGATGTTGGGGCGTGAGCGGAAGACGGCCTAACGGTGTGCGGACCGTATCCCAGCTTCATGGACACGGTTGCGAATGGTCCTCGCCGATACCCCAGGAGCAACAGTGTCCCTAATTTGCTGGGAAGTGGCGGTGCGGTCCCCTACGGCAATGTGGAGGATCCTACGGTCTTGGCGTGCATCCGTGCGTCGCTGCGCTCCGGTCCCAGGTCAACGGGCACGTGCACCTTGCGCCGACTACTGGCGACAACATCGATGTACTGTGGAGACCTCACGCCCCACGTGTTGAGCAATTCGGCGGAACGTCCACCCGGCCTCCCGCATGCCCACTATACGCCCTCGCTCAAAGTCCGTCAACTGCACATACGGTTCACGTCCACGCTGTCGCGGCACGCTACCAGTGTTAAAGACTGCGATGGAGCTCCGTATGCCACGGCAAACTGGCTGACACTGACGGCGGCGGTGCACAAATGCTGCGCAGCTAGCGCCATTCGACGGCCAACACCGCTGTTCCTGGTGTGTCCGCTGTGCCGTGCGTGTGATCATTGCTTGTACAGCCCTCTCGCAGTGTCCGGAGCAAGTATGGTGGGTCTGACACACCCGTGTCAATGTGTTCTTTTTTCCATTTCCAGGAGTGTATATTGGTTCTATGTATCTTGAAACTGAGAGAATCAATTTTTTTTCCATTTTTGTTAGATTTCAATGTTTATAACAGCAAATAATAGGAACAAAAATCCGAAGATCGGTTGTTTCAGAAACTGTTATTTTGATCGGTTTGAACAATAAAGTTAAACCGGTATGCAAAAAATCTGATACAACCGAAAACCAACTGTCTCACTGATAACCGCCATTCCTATTCAGAGCTACAGCTCACTTTCAAGGGCCACATCGCCGTATTTTGGGCAGTGTATTAGTTTCATTTTATCGCGTACCACTAAATGCACAACCAGTAGTTACGTTTTACGTGAAAAAACATCCGAGACGAAATTTACGTAAAAACATACTTTTATCCGTTGTGAATGAGGAACACTGCGACTGTGATGAATGTAAAAGTTTCTTGAAAATACTGCAACCAGTCCCCTTTTGCTTTGTTCTTCAATTTTTTATTATTCCATTCCCGATTTCGAACCGCCTAGCAATCCATGATCAGTGATGTGATGTGATCAAAAGTATCCGGATACCCCCAAAAACATACGTTTTCATATTAGGTGCATTGTGCTGCCAGCTACTGCCAGGTACTCCAAATACCAGCGATATCAGTAGTCGTTAGACATCGTGAGAGAGCGGGAAGGAGCGCTCCGCGGAACTTACGGACTTCGAACGTGGTCAAGTGATTGGGTGTCACTTGGGTCATACATCTGTACGCGAGATTTTCACACTCCTAAACATCACTAGGTCCATTGTTTCCGATGTGATAGTCAAGTGGAAACATGAAGGGACACGTACAGCCCAAAAGCGTACAGGCCGATCTCGTCTGTAGACTGACAGAGACTGCCGCCAGGTTAAGACGTTCGTAATGTGTAATAGGCGGACATCTATCCAGACCATCACACAGAAATTCCAAACTGCATCAGGATCCACAGCAACTACTATGATTGTTAGGCAGGAGGTGAGAAAACTTACATTTCATGATTGAGCGACTGCTCGTAAGCCACACATCACCCCGGTAAATGCCAAACGACGCCTCCCTTGGGGTAAGGAGCGTAAACAGTGGAAAAACGTTGTGTGGAGTGACTAACTACGATATACAATGTGGCGATCCGATGGCAGGAAGTGGGCATGGCGAATGCCCGGCGAACGTCATCTGCCAGCGTGTGTAGTGCCAACAGTAAAATTCGGAAGCGGTGGTGTTATGGTGTGGTAGTGTTTTTCATGGAGGGGGCTTGCACCCCTTGTTGTTTCGCGTGGCACCATCACAGCACAGGCCTACACTGGTGTTTTATGCACCTACTTGCTTCCCACTGTTGAAGAACAATTCGGGGATGGCGATTTCATCTTTCAACACGATCGAGTACCTGTTCTTAATTCACAGCCTGTGGCGGAGTGATTACACGACAATAACATCATTGTAATGGACTACCCTGCACAGAGTACTCACCTGAATCCTACAGAACACACCTTTGGGATGTTTCGGACCGCCGACATCGATACCTCTCCTCAGTGCAGCACTCTGTGAAGAATCGGTTGCCATTCCCCAAGAAACCTTCCATCACGTGATTGAACGTACACGTGCGAGGAGAGTGGAAGCTGCCATCAAGGCTAAGGGTGGGCCAACGCCATATTGAATTCTAGCATTACCGATGGATGGCGCCGCGAACTTGTACGTCATTTTCAGCCAGGTGTCCGGATACTTTCAATCACATAGTGTACGAGTTTATTATCTACAGCAGTGTGGGAGTCGTGTAATGCGACAAGATGCATAAACGAAACACGCAAGTACTGAGTGCGGCGAGAATTATTCGCATTATGAGATAGATTTTGTTCCTTTAGTTACAGTGGTTAGTATACGTTGGTTGGATGTTGGTGTACACAGTATTCTGGAAATACTGTGTACACCAACATCTAACCAACAGATACTAACCACTATCAGTTAAGTAACAAAATCTATCTCATAATGTGAATAATTCTCGCCACACTCTGCGCTTATGTGTTTCGTTTATACATCTTGCGTCAGCTACACAACTCCCACACTGCTGCAGACAATTATTAAATATGTACCATCTGATGAATCGCTAGGCAGTTCGAAACCGGTAATGGAATAATAAAAAATTGAAGAACAAAACAAAAGGCGGCTGGCTGCAGTAATTTCAAGAAACCGAAATAAACCTGACGTATGAGGATAACTTATAATTACCTTCATTTGCCCACAAAATATTCATCATCTGCATCAGTGGAAAACTCCACTTTACACTTAATACACTTCAAATGATGTAACATTTATGGCTGTACTACATTAATGAAACGTATAGAAGAAGTAATCTCATTATTATTGTCGATCGTATCATTATTGTCGTCGTTTTCAGTCCAGACACACTATTCTGTGTATCCAAGCCTCTTCATCTAGTGAACCTACAACCGTATCAGCCTGCTTATGTATTCAAGCCTTGATGTCTTTTTACAGTCTTTACAGTCACACTTTTCTCCATTAGCAAATTAGTGATTCCTTGGCGCTTCAGGGCGTGTCCTATCAACCGATCAAGTTGCGTCATAAACTACTTTGCTCACAAATTCGACTGCAGATCATGTAACTGCTGAGGAGGTACCGACTCGAATTGGGAGAAGAAGAATTTATGGCACAATCGGACTAGAAGAAGGGATCGGTTGGCAGTACACATTCTGAGGCAACAAGGGATCACCAATTTAGTACTGGAGGAAAGCGTGGAGGGTAAAAATCGTAGAGGGAGACCAAGAGATGAATACAATACGCAGATTAGATTCCAGGAGTTACTCAGAGATCATGAGGCTTGGACAGGATAGAGTAGCAGGGAGAGTTTCATCAAACCACTCTTCGGACGGTAGAACACAATAACACTTCATTAGTTATTTGATCAATCTGTATCCTCTTCAGCATTCTGCTGCATCAGCACATTGCAAGATCTCCTGTTAAATTCTTGTCTGAACTGTTTATAGTCCACGCTCCACTTCCATACACCGCTACATTCCAGATACACACTTTCAGGAAAACAGTTCCTAGTAGCTAATTTTTTTATAGCCCAACCTCTCAAAAATCTTCCAAAAAAGCTTTGGATAAAAAACGAGACAATGAAATATTTTGACTGTACGCAGCGTATTACTATGAAAAATAGTCCTAAACTTAAACCTGATACTGGCTGATAGCGCAGTTCTCTGTGACGTGTGAAAAAAAAAATCATAACTTCACTTCGTTATTGATAATGTCCACACTCAGCAGCACATAGTGTGACCGAAGTATATACTGCGTAAAACAATTTTAACTTAATTAGTAAGCCGGAATATAGACACGACAACCCTTCAAAGCAGCAAGACATTGGCAACCATAAAGTTGATACTTGTGACCCCAGGCTAAACAATTCGAAAAAAATTGGAACTGAGGCTCTCATATAAAGGTACGCCTGCAAACTGTTCACGAGGCTAAAGTTTTATTTTTGTTTTCTAATTGCACGAGCTGGTATCTATTTGTATGCAGTTTTCTGGAATCGTTAAGTTTAAATCGTGTACAAAATATCGCGCTTTTATTTCCGTTTAACCATAATTTGCATAGCATTATAAGTTTTAAGGTGAATTAACCGAGAGAGAGACCCCTACGGTAGGACCCGCCTTACAGCCGTCACGCCGCAGTGCCGCGATTATTATTGCAGTGACACGGTTTTACTCGCTTGCTTCCCACAACACTGATTTACAAATTACATTTTTTTCGTTAACAGTATCTCAAAAATGGTTCAAATGACTCTGAGCACGATGGGACTTAACATCTCAGGTCATCAGTCCCCTATAACTTCGAACGACTTAAACCTAACTAACCTACGGACATCACACACATCCATGCCCGAGGCAGGATTCGAACCTGCGACCGTAGCGGTCACGCGGTTCCAGACTGAAGCGCCTAGAACCGCACGGCCACACTGGCCGGCAACAGTATCTCAAACAAGAAACTTTTACAAGACATTTAAAGATAGTGTTTTTTATTACAGCGTGTATGTGTTGACAACGTTCCAGTCAACGTCTTCGAACACGAAACCATGCGTAGGCATCACATGACAAGAGTAATGAATGTGCCAGACCTGGTAAACTGGTGCAGTTCGCTGCAGCACAGCAAAGGCATTATGAACTATTGTACGGAATTATAAAAAGCGGTAGACCGCATAATGGAGACAAAAAACTCCCAGTCTTTGTTAGAAACCTGAACATAAAATTTTTAATTCCGTGTCCCGCCTTGTGCTAATATCTTCCAGGACTGGTGGTCTAGGGTTACACCCTAACGAAGTTATTAGCAACGTTTACCCACTGAAATCATGTAGTGCAAGAACACATACTGCAATAAAAATTGTACATGTATTGAGAAACCATGGGCTACTTCTGAACAAAAACACAAACGAATTATTATTCTCTTAAGTTCTAAACCAAAAATCAGGAACACTTTTTACTGGATGGAATATAAAACAAGCATTCCTATATAAGCTTCCTTTACAGATACTGTTAAGAGGGGAAGGAAGGAAGACTAACGATTTAACATCCCGTCGACGTCGACGATTAGATAATTCGATGCGGAGCGTAAGCTCGGATTGGGGAAGGAAACAAATCGTACATTTTTTTAAGGGACCCATCCCGGAATTTACTTAACTCTACAAATAATACTGAATGTCGACGAACGGAATACATGACATTTTCGAAGAAAAATGAAAAAAATTCCATTTTTTATCATTTACACAGGTCTACCCATAAAGAAAACCAGCGCAGTGAACATTTCCAACTTGTCTGCAAATTACCCCCCCCCCCCCCCCCCCTGTCATTCTGAATGTGAACGTCGCAACAGGCCGTTTATATTCTTTCAGTAATTTTCGTCTAAATCGTTGGGATTTGGATAAAGGCGCCCTAAATGGGAATATACATACGGAAGGGACAATATTTCCATGGTAGGAACCGAGGAAATGAACTATTTTCAATATGATACTGCCATAGCATGCAAATTCTCTTCTCGTAATTTTCACAAAAGACTGAAACTGACATCGTGGTGACAATGCTCTCAAGGAGGAACAATGGTTGTTCGATAGGATAGGTGGAGTCTCTGCAAACGCACGTCTCAACTATAGGAATATCTGACAGACAGCCCAAACGTCGTGCAGGCCGTCTCCCCACCTCATCGTACGTCACACGGACTACAAGATATTTCCTACTGAGTTTGGCAGTACACAGTTGAGATTACACCATCACACAACTTTTTTTACATTGTGTGACGAATGCACTACTGGCAGAGACGAGAGTCGACATTTCGCGAACTGCATGCGGCACAGATATCCTGAGTGCCATCAGTGACATGTCTTTAACACCGTAGTCATTCCGCGTGCAAGATGATTAATGCTCCTGTCACCGAGAGAGACGATGAAGAGCGGCAGAGCATGAAATAGCCAAAATAGAGGTTCTTCCCATGTGATTTCATAGTCCTAATCTGCACAAAAAAGTGTTCTCTAAGAGCAATTTCGGGAACTTTGCGCAATAACGAGTTCTACCAGCCACAAGTTCGAGATCTACTGATCTTTGGCAAAGGAGAATCGTGTGCACACTTTCCGAACTTTCCAGACTTTCTGAACAACCCAGTTGCCTGCGACAAATGTTAGGTGTGAAACCCTTTTTGTATGTCAACAAAAAGGAAAGAAATAACTTCACAGACAACAAAGACGCCTTACCTACGGTACCATAAAAACGGAAACATTTAAAATGTGCAACAGCAGTGTTCAACAAAGTTTTCGCTATTAAGCATCAAAAACCGTCGCACTGATTGTATAACAGTTCATTTTTAAAAACAGAGCCGTGGGCGTCCTTCCTTGGCAAATGTACCTCGAAACGTCTGTCGTTATAGCAGCTAAATTTTCTAACGTCCTTAACTATCCCGCGCTGCACTGAAACTGCACAAGCCGTACACAAGCGGGAGCAGGAAGATGGAAACGCGTCTCGTTCCGTGCACTGGTGGCGGTGTGCGTCCGCGCTTACTGTTATGCGTAAGTCTTCATCGCAAGGCTCGGTCCATCGTCAGTGGCAACCATAGAGAAAATTGTTTGTACCACGGTTTAGACTTCCCAGCAGTGTCCCCAACGTCGCTATTGTGTTCAGATGCGATAGTAATAAAGCATGTTTTTATATGGCAATGGCACGCAATGTGTCACTTCTATGTAGAACTCTGCCTGCCAATCTGAAAATGGGGTAAGCACGGAAGCGACACTAAGCCACATAGACCGCGTCCTTGGCTTTCGAACATGGGCAAGGCTGGGGAGGGCGGGGCGGAAGGGTATGAGTATTGGTGGACGAAAATTTTGGAAATTTGTAGTAAGTTCCCATGGGACTCCTGAGGTCATCGGTCCCTACGCTTACACAGTACTTAATCTACCTTTAACTAACTAACGCTAAGGACAAACACACACACACACACACACACACACACACACACACACACGCTCGAGGGAGGACACGAACCTCCGACGGGGGGAGCCGCGCGAACTGCAAGGCACCTCAGGCTGCGCGGCTTGGGTGGAAGTGGCCACCTTATGGTTCGTACTTTGTATTACGAGAGGGGGGTCATACTCTAACACACTATCACTGCCTTGTTTAGTTGTAGACAAGCGCAACGACTTAAGGTTTCCGTTTGAGGGCGATACTGCAACGTAGCGTGGATATAAAAGCATTGACACGTAGGCAAGATATTAGTTTGACATTTGTCTTTCTGGCGTGCGTGCGGTAAATGATGAAACGTGAACTATGGCGAAGTTATTATCAGATGTGCCCAAACAGGCCCAGCGTGCTGTTATTCTTTTCTTGGCAACCGAAGTACAAACACCGGTAGAGATCCATCGGAGAATGTGTGTGTGTGTGTGTGTGTGTGTGTGTGTGTGTGTGTGTGTTGGGGGGGGGGGGAGGCAGAATGTATGCCGAAAACCATCGTTGTGGAATGGTGTGACAACAGGGTGCTCTTGCTTAATAATAACGTGCGTCCCCATATCGCAAATGTCTTACTGTGTAAGTCACGCCAAGTCGGGTGAGACACACTCGATCACCCACCCCATAGCCCCGATGTCTCCTCATGCGATTACCACGTCTTGAGCCAAAGAAACTAGAACACCTGCCTAATATCGAGTATGGCCAACGCGAGCACGCGGAAGTGTCGCAACACGACGTGGCATGGACACGACTAATGTCTAGACGGCTGGAGGAACTTGATACGATGAAATATGCAATGCTATGCTTAAATCCGTAAGGATACGAGGGAGTGGAGATCTCTTCTGAACAGCACGTTGCAAAGCGTCCAAGATATACTCAATAATGTTCATGTCTGGGGAGTTTGGTGGCCAGCGGAAATGTTTAAACTCAGAAGAGCGTTCCTGGAGCCGCTCTGTAGCAATTCTAGACATGTAGGGTGACGTACAGTTCTGCTAAATTGTCCAAGTCCGTCGGAATGCACAATGGACATGAATGGATGCAGGTGATCAGACAGGATGCTTCCATATGTGTCACCTGTCAGAGTCGTATATAGACGTATCAGGGGTCCCAATACTCCAACTGCACACGCTCCATACCATTACAGAGCCTCCACCAGCTTGAACAGTCCCCTGCTGAGATGCAGGGTCCATGGATTCTAGACGTTGTCTCCATACCCGTACACATCCATCTGCTCCATATAATTTGAAACGAGACTTGTCCAACCAGGCAACATGTTTGCAATCATCAACAGTCCAATGTCGGTGTTGAGGGGCCCAGGCGAGGTGTAAAGCTTTTGTGTCGCGCAGTCATCAAGCATAAACGAGTGGACCTTCGGCTCCAAAAGCCAATATCAATGACGTTTCATTGCACGCTGAGACTTGTTGATGGCCCAGGACTCAAATCCGCAGCAATTTGCGGAAGGGTCGTACTTCTGTCACGTTGAACGATCTCTTCAGTCGTAGTTGGTCCCGTTCTTGCTGGATATTTTTTCGGGCGCAGAGATGTCAGAGGTTTGATGTTTCACCGGACTGCTGATACTCACGGTACACCAGTGAAATGGTCGTACGGAAAATGCCTACTTCATCGCTACCTCGGAGATGCTACGTCTCATCGCTCGTGCGCCGACTACAACAACACGTTCAAGTTCACTTAAATCTGGATAATCTGCCATTGTAGCAGCAGTAACCGATCTAACAACTGCGCCAGACTCTTGTTGTCTTATAAACGTGTTGCCGACTGCACCGCCGTATTCTGCCTGTTTACTTATCTCTGTATTTGATTACGCATACCTGTACCAATTTCTTTGAATCTTCGGTGAATATGAACTACTGGACCACATTCTCCAAACGGGAACATCTCCCCCCACCCACCCCACCCCCGTCCTCCCACCGACTCGAATTGTTAAGTTGCACCTGTTGTATTTCCTCGGATGTGTTCTTAGATGTTTTTCAGAAATGAACCAATCAAATTTAATATAAGACTGCGATTTGGAGACGAATAAGTAACTGACAGAGGGAACTGCATAGTTAAATATCTGTAGAAAGAAAGAGGGGATGGGTTACTTATCAGCAGATTGAATACTGTGTGCTGGCTGTCTATGGCCTTTTTAGAGCAAATACTGTAAAACCGAAAATAGAATTTTGCAGGTAAGTGGAATTACAAGTCCGACAATCATCTCGAATTAAAACTCGAGCCATTCTCCAGTTTTACTTAACAAATCCTTCAGCAGTGCTTTTTCAGACACACACACCAAGAAACGAAAAGGTGGTTGGTCAGCAATACTACTACAACGAGCAATTTCCACATTTAACCTTGGAGCAAATTCCATGCGACATGTGAAGTATGACATGGCAATTAAGAAAATTGAGGAGATAGAAGAGTTTGACCGTAAGTAAGGAACAGATTCACGAAGCTACGAACTGTAATGAAATTATGTCTAACAATAGCTCCTGAGCTCCCGTTTTATTGTTTTCATTTTCCCTGTACGTTTACCATCGGATACTGAGGGAATTCACGAACTTCATCCGATTCTACAGAAACAGTTGCTTGGTGTCGCTTTTCGATGTAGTTTCACTGCAGGAAACTAGTCTCTGTGAGTGACGTTTGTTGCTAACCAACTCACGGTTCGCCCGTCATCCATACACTTGTTCTGCATTAGCGATGTCGTATATATTATTCCTTCTACATTAGCAACGGCGTAACCGAACTGCGTTCGACACCTGCGGGCCAACGTATCCACTAATGCTTCAAATGGCGCTCCTCCATGAAATTACGAAATGAATCAGTCAGTTCCTCCAGTAATGTTAAGAGTACATTTCTGGAAAGAAAAAGCAAAGGAAAATATAAATCTGGGCCGTAAAGCCACAATTCTGAAAAAAAGTCGTCTGGAGCCATGAAAAGCTGGAAATTTCCTTTAAGGGTTTTTATCTTCATTATAATGCCTCCGATAAATATACACCTTTCAGTGTTTGTTTACTGACTTTATATTGTTTTGAAATACCTGGGCTCAGTTCCCTGTCACTGGAAAAACAGCGTGGACGAAGGGCTGCAAAAGGTCGTGGTTCTTAGTACCAAAGAGTGCTTTAAGCGGTTGTGGTCGACGCGATTTACGGTGGTGCTTTAATAGACGCTATAAAGCTCATTTCAATTGCTCGTCATTGCTTCATGCCGATAAAATACAGAAAACCCCACTTTTGGAAAACGTAAAAACGAATTACCTTACACATCAGTAGACCAGCAGGAAAGGGCGGAATCACAGACAAAGAGGCGTCCTAACCACAGTTATATGTTCTTTTCTGTTTATAGAGGCATAAAACGCTAAACGTATAAGGAATTGTTTCGCAGATACGCGAGGAAATGGCACCGCGTGTCCACTGTTGGATGTCATGAGAATGGCCTCTTTGTAGGTTTTCCTCAAAAGCCTAAGCACCGGATGTAGGCCGTACAGCCAAAATGGCAACTGCCGCAACCACGTACTTCAGAAAGAGTTAATACTGCAAGGAGTACTCCACCAGGTTATAAAGAACGCCCGACGTGACAGTGATAAACGTGTTTACAGTGTAGGACATGCGGCTGAACTGTGAAGTGACGCACTTCCTGGTATCCGTAATGGTCATTTCAACAGAGTCCGTTAAAGATCGCACACCAGGGCCTCTCGGCACCCCAGAGCCAGAATGCGGTCCCCAAAGTGCCTCTCGAGGACATCAAACACTCTTCTGCATCACCGGGATCGAGCTCCGTCTTACATGAACTATATCAGGGTAACTTTGGATAATGTGGATGACATCATATTCCAAAACCTTCAAGTAACGTTCGGTAGTCACAATGCCCGTCAAGGAATATCGCCGCTAAACCAAACCATACAGCGCATACGAATTCCCGTGAAGCCCCGCGGCCAACCGTTAGGTTTGAACGGCCAAACGCAAACTGTTCAGAGTTATGACGATTTTATTTCATATAATTCAATATTTGTCACGCAGTATCTCCGATTGGAGAAGACTCACCGAATCCTTATGAAAGAGATCACCGAGGCATTTGCCTTAAGCGATGTAGGAAAACGCCGTAAAGGAGTGGTCACAGGGAATTGAACCCAGGTCCTTTCCCGAGAGCAAGTGCGGTGCCGTAAACATTGCGCCATATCGCTCGATTAAAGTAAACGAGGTACGAACAGGTGTGGCTGACGACCGACATTCACGACAATTATCGCCGAGACACTTTACACTGTGCTAGAAACAGCGCCCGATCTGAGCTGCTATAGAACGCATTAACTTTGGTGAATCATTGCTTCACGTCTCACACAAGATATGGACATTGTGACAAGAGCTTTTAAGAGGGTGTTTCATTTAATACAGACTCAGCGTACAAATTACTTCGTTATTGGATGAAATGCATCTGAAAACAAAAGACGCTGCATCGAACTACTTATAGGTCTCTTGTCCTATTCTCTCAATATTTTTGCACTGTGGACGGAAATTAACGAGCTGACTAAGTTAATACGTATGTTCCAGTAATATGCAATCAAAATAAACAGATTTAACTAGCCTGCGAAAATTATACTCAGAATCATGAATGTGTGAGTACTACAAGAGAGTCAGAACAAAATGGTTCAAATGGCTCTGAGCACTATGGGACTTAACATCTGAGGTCATCAGTCCCCTAGAACTTAGAACTACTTAAACCTAACTAACCGAAGGACATCACACACATACATGCCCGAGGCACGATTCGAACCGGCGACCGTAGCGGTCGCGCGGTTCCAGACTGTAGCGCATAGAACCGCACGGCCACTTCGTCCGGCTCAAGCGAGTCAGACAATCGTTTTTAAAAGAGTGTTGTTAAAAAGCTCTTTTTGAAAACTACATACGCGTAGTCAGACGCCGCACAGGATGCTCATAAAATAAGAGGTAATCAAAGGCCGGAAGCTAGCTCCTTCCGTAATGCGACAGGAGAAGCAGAAATTACAAAAAGTGCGCCCTGGAGTTAGATAGCTTTATCCTGTTCCACGTATAGGACTATTTTCCCGCTATCTCGACATGGCGTTGGTCATACGCTGTTCGTGCGTTTTAGTATGCTGTTTTCTTGTATTGCAGAACCATAACGTCACTGTGTTTTCGCGAGGGGGTGGGGCTCCTACGCCGTATCGTCATGGGAGCGTGTCAGCGTTTAGCTGACGCAGCGCCATTCCCGCCTCATGGTTACTCATCATCCACATTGGATTAAGTGCAGCAAGAGTGTTTAAAGTAAGTTTGAGATATGCACTAACTTCAATCGTAACTATACATTTGTCACATCCGTAGACAAATCCACTACCGATTAAAATAATTATGGTAAAATGTTGCCTCTTAAGAAAAAAAAAGCTACCCATAAAATTCTGAAAAAAGAATTATGACCGGAAAAATATCGGAAACCAAACACCGGAAGACTTGTTCCTAATATGCTAAAAGAAAATGTCGCAGATCATATTGGGTATTAAAAGGATAAAACTAAAATAGAAAAACAGTATAAACAAAACAGTCTATGGAAACCTTAAAACATCGCTATATTCCATTGTGGATAGACTCACAAAGACATCTGAGTACACAAAAAAAAAGAACCCTCACTCGTGGAGTAGTAAGGTTTGCTTAGACTGTATAACGAGCAATGGTATCGATATAGGTTATCAGCAGACATTCGACTGCGTCTTTTATGTTGAGTTGCAAGGAGTGAAGGAAGATTAGTATCGAAGACAACTAGCGGTCCTTCCAGGTTTCCCACTGGTCGCTGTAAGTATCTAAGGCTAGCCGACGTGGCTGACTTAGCTGTATATGGAAACATTTCTCGGGAATAATTCTGTCTGTTAGTGAAAACTGAATGAAAATACCTCCAGTAGTTCCTGAGATTAGCCTTCACATGGAGACAGAAAAACACAGCAGGGGAGTTTCTACTCACGCAGTAAAGCGTTAGATCGAACTGGGCAAGAATAAGATATCGATCACTTCGGCCATGGCCTTTTTAAGAGGAGCATTTCTACATTCGCTTTGAATGATTTAGGGAAACTACGGCATATCCGGATGTGGATCCCCAATGCGCATAGGTGTGCTCGGTTAATGTTGGGTTTGGCTCATAAGAATTCGATGGCGATTGGACAGCTACATTTTAGTGAAACACCGTACCAGAGCCGGCCGATGTGGCCTATATGGTTCTAGGCGCTTCAGTCTGGAACCGCGCGACCGCTACTGTCGCAGGTTCGAATCCTGCCTCGGGCATGGATGTGTGTGATGTCCTTAGGTTAGTTAGGTTTAAGTAGTTGTAAGTTCTAGAGGACTGATTACCGCAGATGTTAAGTCCCATAGTGCTCAGAGCCATTTGAACAACGATCCAGAGATCAAAACGACAACATGGCGTGTTATACATGCAACCTCTGCACTTACGAATAGTCCTAGATTGACCAAAGAAAGTAAGCTAAAACAATGCCCCTGTGGCTGCAGTCGCTGGCAAGCGAAGCAAGAGGAGGCCTACGTCACTTCCTGTTAAAAGCACCAATGTAAATGACCAATTTGCCAACTGTACTCTAGGAATTGATATAGTAATGGAGATGTCAGGCACAGCATATTCTCAAAAGCGATAACTTAAAACTGCAATTGGGCACAAATTACTTGACTACGTTTAGTCAAGCTGCAAACCACGGGTTTGAGTTAGGCTTATTACAGGGATGCGGGATCCTACCACCTGACCCTTCCCCAGACAGGGCCATTTTTGGCTCTTGCGCTGTCTCGTTGCTCTCGGTGTCTCTCAAGGTGACTGTGTAGCCATTTTTGTGTATATACTTTCTTTGCAGAAGTTAGGTATTCTTTAATTATGTACAACCATCACACTGAGTTCGTTTCTGACAGAGCGGCGGGCAAGGATGAAAATGACGGTGAGGATAACAAAGAAAAGCATGTGGAGAAGGATCGAATGAGTACCGTAGGAAGAAAGGAAGAAGGCTTGAAAGTGGAGTGAGTGTGTGTGTGTGTGTGTGTGTGTGTGTGTGTGCGTGTGTGGACGCGCCATTCGTTAACTAGGCTGAGATTTGGGCGAATGCCGGCGGCGCGGGCAGCGGGCACGGTATTTGCGCCGGCATGACATCACCTGCTGTGCGAAACGGCCACCCGTGGCTGTGACGGGGGCCCGCTCGGCGGATTGCACAAGCGCGCACGCGCGGCCTTCGGGTACTCTTGCTGCCATCAGCCAAACTGCTGTGCGCGTTCTAAACGCGCCTCGGGACACTGTGGATCCGAGCCGTAAGTGAGCCGCACAACGATATCTTCCCGCAAATAAGAAAAGTGTTACGTACGTAGAACTCGTAATAGTTAGCCTCCGCTGTGTAAAACACCGTTATACTGCATAAAAGAGACTTTCCTTTTTCGATTGCTATTAAATAAACATGGTCTTACCGTTCCTTTCCGAAACAGGCGAATAAAGTGTTACTGAGACGCTGGACAGTTATAAACATTTCTTAACTGCATCCACATCTGCTGTCGGTAACTAACACGTTTACCAGGCGATGCCCAACATATTCTACTACTTTCGTGGTTTTAGGGTATGTTGATTAATCATTTCCTCCTCATGCGAGTTCGCTGTCACTACAGACGAAAGTTATTCCTGCAGATAAAGAAGAGGTGACTATATGCTGGCTACTGCGTATGTCTAACGTTACTGGAACATTTCAGGTGTTGACTGCAACACAGTATGTCCAGAGAACGTGCACGTGCAGTTTCATCGCCAACTTTCAGGCTTTACGAAAAACGAATAATTGGCATAGGGAGCATTAAGAGCCTGATAGCAACGCTGGTTATTGACGGTTGGCTGTTGTACAATCACTGAAGAACGAATGGTGACAAAATGTACTCAGGACAACAGCAGCTGAAATCCGGGCAGAGATAACAGGCAGTGTCACACAGAACCGTAAGGAACAGATTATTGGAAGCTCTGTTTAGATCTCGAGTTGTCATGCGTCATTAACAGCTGATAACGACAGACAACAGGAATTTATAAGGTGTGGCGCCTGAGGCATCTGGGACACTGTGTGGCATTCATTGGAGTCTCACTATAGTCTCCACAGACGACCTGGCGAAAGGCCACAGGAAGCTCCGATGTTCAAGACCATAAGTTACCTCTCCAACACCTGAAATCATGGTGTGATAAGCTTCTGAAAGTAACAGGACTGATATGATAATTTCTGAAGAGAGGTTGAGTGCTCGCCAGTATCTAGTAAGAGCAGTAAACCGTTTACGACCAGGATATCAAATGGCATATTCCAACACGATAATGCAAACTTTGACTGGTCTGCTAGGTCCCCAGATTTTTGGTTTGCTTCCATACCACAACGAATATAAGAAGGTAGGCCTAACGGCGCCCGCGAGGGTCACGATGATGGACATCAGTTCCAAATCAGTGGAAGTTTTATGGATTTAACATCCGTTATGTGACGAATAATCAAAGAAGTTTGTTAAATAAAGGACTAATGGTTCCTAGTGAATCACTTTTCATTTTTGTTACTGTAGTTAGGATTTTCCTCATTTTAAAACGAACTAGTACCGCAGTGACGATTTGTTCCGATTTGTTTTGGTGTCTGAATACGGGAGGCATGCAACCCTTTAGCCATCTGTGTACCGTGGATGAACGATATAAACCTAATAACATTCCTGCGGATGCGAGGTACATTCATCCACACAGCCCTTGCACGCATCCTGCTGTGGACCTTGTGCGGTCTGCCAGTGCAGTAACATTGACAGCAGAGTGACAGGTACCAGTACACAACAGCGGGAATGACCGCCATGGTGCTTGCATGCGGTAAAGCGTGTTGCAATGGGAGATTTATTTATCATGTGACAACACGTACACGTCAACATTTAAGTACAGCTCTCCTAACACAAATTACAACAACTCTATATGGGTATCGAGTCTTTTACAAAATACTTGCCGCTGTGAGGAAATCTCAGAAAGGACTCTTGCGGCCACGTGCGGGACATGCTGATACAACATGAGAAACCGACTGTCGTTCCGCACCCGTCACACGATGGTGGTGAAAATATGCCTCACTTCTAGAGTGTGTGTGCACATCGTCCATGGCCCGTTCGGACGCGGTTCAAGATAGCCCAAATTGTCGGAGGCTGGTCGAATCCAGGGGGTTTCTTCTAGATACAAGGCAGCTTGAGGCATTGTGGGAAACAGTTTTGTTGCCAGCAGCGATTCCGTTCACCGATGGTATTGAATTCAGTTTCCATAGATTTCGTGGCTGCGATGAGAGTGGGATGTCTCGATCTTCGCCTATTAGACTCTGCAGGAAATACGTTGTTCATTATTGGAACGTCGGTATTTTTAGCAATCTTCTGGTATTCATGCAATAGCGCGATCCTCCGTCTGATATCAGGAGATGGATTGTGGCTCAAGATAGGTAGGTAGTATTGGGAGCAAATCGTATTGACCCACTAATAATGCGTAAGGCCTCGTTTAGTTGTTCATCTATCCTTTTTACGTGTGGACTATTAAGCCATACAGGCGCACAGTACTCTGCTACTGAGTATACCAAAGCGAGGGCTAATACCCGGGGAGTGTGTGACTGCTAACGATCCCCAACGAGAGTCGCAGAGTTTATGGAGAATGTCGTTTCTGGTTTTGAGCTTAGCAGGTGTTCGTGTTAAGTGCTCCTTAAAAGAAAGTGTCCTATCTAGCGTGATCCCACAGTATTTTGGATGCAGATTATGATGAAGTTTATCTCCTTCAAAATAGACATCGATGGTTGTGTGTGCCAGTCTGTTGGATGGATGAAAACATGGAACTTATGTTTTATTTGAGTTTGGTTGTAACCTCCATTTACGGAAATAGTGGCTTAAGATGTCTACATCAAAAGTTAGGATTTCTTCAGTTGTTTCAGCAGTTGTGTGTTGGGTAGCTAGGGATATCAGACATATATAAATAAAAGAAAAGAGGAACATGGACGGATTCCTGTAGTAAGCCATTATTCAATACTTTTGGGCAGCTAGTCTGTCTTTTTTTTTACAGTAAATATCCTTTCAGTTAACACGTTGTCAATTAGTTTTGTCTCCGTTTGCATGGGACAAGCTGCAATAATTTATAAGGCAGTTCATGCCTCCAACCTGTGTCATACGCTGCACTTAGATCAACGAAAGCAAGTGATGTTTCCTGCTTCATTTGATTTCCTGCTTCAATAAAAGTTGTTAATGAAAAGACTTGGTCAGCGCAGCTCCGTACTCGTCGGAATCCAGCTTGCTCAATAGGAATGTTCCGAAAGATTACTGGACTAACGCGATTGTACAGAACTCTTTCAAGGAACTTAGTAGTGCACAGGGCGATAGTTCTTAGGCTGGTCAGGTGCCTTTTCGGGCTTGAGTATTCCTCTGAATTTTGATTGTCTCGTTTTTTGTGAGCTGAACAAGATGTCAGGAAAGAAATCCGCCGACCACATTTTTGCGTAGTTCTCAATACGCGGAAAAAATCCTGGGTAGGTTCCGTCACTTCCCGGTGCCTTTCCTGGTTTTAGAGTTTTAAGAGAAGCAGAAATTTCATGTATAGAGAAAGTTCTTGATAAGTCAGATTGTTCATTAGTGCTATTTTTGAACAATGTAATTTACGTCTGAAGTATCTTGTAAGAGTTTTATCCTTTGGTGCTCCTGATATGGACAGTAAATATGATGCAATCCTATTAGCTGCTATGAGTGTTGTTCCTTACTTTAATTTGATTTCCATCCAACTTAATTAGAAATGACCATGCTTTTCTAATTGTTTGAAAAGTGAGTGACTCAACAGTCTCTGTACACCTAATACGTCTCGCTGTACTGTAGTTATGGAGCAGGTTGTGCGCTATTTCCGGGTCCCCGCTTTTCAGAAATTTATCATTGTGTTTCTCAGTAGTTTCATTCCAACCTGGAATATACTGCTTCCGGTAGCTCCTAGGGATTGCCTTCTTTGCTGCACTTATCATAGCTCCATCAAGCCTCTCATAGTTTTTTGCTTTTGGGTTCCAACCAAAACATCTGTCCATATTTTTAGCAAATATATCCCAGTTTGCTTTCCTGAAGTTCCATCTCTGTCATGGAAACGAAGAAACGAGTGAGATATTTGTTCCTATTTCAATTAAAATTGAACGGTTTTGGCTATGTGGGAAGTCTTTTAATACGAACCGCGAACTTTGGAGATGTAATTTATTTTCATTTGTCGTTACAAAGCATAGATCGGGATTATATTCTTGCCTCCAAGCTGCTGATACGAATGTTCCTTTATCCTTTGCATCAAACACCAAATATAAGCTATTGTCTTCTGCCCAGTTTACAACAGCTTCACCACATTCATTACTTTGCTTGTATTTCCATTGGGTATGGTGGCTGTTAAAATCTCCGAGGTATATGGCGGGGTGTTGTGACACCGGGGCGACCTGTGAGAGCTGAGAGTTTGTGTACATTAATTGCTGCTAGTTCTATTTTTACTGTAACGTCGTGGATGTCACTGAGATCAGCATAATGTGCATTCTTGACTGACGATCGTACGTATACTGCCAATCCGTAAGCACGGTCGTACGTTGCTCCTGATAATTCAAAGCCAGGAATGTTTCCTCTCTGATTCATTTGCTCTTCACTTTGAGTACGTGTTTACTGAACAGCAACAACAATGATGTTGTATTTTGATAAAATCTTCTGTTAAGACTTGGCATTTTGATATACCGGGTAATCAAAAAGTCTGTATAAATTTGAAAACTTAATAAACCACGGAATAATGTAGATAGATTGGTAAAAATTGACACACATACTTGGAATGACATGAGGTTTTACTAGAACCAAAAAAGTTATTGCTAGACGCGTGAAAGATCTCTTGCGCGCGTCGTATGGTGGTGATCGTGTGCTCAGCCGCCACTTTCGTCATGCTTGACCTCCCAGGTCCCCAGACCTCAGTCCGTGCGATTACTGGCTTTGGGGTTGCCTGACGTCGCAAGTGTATCGTGATCGACCGACATATCTAGGAATGCTGAAAGACAACATCCGACGCCAATGCCTCACCATAACTCCGGACATGCTTTAAAGTGCTGTTCGCAACATTATTTCTCGACTACAGCTATTGTTGAGGACTGATGGTGGACATATTGAGCATTTCCTCCCCCCCCCCCTCCCCCCATGAACCATGGACCTTGCCGTTGGTGGGGAAGCTTGCGTGCCTCAGCGATACAGATGGCCGTACCGTAGGTGCAACCACAACGGAGGGGTATCTGTTGAGAGGCCAGACAAACGTGTGGTTCCTGAAGAGGGGCAGCAGCCTTTTCAGTAGTTGCGGGGGCAACAGTCTGGATGATTGACTGATCTGGCCTTGCAACATTAACCAAAACGGCCTTGCTGTGCTGGTACTGCGAACGGCTGAAAGCAAGGGGAAACTACAGCCGTAATTTTTCCCAAGGACATGCAGCTTTACTGTATGATTAAATGATGATGGCATCCTCTTGGGTAAAATATTCCGGAGGTAAAATAGTCCCCCATTCGGATCTCCGGGCGGGGACTACTCAGGAGGATGTCGTTATCAGGAGAAAGAAAACTGGCGTTCTACGGATCGGAGCGTGGAATGTCAGATCCCTTAATCGGGCAGGTAGGTTAGAAAATTTAAAAAGGGAAATGGATAGGTTAAAGTTAGATATAGTGGGAATCAGTGAAGTTCGGTGGCAGGAGGAACAAGACTTCTGGTCAGGTGACTACAGGGTTATAAACACAAAATCAAATAGGGGTAATGCAGGAGTAGGTTTAATAATGAATAGGAAAATAGGAATGCGGGTAAGCTACTAAAAACAGCATAGTGAACGCATTATTGTGGCCAAGATAGATACGAAGCCCACACCTACTACAGTAGTACAAGTTTATATGCCAACTAGCTCTGCAGATGACGAAGAAATTGAAGAAATGTACGATGAAATAAAAGAAATTATTCAGATAGTGGAGGGAGACGAAAATTTATAGTAATGGGTGACTGGAATTCGAGTGTAGGAAAAGGGAGAGAAGGAAACATAGTAGGTGAATATGGATTGGGGCTAAGAAATGAAAGAGGAAGCCGCCTAGTAGAATTTTGTACAGAGCACAACTTAGTCATAGGTAACACTTGGTTTAAGAATCATGAAAGAAGGTTGTATACGTGGAAGAACCCTGGAGATACTAAAAGGTATCAGATAGATTATATAATGGTAAGACAGAGATTTAGGAACCAGGTTTTAAGTTGTAAGACATTTCCAGGGGCAGATGTGGACTCTGACCACAATCTATTGGTTATGACCTGTAGATTAAAACTGAAGAAACTGCAAAAATGTGGGAAATTAAGGAGATGGGACCTGGATAAACTGAAAGAACCAGAGGTTGTACAGAGTTTCAGGGAGAGCATAAGGGAACAATTGACAGGAATAGGGGAAAGAAATACAGTAGAAGAAGAATGGGTAGCTCTGAGGGATGAAGTAGTGAAGGCAGCAGAGGATAAAGTAGGTAAAAAGACGAGGGCTGCTAGAAATCCTTGGGTAACAGAAGAAATATTGAATTTAATTGATGAAAGGAGAAAATATAAAAATGCAGTAAATGAAGCAGGCAAAAAGGAATACAAACGTCTCAAAAATGAGATCGACAGGAAGTGCAAAATGGCTAAACAGGGATGGCTAGAGGACAAATGTAAGGATGTAGATGCTTATCTCACTAGGGGTAAGATAGATACTGCCTACAGGAAAATTAGAGAGACCTTTGGAGAGAAGAGAACCACGTGTATGAATATCAAGAGCTCAGATGGCAACCCAGTTCTAAGCAAAGAAGGGAAGGCAGAAAGGTGGAAGGAGTATATAGAAGGTTTATACAAGGGTGATGTACTTTAGGACAATATTATGGAAATGGAAGAGGATGTAGATGAAGACGAAATTGGTGATACGATACTGCGTGAAGAGTTTGACAGAGCACTGAAAGACCTGAGTCGAAACAAGGCCCCCGGAGTAGACAACATTCCATTAGAACTACTGACGGCCTTGGGAGAGCCAGTCATGACAAAACTCTACCAGCTGGTGAGCAAGATGTATGAGACAGGCGAAATACCCTCAGACTTCAAGAAGAATATAATAATTCCAATCCCAAAGAAAGCAGGTGCTGACAGATGTGAAAATTACCGAACTATCAGTTTAATAAGTCACAGCTGCAAAATACTAACGCGAATTCTTTACAGACGAATGGAAAAACTGGTAGATGCGGACCTCGGGGAGGATCAGTTTGGATTCCGTCGAAATGTTGGAACACGTGAGGCAATACTGACCTTACGACTTATCTTAGAAGAAAGATTAAGAAAAGGCAAACCTACGTTTCTAGCATTTGTAGACTTAGAGAAAGCTTTTGACAATGTTGACTGGAATACTCTTTTTCAAATTCTAAAGGTGGCAGGGGTAAAATACAGGGAGCGAAAGGCTATTTACAATTTGTACAGAAACCAGATGGCAGTCATAAGAGTCGAGGGGCATGAAAGGGAAGCAGTGGTTGGAAAAGGAGTGAGACAGGGTTGTAGCCTCTCCCCGATGTTATTCAATCTGTATATTGAGCAAGCAGTAAAGGAAACAAAAGAAAAATTTGGAGTAGGTATTAAAATTCATGGAGACGATGTAAAAACTTTGAGGTTCGCCGATGACATTGTAATTCTGTCAGAGACGGCAAAGGACTTGGAAGAGCAGTTGAACGGAATGGACAGTGTCTTGAAAGGAGGATATAAGATGAACATTAACAAAAGCAAAACGAGGATAATGGAATGTAGTCAAATTAAATCGGGTGATGCTGAGGGAATTAGATTAGGAAATGAGACACTTCAAGTAGTAAAGGAGTTTTGCTATTTAGGAAGTAAAATAACTGATGATGGTCGAAGTAGAGAGGATATAAAATGTAGACTGGCAATGGCAAGGAAAGCGTTTCTGAAGAAGAGAAATTTGTTAACATCGAATATAGATTTAAGTGTCAGGAAGTCATTTCTGAAAATATTTGTTTGGAGTGTAGCCATGTATGGAAGTGAAACATGGACGGTAACTAGTTTGGACAAGAAGAGAATAGAAGCTTTCGAAATGTGGTGCTACAGAAGAATACTGAAGATAAGGTGGATAGATCACGTAACTAATGAGGAGGTATTGAATAGGATTGGGGAGAAGAGAAGTTTGTGGCACAACTTGACTAGAAGAAGGGATCGGTTGGTAGGACATGTTTTGAGGCATCAAGGGATCACAAATTTAGCATTGGAGGGCAGTGTGGAGGGCAAAAATCGTAGAGGGAGACCGAGAGATGAGTACACTAAGCAGATTCAGAAGGATGTAGGTTGCAGTAGGTACTGGGAGATGAAGCAGCTTGCACAGGATAGAGTAGCATGGAGAGCTGTATCAAACCAGTCTCAGGACTGAAGACCACAACAACAACAACAACTGACTTTTTGATCACCCGGTACTTATGCCTTCAAAGTTGATTTACATATTTTGATGGCAGGTCTAAGGTTTGTAGCTGGAGGGTCTTGAGAAGAACCGTATGAGTCCATGTCTTGTGACAAATTCATTTTATCCAGGAGATCTTTGAGATTATCTGGCTGCCTCTGTTAGATACTTGCATTGTAGTGACTGTTCTTTAGCACCACCCAGGACATGTGTAACGTATGGTATGTCGCGGACGAGAACAATCGTTGCTGCAAGATTGTATGGAGAACGTTTCCCAAAGAGTCGTGCCCCACACCAGTCCCCGTTTGCGGCTATATTGAGACGCCTCAGAGAAGCCTGAAAGTTGCACGCAGGTATTTCCCCCGGAGGAACCTCCATTGTACAGGAAAGTAGTAGCACTTTGTGCTTGGTATTTGCGAAAATCATCCCCAGCCTACTGTTTGTCCTTTGGTAGGTGCCCAAACGCGTTTCGGGTCGCCCATACTCGGCTAGAACACTACTATTGGAGATGGTCGTGCTGACGACGTGCGAAGGCGACCAGTCACCAACACTCAGCACGTTGCACAGGCGCTGCATACGCGCAGAAGTGTCGTGTGGCGTGTTGTCCAGGAACCCCGTCTCCATCCATACCATCTGCAGAAAGTCCAGGCATTGCGGGAGGAAAACTACCAATGACGAGTACAGTTAGTGTATTGGTATTTACAACAATGCATACCCCGGTCACAATTCCCGAGCTTGGTGCTATTCACGGATGAAAGCACTTTTACTAGAGACGGCATTTCAAATTTGCTGAAAATGCATGACTCAGCGGACGAAAATGCGCATGCGCAGGTGATTCAAAGCCTGCAACTCAGGGTCGGTTTTCAAACCAACATACGTTCAACACGTACATATTAGGAAATACTTTGTGCATCGTTTCCCTCACTACGTGCTCGCGTGCCTTCACGAAATTCATAAACTGAGAGATGCGATCCCCTTAGTTCACGTCCTTGTGTTTAATCAGATAAGCAATCTTACCGTATGAATCGCTGCCTATGTAGTGCAGACGCTCCCATGGCACTTGTTCTGCGGAATTGTACGTCCCATAATTTATTATGCGAAGTGTCTTGTAGAAGGAACTATACTTAAAGTGTGATCACGCGGCCCCACTGAATCACTTGAGTGATTGTAACACAGACAAACGTGTGCATGTATGTCTAATAATGTTCGCACGCTTGCCGTGTGAAGAAAAGATCGGAAGAAATTTGTCTTTTGTGACCATCATCCCTTTTATCAGAGCTCGTGCAATTTTTTTCCCGAACGAAAAGAAGAAAAATCCTGCCTACAATAATACGGTCAGACCAATAGCCGTACATCCGCTCGGTCCATAATAATTAATACTGTAAGGCCCTTTCCATCAGCACACTTACCAGCACCCAACTGAAGACTGGCTGCTTCCAGAATTAACGACAAGAGAAGTCGGCTGCATTGTTCCAATCCTGCAGGATGGTATTACTCTCATTTTTGTTGACAATTCTGAAGTACAGGTTACGAACCACTGGAAAATAAGTGGAGCACAAGGCTCACCAGTCCCCGGACCTCAACATAATGTTTATTGCGCCATGCAAACTCCTAATTAAGGAATCCTGTCCCGCCACACAGACGAATCAATTCAGTATCAGTGTGAGGAAAGGAGAAATATATAATGTATATGGAGTACTAGTAAGTGTACCCAGAACCATTTGTCGTGAAATCGCAGAACTGTTTCACTGCTCACTGCGAACTCATCCTTAGGACCACCACCACCAGCTAGCTCCTATCCTGTATGCGCGCTTCCTTGAATGACGGTCATCTTACACTCCAGAGGCTATAAAAAATTTGAATCGAACTCGGGAGGGTGCAAGCATTGATTTAGGAATTTAAAATGAATGTCACCCAGGGGCTGTTTAGTCTTCGCACTCTTTGCCGCACAGTGCACAGAACATCGATCGGCTCGGAGAGGAGCTGCAGTGCAGCTGCAGTTGGCCGCTGCACCAGGCTTTTCAGGGCCCGCCAGCGCCAGCTGTGTCTTTGGAAGCAAGCCAGCTAGCTAGCCTGTGCCCTCGTTGAAAGGTAATTGCGCTGCTGATGTAACAGAATGGGCTCTTTTGTGTCCAGTGTTACGTCACCGTGCATTAAATATTTTCAGCAATCGCTGTTTATTTCCTATGTGGAAAACGGAAGCGCAGTTTTCCGCTGCAAACATCGCGTCCCCGGTCACGGGTTCATCCGTCCTACAGGAATCCCCATTAGAGTACGTGACTTACATTGTACAGCTCTGCCTTTGACCTCTTGCGTTCGATTTGGCCGATGTATGAGCAAACTGTTTGTGTATTCGTATGGCGATTTTTTTTTTTTTTTGACATAAATATGAGACTGGAAGGGAGGAGAGAGTAACAAAGCAGACCTGATAACCACCAGATTTGTCGAGAAAAGCACGGAAAGGGATCCGTCCCCACCCTGATATTTCGACGATGGGTTACCTATATTTGTAAACGGCTGTCCCGGGTCATGATTCACTATCCTAGTTAACAGGTTTGTCTGTATAGCGGCTTCCAGGGCAACAAAACTTGACTTTCAGTATTTCATATAATTTAAAATGCTGTCTTAACATATTCTTATCTTCAAGGCTTAACACAGACAACAATTACAGTTAGAAACTGTGTGTATGTCTTGAATCAGCGCAACTCACGGCGCGCAAATTACGCAGAATATATTCATCCAGTATTTGAGAGTGGCAGCACTTAGCAACTTCCAACAAACTTTACACATAATTTTAAACGTTCGGGAAGCGTTTCCACAAAATGGTGAAAGGAAAAAAAGTTTATCGTGTACTACATTTTCGCTCTTCATACAGTAAAACTTCAGCATCAGGAATGTTTTGTAATTTATTATTACTGACTGCATTGGCAACACATCTTAAAGACAGTATTCATATATAATACTGAACACACCTGCAAAGTTACATCGTTGTACATCTCACAGTTCAGGTTATAATGACGTTATGAACATTGAGACGCGTGAAAAAAGAGCTGTTGCTTAAAACTGAGTGCAGATTACCCAGCCTATACTCAACGCTGCTTGATAATGAGAGCATTTAGCGACTTACAACGAACTTAAAACAATTTCAAATGTGTTCTAATTTTTTTCTGCTTATATGCCTAACGTCAAATATTTAACACATTAAATCATTCTAAAGTAATCCGATGTTTGAATCTGTTTTATGCTTGGGAGTTCTGTGGTTTGTTGGTAAGAGAATATTGCTCTCGGTGACTAAGTAAGTGATACACTGCAAATCCAAAAGGGTAGACGATCCTAGGATTTTTATCGAGACTTAACGCTTTGTTATACGTTGGTCGTGAGCCATCGTTATGCTGCAGGTCCCCCTGTCACTAGCTAAGTCATTTCAGTGATCGTAGAAAAGCAAGGACATGCCACGGCCAACCATTCATAGAAAAGAACTGCCTTGTTCAAACCAATTTTCGCGATAATGGCAGTTTTACATACGAATAGTTTATAGCCGTAAACACGTACCGTTCAGGATGTGACGTCAGGTCATTTCATACTGGAAAAAACGTTTAGCTGCGATGTATATTGTCGCTGTTTCTCCTTTCAGATGTATAGGGAATGAATCTTGGGGAATGCGGCGGAAAACTGCGAGCAGACTTTCATTCAGATTAGTGCAGTCTGAAGCTTTCGTCACGTTGGCAGTACAAACACTTCTAGCAGACTACGAAGAAGAAATAATGGAAATGTTCAAGTACAGTAGGAGACTAAGCGAAAAGCTTAAAGAGTATGAATTAACAGCAAGCCGTTGTTCGGATGTTTCAAAGATTCAACGGATACACAGGAGTTAGAAGACTGAATTTAGCTTATCATGACTGTTGTGACATGGACAAGTGGAGAAGAAAGGTCAGGACAGTAAAGCTCCGCTCACCTCGCTTTATTGTTAAAGAAACTAAGATAAGACAGGTTAGCACTATGATGTTTCCCCGTTCCAGCTACGGATCAGTCATGCAGAACCCGTGGTGCATCTTGAAAGAAAATACAGGACTTAGAAGTGACGTCCTGCATTAGCATAATGTCACAAGGGGGGCGTTAAAAACGAGTGTAGTTACCTTGTGGAAGATCCGTGTATCGATACGAAAGCGCGCCTTGTGTCAATTTGAGAGTGAAATTGTATATAATCGCACAAACAGTTAGACAGGTACCAACACTGATCAGCCAAAACTCTTACTAGCATGCCACTGTGATAGCTGAAGAGCACGTGGAGATTAAAGAGAAATACAGGAAGATTACAACGCAGTACAGCCCACGATACTGTGGCATGGTGGCTGCCATTCAAGTTTCACACGACACTGCAAACCTGGTTCACTTCACAATTGGTAATACGCAGCTATCGTAACTTTGACGGGTGAAAGAGTTAATCGTACACAAAAAAAGCTAACTTGCGTCGTATTCCGGGCTACGTTGAACTGTAGCTCCCCTATAAATGGATGTACCGATTGTCAGGTGGCAGGAAGTAAATAAAATTTCACCTCTAACAAGGGAACCTCCCCATCGCAACCCCCTCAGATTTAGTTATAAGTTGCCACAGTGGATAGGCCTTGAAAAACTGAACACTGATCAATCGAGGAAACAGGAAGAAGTTGTGTGGAACTATGAAAAAAATAAGAAAAATATACAAACTGAGTTGTCTAAGCGCAAAGATAGGCAACATCAGGGGGAGTACGAGTTCAGGAGCGCCGTGGTCCCGTGATTAGCGTGAGCAGCTGCGGAACGAGAGGTCCTTCGTTCAAGTCTTCCCTCAAGTGAAAAGTTTAATTTTTTATTTTCAGACAATTATCTGTCCGTTCGTTCGTTGACGTCTCTGTTGAATGTAATACGTTTAGTGCCTGTGTTTTGCGACCGCACCGCAAAACCGTGCGATTAGTAGACGAAAGGACGTGCTTCTCCAATTGGGAACCGAAAACATTTGATCGCAAGGCCATAGGTCAGCCGATTCCCTCACAGGAAAACACGTCTGATATATTCTACACGACACTGGTGACGGCATGTGCGTCACATGACAGGAATATGTTGTCGACCCACCTAACTTGTACACTTGGCGAATGGGTAAAAAGATTCTTCTACCTTTCTTGTGGATGTGATAATCGCTCCCAAAAAAGTGATAGCATCGGACGGACGGACAGATAATTGTCTGAAAATAAAAAATTAAACTTTTCACTCGACGGAAGACTTGAACGAAGGACCTCTCGTTCCGCAGCTACTCACGCTAACCACAGGACCACGGCGCTCCTGAGCTCACACTCTCCATGATGTTGTCTATCTTGCGCATGGACTACTCAGTTTGTATATTTTGCTTATTTTTTTTAATACTTCCACACAACTTCTTCCTGTTTTCTCAACTGATCTGTGTTCAGTTTTTCAAGGCCTATCGACTGTGCCAATCTGAGGGGGGTGCGATGGGGAGGTTCCCTTGTAAGGGGTTCTGTAAAGCGCTTCATTGTTCAAATAAACATTCGTGTTGAGGACAGCTTTAATGCTAGCACACTGTCTGGAGATCATGAAATGTGCCTAGCAAGTGATGTCCCTACACCATCACGTTTGCACACCCAGCTCACTCGCTCCAGAATTGCCATACAGGTCGGATGGGAGTGTGACTTACGTAGTGGAACGCACGGTGGGTTCTCGGCCATAAATAGTCTGAATGTAGACGCCGTTAAATCCCTTGTGCTGTCGTTAAAGAAATATCGTTGTTTGCAGGCACAGCGGTCGATACGCGAGTGGTCAGTTACAGCAGGATGAGACAAGCTCTGCTGGACTACTCTCGGTCCGTGCACAGCGGCGTGAGGCGCGCTGCAGAGGCTACCCGCGGGCTATCAGCGACATCACGCGGCCGCCGGTTGGCCAAGCGCAGCATTGAATCCGAGCGGAGAGAAGAGCGTTGGTAATGAATCGCCCTCTTGGCAGGCCGGCCCGCAGTTCCTGGTAAGGGCCGCCTGCCCAGCGCGAACTGCGCAGTTCACTCGCGGCCCCGCCGCCTGCGGCACACGTGCCTGCCCTGAATGATTCCGTCTTTATTACAGCACTGCGGAGTATACGCTAAAATTTACCACGCTCATTGTCAATCTTACTCGAGATCTGTAGCTCTTTTGGCTACAACTTGAAAATACCTACAAGTTCATTAGGAACCACATTACATAATGACGCATACACTCAGTCGCGAAAGTATTCGGACAGCACGTAACGGCTCATAATTTTGCAGTTTGCCGCATGAACAAATACAGAAATTTTACTTTGTAATTTATTTGGGACTCTGGGTACAATGTCGTAATGTAAAACACGCGTCAAATACGAAGAATTGTTGGGCATGTGTGTTACGTAATATTTCCTGAAAACGGCATGGGAAGGTGCAGCAAAAGTATTCGGACAAAGGCGGACAACGTGAGAGAATAGTTCATTCCGAGACGCACAGAGGGTGAAGCGACTGCAGTGTGTCCGACATTTCCGCGAGACAATAGCGATGATTAGTAAACACGTATCGCGAGCCTTCCAGGTCGAAGTGAAGTCCCACAGTGCCCAGAGCCATTTGAATCTGTGGAGGTCGACGATGGGACGCGTGTTCTACGTTCGAGCAAAGACAACTTGTCGTTTATCATCAAGCGAAGGGGAAAACCTGCAGGGAAATTGCCGCAATAGCGAACATGAAGAAATGTACAGTTCACGACATAATTAAACGGTTCGAGAAAGAAGACCGATTGGAATTCCGTTGCAGTACAGGACGGCCACGGACATTTTCACAGAGAGATGAACGTGTGGCTGTGCGAAAGGTACAACAGAATCCTAAAATATCTGCCACACGAATTGCAAGTGAGGTGGAGGGAGACCTTGGTATAAAAGTTCATCCCGAAACCGTGCGGAGAGTACGACGACGATCGCAATGCCATGGTCGAGTGGCACGGCGAAAGTCATTCATAAATGCAATGAACCAGAAGAAACGTATGAAGTTTGCGAGGGAATACGCCGAATACGATCAGGCTTGGTGGAATCGGGTGATTTTTTCCGACGAATGTAAATTTACATTATAGCAAAGCGACGGAAAGGCAAACGTGTGGCGAAAGACCAATGAAGAGCTGAATCCCAGGAACTTCAAACCAAAAGTAAAGTTTGGAGGTGGGAGCATCATGGTGTGGGGCTGCATGTCCGGCAATGGTGTGGGTGATTTAGTGTTCATTGGTGATACGATGAACAAGGAAGCGTATTTGAATATACTGCGAGGACATTTGAAGCAGAGTGCACGACATCTAGGTATTGCGAACAACTTTCATTTTTATCAGGATAATGATCCTAAGCATACCGCGCATATTGTACAAATGTGGCTGCTCTTCAATTGTCCGAAAGTATTGCACCCCTCCTCCCCTCCCCAATCACCAGACCTTAACCCAATCGAACATTTGTGGGATAAATTGAAACGGACCCTCCGCGCAGACAACATCTATACTAAGGAGACCTTGAAAGAGCAACTGAGCAAGAATGGGCAAATACAGGCCCAGATTTCACGAAAAGACTCGTGGAAAGTAGGCCGTAGATTGGAGGAGGTATTGAAAATGAAAGGTGGACCCACAAGGTATTTTTGTCGTACAACATATGAACACTTATAGGACAGTGTCCGAATACTTTTGTAGCAGCAGAGTGTGCAGGATGTTTCATTTTTGTCGTTAATTTTTCTGTTATTTATGTTTTGGAAACGAAATAATACAATATATATATATATATATATATATATATATATATATATATATATATATATGTGTGTGTGTGTGTGTGTGTGTGTGTGTGTGTGTGTGTTAATAAATATGTTTGGGTTTCATAGTGTACTCATTTTGGAACTTTCCACTGTCCGAATACTTTTGCGACTGAGTATGTCTATAATCGTAGGTTTCACAGCCTCGTTCCTGGCCGTTGCAGTTTATTACTGGACAATCCGTGCTTTTTCTGAAAGCTTATTAGCGTGTGTAACTCCTATCGTACTTCCCTGTTGGTTTAAAACAGGTTTTTTTTAAGAGAAACGTTTTACAATTATGTTTAGGATGATTATTACGGTTTACTTTTCCTTAAATCTTCATGGTGCTCTCCACCGTGTGCACAAACAGCCAGGTGATGGTCAAAATCGTCCCACACTTTTGCGAGTACGTTGAATTTACTAAATTCTAAAGTGTTCAAAGGGAGGCACATTCACGGAGACTTTCACAAGCCACCACAAAATGCATGTTGTAATCACATTCGGAATCCAGCGGTACCAGCAAGTATCGATATCTTCGTTTACAAAAAGAAAGGTCTCATAGAAACTATGTCCTTAAATTGTTTCACGTCTAAATATTTACATACCATATCCGTACAACTATGTTGAAATTTTAACATAATTTTTTTTAATTCAATTCCCTTCGCTTTGGCTTAGTATACGCTACCGATTTTCTGTGACAAAGGTGCAATTCCTTGCTTTGTGTAGTATTTCTATACTACTTCCTCGTATATAGTCTCGGCGAGAAGTTTTAATAAACAGTGGCCAAGTCGTTTTGTAAGGCTGCAGAAGACGTATTGTTGGTTCAAATTGTGTCATCATAGAAACTGAAGAGTTACAGAATACAAACGTTTAAAATTCGGATGCCTTATTTCGTTTCGTACTTTGAGAATTATCAGATTTTCGTAGTATTTTTCATCAGTTAATTTTCTACCTACTACTAGACCAGCCTGCGGACATTATCATCTCTCGAAAGAAGACAGAAAAGCAAACATCATGACAAGCAGCTATGTAAAGGCTTCGTACCTTCGTATGTGGATATTTCTTCGTCGTGGCTCATTTCATAATAATGACTAAGTCCGGTCTGAGTACAACTCATTGAATGTGCAGCACAGACGAGGCATATTACAGTGTTTATCTGAATTAGATAAAAATGTCTCTTGTTGCTGTGTTACTGTTACCGTCATCTCGACTTCACCCGCATTGGGTGTGGACGAGGGTAAGAGCTAGCTGCTCCAGGTAGGGCGCTTACGTGAAGCGACAACTTAAAAACTGGCGCCATGGTAAACATGTAGTTTCGGTACGTAACTTAAAATTTGCCCAAGGTTATATCTTTATTCCTACAGAACCTGGTGTCTACAGACTTACTACTAGTGCCGGTCCCTCGCCCCTCACTGTGTCTCTTAAAGAGCCACAAGTTCAAATATAAAATGACGCGAGACAAGTTGTTATTCCGAATTAGGAGTCCCTTGCCCCGGTGCCAGCTAGACTGGGCTCAAAAGAAATAAGTTCTGCAAGTGACCACTCTCTCCTTTTCGGTGGGGGTGGTGGGGTGGGGGTGGGGGGATGAGTTGTAAAAAAAAAAAAAAAAAAAAAAAAAATGGTTCAAATGGCTCTGAGCACTATGGGCCTTAACTTCTGAGGTCATCAGTCCCCTAGAACTTAGAACTACTTAAACCTAACTAAGCTAAGGACATCATATACATCCATGCCCGAGGCAGGATTCGTACCTGCGACCGTAGCGGTCGGCGTGGTTCCAGACTGTAGCGCCTAGAACCGTTCGGCCACTACGGCCAGCCGGAGTTGTACAATATTAAAATATAGTTTTCAAATCGAATGAGCCTTTTTGAAATACCTGTACAGTTAATATCTGGGATGAAGTAGTTCCTACAATCTTATTACCTTTAAAAATTGGCTTTCGTAACCGCTGATGCAATGATCCGTTGCGTTGCGGATCTATCTGCTCTGGCGCTCTAAAGAAACTGTTAAATATATGAAATGCATTTACTGTCATGTTACTAAAATGGTAAGTTTTATCGTTCCTGAACTGAAAAGTGGGATATTTTGCATTTTTCACCTGAAGAAATAATATCCATCGCTGTAAGACATGGCGCACTTCACCTTGAAATCTGACGTATGTGCAGCGTGAGACTTTCCTAGTAGCTTAAAGTGTAAAGTGGCCAATCAGTTCACGTCGTTATTGTAGACTTCTGCGTGTTGTAGGTCTACTTAGAAAAGCACAATATTCTGTTGGCCAGTCTGTAAGACATGTTTCATAGGCCTAATAACTGGCAAGTACTCAGAAAACACCACAAGACAACATTACTTTTGTTACTGGTAACAAAATGGATAACTAAACACGCTATGTCACTAGTTCTGGTGTGATAAACATTACTTCGAGCCTTCTCATTTCGATGTTCATCGTTTCACCATCCTTAAGACTGACTTCCATTCATTGTTGTTGCTTTATAATATTGTTCCTTGACTACGCTATCATGTCCCGTGCGCCCAGAATAAAATGGTCACCTACATTTACCATACATACTCTGCAAAACATCGTACGGCGCGTGCCAGAGTCTACCAATACCATTACTACTAATTTCCTTTCTTGTTCCACTCGCAAACAGTGCTAGGGAAAAACTGTCCATATACCTCCTTACGAGCGCTAATTTCTCTTATCGTCGTACTCACGCGAAATGTCCGTTGGCGACAGCACAATCTTTCTGCACTCAGTTTCAAGCGTCGGTTCTGCGAATTTTCTCAGTAGTGTTCCTCCAGAGATTCGCATTTGAGCTCCCAAAACAGCTCCGTAATAATTGCAGGTTGTTCGAAACTACCGGAAAAAAACCACCAGCAGAAGAATTACTTCGATGTCTTTCTTTAATCCCACATCGTGCGGATCCCGTACACACGAACAGTACTCAAGAATTGGTCGCACTAGCGTCCTATATGGGGTCTACTTTACCGATTAATCAATGTTTCTCAAAATTTTCTCAATAAACTGAAATCGACTATTCGCCTTCACCACGACAATCCTCACATGCTTGTTCCATTTAATTTCGCTTTGCCACGTTACGCGCAGGAATTTAAATGACGTGACTGTGTCAAGCAGGACACTACTAATGTTGTGTTCGAAAATTACGAGATTCATTTTCCTATTCATCTGCATTAACTTACATTTTTCTACATTTAGAGCATGCTCCAATTCTTCATGCCAACTAGAAATTTCGTACACTGCACATACCGAGAGAAATGTGTATTTAATATTTCGTTTTGACCTTTGGAAAAGCTCTTACCTGGTTTCAGCGTTAGAAACATACACACTGGCGTACTAATGACATCTGAAGTTATGGTCTGCATGCATATCATGAACTGTTTGGATGAAGTTTGCAATGACTGTCACTGTCTGATCAGCCTCTCCTTACACAGGGTGTTCCAAAAAATGCCGAAAACGCTAAGTATGTTTAGCGGGAAGGCACACTGATCGATTTTCGAGAAGGATCGCACGTCTTGGGCGCTAGAGAGCGTGGAAGCCGAGATGGGTGTGCGTGCCACAATACGTCAATAAAACCAACACGAGCAGGACATCGCGCTGTCTGCGTTACAAACTGGCTTCGCATTGCATACCTCGTCCGTCAATGAGGAGCCTAAATCGGTTGTGTTGAGCCTCACGCATACGAGCTATTATGTGCAGTTGTCTTTGACGTATTTCAGTTGCTCCGAGGATTCGAGCAATAAGGACCTCCGTTGACGTTAGTGCTGTATACTGCTGTATATGCTCTTCATATTACCCCACGGAAGATAGGCCAGAAGTGTCATGTCTGGCGACTGTGCTGGCCGTGTAAATGGTCCACCACTATCAATCCATCGATGGGGTATGCGACGTTGAGGTGATTCCGCACATCAACATCAAAGCGTGCACGAGCTTCGTCGTGTTGCAGCGACGTGTCCATCCGAACATTTAGTGCCACTGCTTGCAATAGGATAAGCAAAACGTCTCCAATGTGAGACAGATCGGTCTTGTTAGTCTGTTTGGAAATAGATAATGTCCAATGATATGGGCACCAAATATCCCGGTCCAGACTATATCGACTATATAGTCGGCGTTGCAGGGGGAGGGGGCACTTGAAGGTTACGTCCCCCCTGCTTTTGGTCGCTACGCTTCAAAATCCAGGTCTACAGTCATGGCGCAGGGCGCGTTGCGGACCAGGTAGAAACGTAAGTAAGCAGGATAGCTAGGAAATTTATTCACGCATTTCAGTTTCGCATTCTAAAAATTGCGAAGTAATTTGAAAATGTATGATTTCTATTCGTTTCAGGTGTATTTCAGGATGAAAGTCTTTACAAAGTACGCTATTTGCCTAGTGTTCCGAGGTCCGCGTTCAGATCACAGTTAACTATACTGCTCTGCAAAACTGAAGTATGAGCTAGATAAACAAACATATCACATTAACTACTAGGTGGAAATGAACAAGTGCGGAAGCATGTTCCCAGAGGTCTTCCAGTCGAACAAAGAAGGTGATCGTAAAATGGCATGAGATCAGCTTGACTATAGCGCCAAATGGCGTTGACACCGCAACACGAGGCAGCTGACGAATTGATGAAGACAATGTGTGTCAATCCACAAGCAGTTACGGTGCACTATGGTGGTGTACTTCATGACACCATGGCCCGGAGGCAGCTTTTGGTTGACTTTACAAGGGGAACAATCAACAGCAAACTGGAAGGAAGACGAACTCACATCCGTAGCCCAGGAGTTTGGTACTGGTCACAGCACTGTTTCAAGTGCTTAGGGAACGTTCCGAACCACAAGCAGTGCTGCCCAATGAGAGGAGGTGGCCGGCTACGCGGAACTACCAGCAAATTATCGCTACATAGTGCGACAGGCGAGAAGGGATCCACGCCAAACAGCGGGAGGAGTTACAACCAAATTTAATAGAACTGCATGGGGGTGGTCTCTCTGCCCGATAACCAGTACTTGTGTACCACTGACACTCGCACACAGGCGGCACAGTTTGCGATGGTGACAAAGTATGGGAACTGGACCAACGAAGAGTGGTGTCACGTGCTCTTTTAAGGTGAGAGCAATCTTAGCCTAAGTAGTGATTCTGGACATGCCCTCAAGTGGCGCGAGATGGGAGCACGTAATGCAGCCACGAACATTGTCGAACATGATCTGTTTGGTGGTCCACGGGGAGCCCAATGTTGCATGGGAGGTTGTGACTTCCAAGTTTTTCAACACGGTACCATCACTGGTCAACTATACTGAGACACACTGTCCCAGTTGTTAACCGCGCTGTGGAGCAAAGGAGTGCCCTATCACAACAACTCCTTACCAACTATGTGACCAGCTGCAGAACATGCACTACTGTCCGTGGTGATCACACATCCTATTGACAACTATGTTCCGCATTTTGTAATGTCCAAGGGGAAATAGTAAATCGTGGTGATTTCAGTGTAATTATTGTCTTGGAATGAAAACGTCATTTCTTTCGTTTACCCTCTACACTATACTGTAGCATTCCCTTGTATTTATGGTCCAAGTTACATCGAGGTATGTTACTTGGCAGTGACAAATCATACGAATTTTACTTTCGTCTTTACGCTTTGCACGCCACTGTACCTTGCGCATGTACATCCTACTTTTCCAATGTTTTCTCTTTGAAATGGAATGAAATGAAAGCTATCGTGAAATTCATGTAGTATCTAACTACACTTTTATCGTGAACGACTAAAAGTGAGGCTAGGAAAGTATATAGGACATCCATAAAAAAAACTGAAGAAAAAAATAGCCCATAAAAATTTAGTTAAAAAATTACTTGTCGAAGAATACAAGAAAGTATCATGATGAACTCGAACCTACGCACAAAGAAATTGAGTATTATCTGAACGCAGGCCTTACTACTTGGCCACCCCCCAATTGACAAAAGATTTATTATAGTCACGACCTCTGATTTGTCATGAACCATTATGATCAAGGCCTGAAAAGTATAAATAAAGCAGTAATAACAGATACGCCAGTACTTAAAAAATTTTATCAGTTCCTAATGTGCTGCAGACCGTTTATAAAAATACAAATTCGAGTGTGTCCGCCTGAGTGCATTGGCGAAGATTTTTGTTTTTGCTAACGTACTGTATCCAAAGTAATCTAAGCCGAACATTGTTAGAGCAAGAACAAGAGAACCGAGAAGTGCGTTAAGCACGGAACTTATTTCACCTATCCAGGTATACCCCAAACACGCTGAAATTAAAATTGTCAGCTCGTCAATGTAAAAGATACTGCTAAAAGTCTCTGACTGATCTACAGAATATTGACCACATAAAAGAAGCCAGGACGAGCCAGTCAGTCTGACCTGATCCTCAGAAGTTTGGTGTTCTCAGCCACTTCACTAAACCTTAACTCTACGCCGCCAGTTGTTTATTCCCGAACACAAGGCGTGCTCGTGCTAGTGTCAGGCTCCCGCTGGTAGTGAGTCATGGGAGACGGCCGCACCGTGCCCCGATACCGACAGTTGAACCCGTCCGCGCCTTACAAGGACGCTTACACGTCATGCCAGGCTGCGGGCTACTTCGCGCAACGCCTCCCTCTTCATCCTCCTCCCACTACATCTAACCAACAAAACAATTATATTTTTCAGGTCTGGCTATTACATGACTGCCTCACAGGGGTGAAAAATGTGTGCGAGATACGATACTTTATAGCTCTTAATCAGTGAGCTAGCTGCAAACGCAAAGCCGTAAAACTATGTTACCTGCTGAAAACTCTTCAGTATCAACAACAACTGCCCCATATAAATCTATTGTCTGCCTGAACAAGCACGACAAAGAAAAGGTGTCATTCACTTGAATTTTGCAGTTACTGCGCACCTCAAGAAAATAACTTTGCCAGTCGAAAGCACTACAGAATCGTGTCACAGTTAAAGCAATTAACGAGGATTCAGAAGAAGAAAATAGGAAAGAAGTGTGTTTAAACGACATTGTGTGCACGTTCTTAACGATATCTCGATATCACTTTAAAGACTGGAGATAAATTCGCATACACATGGGGAAACGTTATATTCCGTCCGAAATAGGTTAAAAGTAATGTGGCGTACGGGTTCTCATCTACATAACTGGAGATGAGGGAGTTACAAAAATACACTCCTGGAAATGGAAAAAAGAACACATTGACACCGGTGTGTCAGACCCACCATACTTGCTCCGGACACTGCGAGAGGGCTGTACAAGCAATGATCACACGCACGGCACAGCGGACACACCAGGTGTTGGCCGTCGAATGGCGCTAGCTGCGCAGCATTTGTGCACCGCCGCCGTCAGTGTCAGCCAGTTTGCCGTGGCATACGGAGCTCCATCGCAGTCTTTAACACTGGTAGCATGCCGCGACAGCGTGGACGTGAACCGTATGTGCAGTTGACGGACTTTGAGCGAGGGCGTATAGTGGGCATGCGGGAGGCCAGGTGGACGTACCGCCGAATTGCTCAAAACGTGGGGCGTGAGGTCTCCACAGTACATCGATGTTGTCGCCAGTGGACGACGGAAGGTGCACTTGCCCGTCGACCTGGGACCGGACCGCAGCGACGCACAGATGCACGCCAAGACCGTAGGATCGTACGCAGTGCCGTAGGGGACCGCACCGCCACTTCCCAGCAAATTAGGGACACTGTTGCTCCTGGGGTATCGGCGAGGACCATTCGCAACCGTCTCCATGAAGCTGGGCTACGGTCCCGCACACAGTTACGCCGTCTTCCGCTCACGCCCCAACATCGTGCAGCCCGCCTCCAGTTGTGTTGCGACAGGCTCACGAATGGAGACGTGTCGTCTTCAGCGATGAGAATCGCTTCTGCCTTGGTGCCAATGATGGTCGTATGCGTGTTTGGCGCCGTGCACGTGAGCGCCACAATCAGGACTGCACACGACCGCGGCACACAGGGCCAACACCCGGCATCATGGTGTGGGGAGCGATCTCTTACACTGGCCGTACACCTCTGGTGATCGTCGAGGGGACACTGAATAGTGCACGGTACATCCAAACCGTCATCGAACCCATCGTTCTACCATTCCTAGACCGGCAAGGGAACTTGCTGTTCCAACAGGACAATGCACGTCCGCATGTATCCCGTGCCACCCAACGTGCTCTAGAAGGTGTAAGTCAACTACCCTGGCCAGCAAGATCTCCGGATCTGTCCCCCATTGAGCATGTTTGGGACTGGATGAAGCGTCGTCTCACGCAGTCTGCACGTCCAGCACGAACGCTGGTCCAACTGAGGCGCCAGGTGGAAATGGCATGGCAAGCCGTTCCACAGGACTACATCCAGCATCTCTACGATCGTCTCCATGGGAGAATAGCAGCCTGCACTGCTGCGAAAGGTGGATATACACTGTACTAGTGCCGACGTTGTGCATGCTCTGTTGCCTGTGTCTATGTGCCTGTGGTTCTGTCAGTGTGATCATGTGATGTATCTGACCCCAGGAATGTGTCAATAAAGTTTCCCCTTCCTGGGACAATGAATTCACGGTGTTCTTATTTCAATTTCCAGGAGTGTACTTCAGTTACCGAGGGCGCTTAAGTTTAGTTCCTTTATTTTTTTTTCTTGCTTAGAAAAGTTAATGACAGAAAAAGACTCAGTTTCTAGTTGATTATCTGACAACACTAATAAAATTAAGAACAGCCCCCCCTCCTCCTCCCCCACCCACACTAAGTTTATTTTAAAGATACTGCAATAATAGCTTAAGAAACGAGCTTTTGAACTTTTCCCACAGTGCTCAGAGCCATTTATTTGTTAAAGTAGTGAGCTGCGCATGTTAGCCTTGTGCTTAGCCATACTTGTAATTTTTCCTTTAAAAATGGTCAATTTCCTGAGCAATTAAAATACTCTGTAGTAAAGTCGCTTTATAAAAAGGAAGAAAGGGGGTAATGAACACAATTTCAGACCTATTTCTGTGCTATCAGTATTTGCTAAGGTTATTGAAAAGGCTGTGTATGTAAGGATAATTGATCATTTTATATCACATAATTTGCTATCAAACGTACAGTTCGGGTTCAGAAATCGTTTAACAACTGAAAATGGTATATTCTCTTTTTCTCTTTGAGGTACTGGATGGATTAAACAAAAGGTTTCGAAGGCAGGGCATATTATATGATTTAACTAAGTCTTTTGATTGTGCTGATCACAAAATATTGCTCCAGAAGTTGGACCATGAAGGAATATGGGGGAGTAGCTTACAGTTGGTTCATCTCTTACTTAACAAAAGGTCATTATTCACAGTGTTGAGAATGACTGTGATGTGGGTTCTGAGTGCGGTACGGTCAAATGGAGGGTGGGTCGTGCCCCAGAGATTAGTGTTGGGGCCACTCCTTTCCTTATTTATATAAATGAAATAATTTCTGGTATTACAGGTAATTATAAAATATTTCTGTTTGCTGATTACACTAGCTTGGTAGTAAAGGCTGTTGTGTGCAACACTGGCTCTGTTTCAAATAGTGCAGTTCATAAGTTCATGGCTTGTAAAAAATAAACTATCGCTAAATCACAGTAACATTCATTTTTACTGTTTGTAATATACAATTCAACAAAGCCCGATGTTTTAATTTCACAGAATGGGCGTATGATTAATGAAACTGAACAGTTCAAATTTCTTGGTGTTCAGATAAATGGCAAACTGTCGTGTCCACATTCAGGATCTTGTTCAAAGACTTAATGCTGCCATTTTACTATTCGATCAGTTTCTGAAGTAAGTGATCGTTCGACGCGAAAATAAGTTTAATTTGCTTATTTTCATTCGCTTGTGTCATATGGTATTATATTTTGGGGTAACTCTTCCCATTCTCAAAGGATACTTTTGGCTCAGAAACGGACAATTCAGGTAATAAGTGGTTTAAGTTCACGAATCTCTCGCGACCCCTGTTTACTGGTTGGATATTCTGACTTCGACGTTTCAATATGTATACTTTATTGACGTTTCTTGTCAACTATATCAGCTTATTCCAAAGACTTAGCAGCTTTCACTCAGTTAATATTTGGCAGAAATCTAATCTGCATTTGGATCGCACTTCTTTAACCCTTGTGCAGAAAGGTAAGCAGTATACTGCTGCATCTGTTTTCAATAAGCTACCAAAAATTCAAATCTTAGCAGTAATCCACGCGCTTTCAAACCGAAATTGCAGAGTTTCCTCATGGGTCACTCCTCCTATTCTGTTAAGGAGACCCTTGAAAAATTAAGCTGATTCCCATGTTATTTTGTTGACCGCGTTTACTTAAACTTATGATTTGACTTTTCTGTGTTCATAAGCATTTTATTTCATCCGTTATTTCTTTTATATTATTATTTCATGTACTTACACGTTCCATGACCTTGGAAATTTGCTCCTCAATTTGGTCCTAAGGAACTAGGCGTGTAAATAAATAAATAAATGTTTATTCTTATAATTAAATGTAATTAAAAATAATAAGTAATGAAATAAAATGAAATTCACTAAAACTTCATGCAAATACACGGGTTTTTAAAATTATATCACCTTTCAAATGTCATATAAATGAATATGACCAGTGATGAAAAAATATAAATTAAAAAGCTGGAGTCGAATCGTCGTCTCATACAACTTCATCTCACGAAGCTCGAACGCTAACCACTTGACCACTATTAACTCAAGACTTCCATAAATACATAAGTAATAGACGCGTAGAACTTCTCTTGCGATTTCTCAGAATTGCCAGAGTAGTGAACCTTACTACTTGCACATTATGATGTTTTAATGGCCTACTATAGGCGTACAAAGTTTGAAGTAAATCCGTGATCACAACGTCGTGGCTTCCCCTTATAAGATGTTTCACTTGCTAAGAGCAA